>NC_138087.1:37667615-38007615 GCF_964212035.1 Myotis nattereri | reverse complement strand
GCTCCGAGGCTTCCCCCAGGCCCTGCAAACGCAGGTTCAATCGCGGCCGCCGCCCCACACCCCAGAGGGCGGCGTCGGGGTGCCTGGGGGGAGTGCTCAAGGGTCTCTCCCCAATTAATTGAGGGAGAACAAGGGCATTATTGTCACCTTAAGAAATCGATTGCTGGTTGCCCCACCACGGCCTCGCTAGACATTCGTTCCCCCCTTTCATTTTGAAACTGCCCAAAGACGGATGCCCAGAGGCACGGACAGTGTGAGAGCTGAGAAGTTCATACACGGGGAAAGGGGGCTCGTTTTTTCTGCATTCAAAGGGCTTTCTACACGCCCCCACCCCCTCCCGCTTCCAGCGTCACCGTGGTTGAGATTAAAACGACAAACTAGGAACCCTGACCTCCGCCTCCATGAGAATCCAGCAAAGCAGAAAATGCCCTGATGTATTACACAATCGGGACAACATGAAACTGTCCTTTTGATTGTTTCTTGAGATGAGGCGCCGCTGGCAGGACTCCCAGATTCGGAGTCCGAACATCCTCAGTTTCTCAGCAAGGACACCTGCATTCCTCAAGCTTTTAGATGGATACACACGCCGTGAGACTGTGCGCGCCGAGAGAGAGAACCGCGTAGGCGCGTTCTCTTCCACTGTTAATATCGTTCACAGCGCTCCCCAGTTAACTGGGGCTTGAAAACACACGCCCCACCCAGAGCAGAACGCGAGTGGGTCCAGGCTAGGGAGGTTACATTTACTTGTAATCCTACCCCCTCCCTTTCCAATGTCTTTGATTGTTTTTCCCATACGTGTATAAGCCGCGGGACTTAGAAGCAGGCCGCTCCTCCTAAATGTGATTCGGACCATATGCTTTCCGCATTCATTCCCGCTCCGGCCTTTCTTCTCCGCACTAACTGCTAACACGTTATAGTCACCTTGAAATTTCCTCTGCTATTTTCCAATTAAAAGCTTAATAGCCCTGGAAACGGAGTTCATGTGGTGAAGTTTACCAGAGCCCCTTGTTCTAAAAGGCTTTCTGCTGGGATCCCATTATGTGCTTGAATAAACCCTTTCTGCAAACAGAAATGGGACTCGGGGTTGTCAGGTGTTGGGTTACAATAGCCTTGGAGGCAGGGGACGTTTTACCAACATAAATACAAACCTGTCCCTATAGGGAGATGTTGTCAAATACTGGGATATGGAAAACATTCCCATCAAATATGAGAAAAGGATTATTATGCTATATCAAATGAGTATTTAGGTCTCAGCCCCCAATGTGCACTGGAGTGAACCAGCCCGGGACCAAATAATGCCAAGTTGTTTGAGTGGCAAAGGGGATAGGGTGGCTAGGTGACCGCGGGGGGAGGGAGGGGAGAGGGGGTCGCCTAGCAAGTGGGACTGTCCGCCCCAAAACCTGGTGCCCAGGTCTGCTGCTTTCCTTAAAAAAAAACAAAACAAAAAAACAACAACAACTTTATTCCCAAGGATTTTATAGTCCCGGTTTCGCAGACCATTTGGAGAAACTCCGGAGAAATTGAACTTTGAAAAAAGTCCATGGTCCCTCGCCCCACACCCTCCGAGGCCAAGAGACCCCGAGAGATTTCAGCGCGAACTAACGTTCCCAGATTCAGTGTCATTCTAGTCTCTCTGTGTCTGTCACGTGAAGCGACTCACTGCCAACTCCCCACTGCCCGGCCTCTGGCCCACTGGGCTGCGGGTGACCTACCTCCAGTCCTGAGAGCTTATGAAGTTCCCTACAGTTGTAGTGTTTTAGGGCTTGTTTTCCTAGCGAACACTGGGAAGAAAGGAAGGATTGAGGTGGTGGTGGTGAGGGGGTGGGGATGGTAAGAGGACAGACGGGGTTCGTGCCCCACGCGGTTGGGGTGGGGGCGGGAGGCCGTCCAGGGTTAGCATTCTCCTGCCCAGGCCCCACCAGGTCAGCATACAGCGATCCCCCAGTCCCGGAGAGGTCTGAGCCGGAGGTGGCTTCTAGGGGAAGCATACAACCGGGGTCCCTTTTTAACCCTTCTCCCCTCCTGGAATCACTGTTCCAAGCTGGGGGTTGACTACTTGAATTCGCAGAAAACACGGGGGGACATTTTCCGGTAGCTTGTTTGCTTCCAGGGCGGAGAAAGGCGGCCTCCCCTAGGGGAAAAGGGCGCGGCCGGCCTAAAGGTTGACCATTGCAGCGGACCAGTCAATGCTCTCCTCCCGCGTCGGATTATCCGAACCGCCCAGCTCTGCCCCGAGTCGCTGTATCCACCTGTGTTTAGTTTTGTTTTGTTGGGGGAGGGGGTGTTTTGTCGTCCCTGTATTTACAGCAGTAGTCTGCATTAGGCCAAAAGGGTACTCTTAGGAGATTAGAAACACACAAATAACAATTTAAACGAAGTTTTATGTTGTCATCCTGTGCAGGGATCCCTTCCACGCCTACCCAAAGACAATGGGGTGGGGGAGAGAAATGGCGCCACCCCTAGCGATCGAGTCCGTGGGGATTTGAACTGGGTGACGCGGGGTCTCCGTTTGATGGGTCAGTGGCTATTGGGCAGAGGGGAGATCATATCCAGTAACTTTTGAGCGTTATCATGGCCCCTAATCCATTCTGAAAGTTTAGACCCAGCACTTAAGAAAGTTCTCCGCACGAGCGTTCCCCACGCCGTTCGGGACTGCGATTGTTCATTAAAACTTGGGAGGAGGGTACAGGAATAAACTCGGCGCCAGAGAGGGCGGACTGTGCCTGCAAAATGGGGTTTTATCCTCGGGCCAGCAAGTTTTCAAAAACATTCCTTTTCTTTTGCAGCAGCACGATTTTTTTTTTTAAGTTGCAAAACGATATAAAGAGACAAAATTTCTCGAATAAGTTCCACGGTAGATTCTGGTTCTCGCGGAGCCGAGTTTCTGAGGCCAAGCGTTGGAATAAAAGCGGGCTCGGCGCCGCAAATCAAAACCTGGAGGGAAGGGAAGGGAGAGAAGGGGAGCGGCCACCCCACTCTCCTGCAGGCACCCCCACCCTCACTCCGCCCGGTGGGCAACGCTGTGTCCGGAGTGCCACTGCCCCTGCAGCCGGGGCAGGGACAGCGCGGAGGGGTTGGAGGAGGGGCCGTGAGCGCCCCCGCGGGTGCCGCCTGGCTGCAGGTGGCGCGGAAGGTGCTGTGAGCGACTCCAGGGGCGCAAGGAAGGAGGACGGCGTGGAGTGGGTGGGGAGTGCGGAGAGACTGGGACTGGTGTGTGTGTGTGGGGGGGGGAGGGTGCAGTGGGAGGGCGGATGAGGGGGGAGGGGGTGGAGGAGGTGCTGGGCCTGGCAGCGCGCTGGAACTGCGGCCAAGCTGGCTTAGACCTTAACCAGCGCTGTCGCCGGCACCTTGCAGCCGCCGAAACGCTCGGCGAGGGAGGACGTGCCGGCCGGAGCAGCAGCCGCGGAGACGCGCCCGGCGTGGGATTGGCGGCGTCCCCGCCGGAGGCCGGGGCTGCGAGCGCCGCGGGAGACGTAAAAGGGCTGCTGCACCTCCGGCCGCCGCGGGACGCACGCGGCCGCCTCGAGGCCGCCCCTGAGCGGGCCTCCCAGCCCCGCCGTCCAGCGCCCCCTGGCCCGCTCGCGCCGCCGGCCCGCCAGCTCTTCGGGGAGCCCGGGGTATGAACGGCTACGGCTCCCCCTATCTGTACATGGGCGGCCCGGTGTCGCAGCCGCCGCGGGCGCCCCTGCAACGCACGCCGAAGTGCGCGCGCTGCCGCAACCACGGCGTGCTGTCCTGGCTCAAGGGCCACAAGCGCTACTGCCGCTTCAAGGACTGCACGTGCGAGAAGTGCATCCTCATTATCGAGCGGCAGCGGGTCATGGCGGCGCAGGTGGCACTGCGCCGGCAGCAGGCCAACGAGAGCCTGGAGAGCCTCATCCCCGACTCGCTGCGCGCCCTGCCGGGACCCCCGCCGTCTGGGGACGCCGCCGCCGCCGCCCCGCAGCAGCCGCCGACCTCGCAGCCGACCCAGCCGCCTCGCCCTGCCGCCGAGTTGGCTGCGGCCGCCGCGCTGCGCTGGGCCGCCGAGCCCCAGCCCGGGGCGCTGCAGACGCCGCTCGCCAAGCCAGGTAGGAGGGCTGCGGGCGGGGAGCCGGGCCCAGCGCGCGGGCGGAAACCCTGCGGAGCTCCTGCTGCGGCTCTGCTTGGGAACCCGGGAGGCAGGTTTGGGGAAGTGGGCCTTGCCGGGGCTTCCTCTCCAAACTCCGCCGGGCCGGTTATTCCCCGGGCAGCTGCCGGCTTTCCCTCTGGATCCCGGAGGTGGAACCCGGATGCCCGCGAGAAAGGCGCCTGGGGCTAGCCAGACGGCGGGACTGTGCGACGGGTAACTAAAGAGGTCGTGACAGGTCCAAATTAAAACCCACGCGGGCGTACACACCGCCGTGCTCAGGGGGGTCCCCGCCTTAGGGCTTTTTAGAGAGGCGGGACATGTAGGTGCAGGACGGAGCCAAGGCCCAAGAGGCTTGGCTGACTGCGAGCCGGGCGTTCTTCTCCGCCCGGCCCCGAGGGAACTGGAGCTAACCCCCAGTCTGTCTGGTAGCGCACTGTGGTCTGCAGCGTCTTGCACTTTGTTGAAAGAAGTCTCATTTAGAAGCAATAGTACAAAAGGCCAGAAAGGCTACTAAACTGATAGGGAGGACCCAGAATCTGGTGTGGCCAGAGTGAGCTGCTTTTGCAAAACTGCTCAGGTCTTTCAATAGGTTCCTCAGGCCGCCTTCAGCTGTCTCTGTGGTTTAATGAAATACAAACAAAACTTGACCTGCGGCTCTAGCCGGTCTGGCTCAGTGGATAGAGTGTCTGGCCTGTGAACTGAAGGGTCCCCGATTTGATTCTGGTCAAGGGCACATGCCCTGTTGTGGTTGCGGGCTCAATCCCCAGTTGGGGGTGTGCGGGAGGCTCCCAGTGATTCTCTCTCATCATTGGTGTTGGCTCTTTCACTCTCTCCATTCCTTTCTGAAGTCAATAAAAACATATTTTTTTGAAACACACACACACATAAACACAACAAACCAAAAACTTGACTGCGGTGAGGAAGGCCATTCTAGGAGGCTTGTGCCTCATGCTCTAAGATATGGAGCAAAGACTCTCTGGCTTCTCTTCACCTCTCAGAGCTCTTCTTTCCTCTTCTCCTGTGTTGTGCATTAGAGAGAGTGGGTCCGCCCTGAGCTCTGGAGGTGGACAGGTTTCCGCCCACCCCATTGCTTCCATCCCTTTCCCCCCTCCAGGTCTCCAGTCTGCAAACCCCAGATGAGGCTCTTTTCTCCTGGGAATCTCTAGCGTGCTGTCCTGCCCAGCCCAAGCACTCCTTTGATTTTAGGCTCTTGGAGTTTAATTGACGTGTGTTTGGTGTGGCAAATAGGAAAGAAAAGGAAAAGCTCCGATCCTCTTGGGGAGGGGATAAAGGGATTTGCTTGAATTTTTCGAGGCAAGGCCCTATAAGGCGCAGAGCCCCAAAGGTAGGACGGTGGAAGAACTTCTGACACCCCTCCACCCCCCACACCTCCAAGGAGTTTGTGGAAGTCTGCAAAAGCTGCTGGCTTTTGGAGAGGGGCTTTCAGGAGCAGTTGACTGACGTGTGGAGCTGGGGAGATGCACTCACTGGTTTGGGGGTCAGTGGACAGGCAGCCTTGCAGGCACAGATCTGCTGCCCTGGATTTTGTGGATATTTAATCCAAAGTAGGATGTAAGCATTTCTCTGAGTAATGCCCCCCACCCCACCCCAGTTGTCTCTCTCCTTTCAATCTGATCTCTTCATATTTGTAGGTTTGCCACAGAAGAATAGGAGGGAGAGAGAAAGACGGTTTATTTTGCCTTTCCCCTTTAGGTTAGAACAAGTAACGGGGAATGTTTTGTCTCGCTTCTAGAATTTGATTCATGCCAGTGACTTGTAACCTCCATTGCCTCCAACACCATAGCAGGAATCTAAGCTTATGTCAGTCGTAGGTAGCGTTTTGCAATGGCCACCTGCCCAGCAGCACTCCTCTAATAATAGGGCTTCGAGTTTGGGGGTCTCCATTCAAGAGGAGATTCTGTCCACATCCTGTGCCCTTCAAACCATTCTTTGGGATACCCAAAGTTCATGGTTTCTAAAGAGTCACAAGACCAAAAACAAGCCAGGAGGAGGGCAGCGAGGGCAGGAAGAAAGGCGGGGCAGCACCTGCTGAGGGGGCAGCAGCAGAAGGATGCAGGTTTGGGAGAGTAAAAGGAGGCTGATTTCTCCGGAGGAACCAGGCCGGTGCCCTCTCTGTTATTCTGAGTGCTCAGGGACAGCCCGAGTCCTCCAGATCGAGAACAGGTCATTGCAAAGGAGAATCGGATGTACCATGAGAGAGGTCGGAGTCGTTGGTGGCTTTGGGAGACTGAGCCATCAGGGACCAAGGGCTCCGTTTCTAGCTGGTCACATTACATACCTTACACATTCATTTATATAACTTTTATTTTCTTCTTTCAGTTGGTTTGACCCTATAATTCCATTAAAAATGCCAATCACCAATCCAATGATGTGGGGGCGGCGCAAGAAAACACAGAGTAGTTGTTTTCATGAGGAAGGCAAGCATGCAAGTGGATCGTTTCCATGCATTGCTCTGTAAGGAAGTCCATTTGGGGTGTACGAGTGGAGAAACCGCCTGGGTGAGACTGCTGGTTGCTGTATATATCATACCTTTCTGCAGTTGTGCGTAGTGTGATTTATTTGCGTGTAGCATACCAGGCATAGTTCGAAGCATATCAGGGACTCCTGGACAAGTAGTTCGCTACATGCAGAGAAGTAAGTGAAGCTCTGTTCACATGGCAGGTCGGCATGTTACAGTAAGTTCCCAGACCATCAGGAATCTGCATCTGCTGGCAAATTATGGAGATCTCTGATCTCTGTGTCTAGGTTGGGCCTTTCAAAAAAGGGCTGCTTCAGTCCGTAACTGTGGAAATTTCGTTGTTGTTGTTGTTGTTAGCTACGAATGCAGGTGAAAAGCACATGCCCGAGAGCAGCGGTTCTTAACCTGTGGGTCGCGACCCCTTTGGCAGTCAAAGGACCCTTTCACAGGGGTCGCCTCAGACCATCCTGCATATCAGATATTTACATGACAATTCATCACAGTAGCAACGTTACAGTTGGGAAGTAGCAACGAAAATAATTTTATGGTTGGGTCACAACATGAGGAGCTGTATTTAAAGGGCCAGAAGGTTGAGAACCACTGCCCTAGAGAAAGGTCTGTTGGCTGGGCGCCGCTGGAGAGGCACCCGCTGTTCAGGGAGTGCCACATCAACACCAACATTCAGTTTTGCGACTGGAAGGAGTTTCTTCTTCAAGTTCTGCTTCCGATTCTTTAAAGGACTGGAGTTATTTTATCTAACGGTGTAGTGTGTTCCCCGTCCCTTTCCATGTGGCGATGGTTCTAAGGAGAATTTACCTATTCTGATGTTATTATTTCTAGCTCTGGGTTGAAGCATTCTTTTTTTTTTTTCTTTTTGGGTGTACATTTCCCCCTGCTCTTTGATAATCATCTATGGCTGGCCTGGAATTATAAGAGCTTTTTAAGCCCCAAGTTATAATTTAAGCTTCTTTACATATGTACCATCGATTCACGTAGTCTCCTAAATTCCCTCTTCATCCCCCTCACACCCTTTCCAGTCCCCCATGAAAATACCCTGGGAAGTGAGGCATCTTTCAACACTTAGTGTTTCTGAGTCAGCAGCCTGAACCAGCCCAGCCAGCCTTTCAGGACCTGGGCTCAGGAGCTGAGGAAAGTTGAGGGTCAACTCCAAGGTGAGAGCTAAAGTTACACTCCTGTATTGCGGCTCCCTTCCCCCAGCCTCACCATTTCCTTCAGGGGAGAGTGTCCGGGCAGCCTCTGGCGGGAGAAGGAAGATCTCTAGCTGTAGGTTCTTCCTCTGTCAGCATCTGTCATCAAAACAAATATGTGCAGAAGGTCTTTAAAGTGTTCTTAGAGGAAAAAGAAATCAAAAACATCATATTTGGTTAGGAGTAGGAGGGCAGGGCCAAATAGGAAAGTAGGGTCTCCTTTTCTGTTGATTTCTCCTGAAGAGGGGAGAATAAGAGACCTGTGGTGAGAGAAGTTGGGAGTTTTTGGAAACTACCTTTATTTTATTTTACCTCATACCCAGTACGGAATAGCATCTTTATATTTGCTCTGTGCCTTTCAGCTCCTGCTTCACTGGGTCCTGTCCAGTCTACTTTCTTATTTTAAACTTAATTTACAAAACAGACAGACAGACATTCCTGCAGGTACAATGAGTGGCACCAGATCACCGGTCCAGGCCCGGATGGGAAACCCTCTGAGGCTGTGCTGGCCAGAAGAAAATGGAAAGGTGGGAAAGACTTCACCGTCACTCCTGCAGTGTGCCTCTGGACTTAAACTCAGGGTCTGGTTTTAAGACTGCGTCATTTGGGGCGAGGGGCTGGACTCAGAGTTGCACTGTAAAAAACAAAAACCACCCAAATGAAAAGGAATACGTGATCCTGTGCTACTGGTCTCTTCCAAACCGTACCCCAGCGCTGGTTCCAGGGGCAGGACGCTGAGGATATTCAGTTCCTGGCCTTTCTGGAGGCACCCATCCATTTCCTTTGCTCCCGGGGCCCTGCCTGTTGGGAAAGGGGAGGGCCTGGTGCGCAGCCCAGCTGGGTGGGGACAGCCCAGCTCCCTGCATATAGGGTGGTGTGCCCACCACCTGCGGGAGCAGTCACAGGGCACAAGGGCCTGAAGGAGGTACAGAGAGTCCCAGCAAAGGTATGTTCACTGGATGCTGCCCCTGACCAGTCTCAGGGAAACTGCAGTTGGGCAGGTGGGGCGCTCCCTCCCACCCAGCCTTGCTTCCGTCCTTGCACCCCTCTGCAGGTGGGCTCCTTAGCCCAGGAGCCTGGAGCCTCAGGAACAAGACTTTCCGTGCATTTCTCACTCCTGCCTCTCAGGCCATCCACTCCCTCCCTGCTGCGTGTGCCTGGGTTGCCAGATTTAGCAAAAAACATGCAAATAAAAAACAGGATGGCAAATATTGGTCGGGACATACTCAATACTAAAAATTCTTCATTATATATTTGAAGTTGAAATTTATCTGGCAACCCTAGGCGGAGGCTGTCCCTCCCAACTCCAGTCACCCCACTCTGTGAGCCCCTTGGGGTCCGGGGTCACCAGTGCAGTGCGGTCTCCCAGCTTCCCTCTCCCTGGAGCCCCAGCTGCCAGGGGTGGGCATCGGGTGCGGGGGGGGGGGGGGGGTTCCCTCTTGTGACCTGAGACCAGGGCTGGCATGAAAAACCGGAGCTTTTCAACCTCTAGAAACCAGACTTCTACTGCCATCCGGGAAAGAGCCGGCCCCTCCACCCAGCACACTTCCCCAGGTTATAAATCTGGGGGATGGCCGTGCCCTCGACTTACACAACCAACTTTTCTTTTCCCTGATGGATGAACTCCCGGTTTAAAAGATTACAGTAATCACAGGAGGACAGTGTAAATCGAATCTGATAGCAATAACTTTCGGGGAAGGTCAGGCTCAAGTGAAATGTTACCAAGCAACAGGCATTTTGTTTGCAAAATACAATCAAAGAGCATTGATGAGAAAGTCTGCTGCGGCCAGTCAGCACTTTCTGCTAACAGCTTTACAGAGGGGCCGGGAGTAAATCTCCGTAAATCACCACCCCGAGGACTGGGAGCCCCTTCCTGGAAATGTTGCACTTCTTCCTGACAGGAGGGAGGACGGAGCCCAGTGCAGAACTGTTTGCCTGCCTGCCTGCCTCCCTTACCCGCTCTTTCTTCCTCTCCTGTGCCTTCTCGCTTCCCTCTTTTCTTTGGCTTTTTAACCTGTTGCCCTTTCCGGACATTAGCCACTCAAGCCCCTGGGCCTCACGTCTAGTTGGAGGTGACTGTGATGGCACAGCAGACCTTGAACTTGGGGTATGCATGGGTGCCCATGGCCAAGGTTAAGTAACGTCTGAGTGTCCCTCCCCAGGGGTCCCACGTGGCTTTAGTGAATCATTTCCTTGTCTGAGCGCTGAGGAAACAAAAACACAACTTGGTGTTTTTCCCTCCCATTTTGTTGTATAAACATCTATAAAAATAAGCCCAGTCAACCACTGAATGACAGTATTCTGGAAAATTTAAATATCAGAACATTAGTTCTTTTCCAGATCTCTAATCTCTTTTGATTCCAATGACAAGTCAGACATAAATTTTGCAAAGCTAGGATCAGTGATCTGCCCACCCCCCACCCCCGCCACTGATTATTCTTTGTTTAATTCAGTGTGAATATCTGTTGCACCCATAGTCTTTATATGTGAATGTTTACAACAATATTCCCCCTAATGCTTACACCATAGTTGGTCCAGCTGCTGGCCTTTGAGTTACTTGCTGTGTTTCAATGTAAAATGTGACCAATTACAAAGATAAATTGGAAATTTTGCAAAAGATGAGTTAGTAAACTGTAAGTGGCTAAGAGGTAATGCTTTGATCAAAACCTTTACCCTATTTCTGAAAAACGCTCTGGTTTTTCATACACTCTTACCTAGTAGATGCCTGGGCACATAGTGAGGGATTCAAGGATATTTGCTAAATACATGGATGAATGAATAGACATTTAAAAAAATTAAACAATTTTTTTTTTAATCTTTACCGGAGGACATACTTAGAGGGAGGGAGGAGGGTGGGAGGGAGAGAGAGACCAATGTGAGAAATGAGAAACATCTATTGGCAGCCTCTGTACCTGCCCAACCGGGGTTCGAACCAGCTCCTACCTTAGGTGCACAGGATGATGCTGACCCAACTGGACCACTCCGGCTTGCATTTTTATAAGTACCAGATACACACGTAGGTTTATAGGTAATTTCCCTCCTGCTTCTCAAAACGTGTTATTTTCTGAATCCAGAAAGAGGTCAAACCTAAATTTTTGTAGGAAATATACTGTAGTCCACAGTTGCAAAACCATCCTTCCTTATATCCAGCCCTTTAGATGTTCCCCCAAAATACTGGTCTGCAGGAACCATTTTGATACTGCCACATGTTATGAACCCAGTGCTGTTAATGATTTTTTATCTTCTTATGATTTTTCTTTTTTTGTTTTTGTTTTGTTTTGTTAATCCTCACCCAAGAATGTTTTTTCCATTGATTTTTAGAGAGAGTGAAAGGAAGGGAGGGGCTGTAGGGGAGAGGGGGAGAGAGAGAGAGAGAGAGAGAGAGAGAGAGAGAGAGAGAGAGAGAGAGAAACATCGATGTGAAAGAGACACATCAATTGGTTGCCTCCCCAGCACATACCCTGACTGGGGCCGGGTTCCAACATGAGACCCTTGGGTGTGAGGGCTCACACTCTAACCACTGATCCACACCAGCCAGGGCGTTAATGATTTTTTTATAAAGGAAAATGTGTCTATATATTTTTACTTTCCGCAAGTTTTCTTTTCTGCTTAGGAAGAAAAGGAAAGATTTTAGACCAACATTCATTTCCTGCTGTACTTTAAGTTGTCAGAGATTCAGTTGTGGTTTTTTTTTATGACTCTGTACTTGTAGTATGAGATAAAGATAACAGAAGTTGTACAAAGCCTGTCTCCTGTTAGAATTCTGACTGGGCAGTCGGCTCGTCTAGAAGCCAGTCTTGCCCAGGCTCCTGCCTGCCACTGCAGATTTATCTGTGTGCTTTGAAAATGACCCACTGGGGAAGTTGTTCAGAGGTGTGTTCCCCAGTGCTCAAGCGAACGGCTGAGGACATGCAGTCCATGTTTCAAAACGCCTGACGCAATTTCAGAAGAAAAAAAAGAAATCCAGTGACGTGCGTTCAGAAACCTTCCTTTCTCTATGCCAGTGTTTTTGTATTGTCATTCTGGATGTGAGATATATTTTGTTTTGTAGATATAATTGGACAAAATGGGGCAAACCCACCACATTTAAGTCAGAAAAATTTTTCATGTTTATGTGTCTTGAGCAAAATGTTTCACAGATGGGGTATGCTTTCTCAAAACATTTGAAATGAATATCTAGAATTATGTTTTACTTCAGTTCATTTTCATATGGAAAAATCCTCAAAAGAAAGATTTTTCGAACTGTAATTTTATTTTAGATGGAAGTCACTTTTGTGTGAGTGTTCATTTTCTCTCTTTAAAGTCTTGTAGCTATCTTATGGCATACACACACACACACACACTCACACACATACATATACAATATATGTATCTCATTATCTATATAAAAATTTCCTTCTTAATTGAATATCAACTTTTAAAAACCTTTACCCTAGTGAAAAGTTTATGGGTGGTTGTGTTTCTACATCATAAAAAATATGAAATTGAAGAGTGAGCATTGAGTAAGTTTTAAAGATGTCTAAATATTTAAGCATTAGAAACAACAGACTATCACTTTCAATAGGTAGTTTGTAATATCAGATGAAATTGATTTCTTTTCAGTTTTTGCCCAGTAGTTTTGGCTTCCCATATCCATATTCCAGGTGTGAAAGTATTACCAGTTGAAGTATACCCTTCCTCTTTGTGCTCTAGGAATTAGGGTGTCACTTCCAAGAAAAAAAGAGGGTAAAGCATTTTGGGGGTAGTTTCCTTTTCATTGTGTTTGTTGGCAGCTTCACATTTCTATATCAAGAAAGGCCTTTGTGTTTTAAACCAACACGAACAGTTTATAAAGTTCATTTAGGAAAAAAAAATCTAGAGATGTAAAGAAACACCTGTTACTACATTAGGCTTTATCACTGGACTCACAACTCACCCTCTATAATTTCTTGTGAGAGTCTGTGTTTATAATAGAATAGTCTACAATACATCTAGTTTAGGTACCACGACACAACCAATAGACCACAATGCCACAGAATTGTAGGGACTGTATATTCTTCTTTCAGAAATTATTGTTGACCGAGGGATTTGCTCTTGGTGCAAGGTGAGAGGTTAGTCTTCCCTTGCCCTTTGCCCGATTTGGAAACCCCAGTAGCCTTTGGCTGTTGATTGGGATTCTGCTCACCTGACACCCCACAGCAGGCCTTTCTGTGCTGCTCAGGTGTATGAACGCCATCAGCGAGTCCCACTCATTGCTTCTTTCAATGTCTTCTATCTTCCCTTTGAACACAGTATCAACAGCGCTGACCTCGGTTGGTTGGAGTGTGAGTTCGTACATTGGATTCCTGTGACGTCTTAGCTTTTCTCACTTTGTCGCCATAGCCTTGACTCCCAGTTGGAGAGGCTGATCAGCCCAGAAACCTGAGAGTGGATGAATCAGCACAGTCCACCACCATCCCTTCAGAACTAACCGGAAGCGCGTGCTGCACTGGGCATGGCACAGCAGCAGGCGCAAAGGGTAGCATGAGGAAAGTCTGGGCGGGGGGCCCAATTGGGGAACAAGGTGGCACCCATATAAGATTCCACTGTCAACAGTAGATTTTATACTGTCATAGACCTACACTCCTGCCATCCCACCTCCAGGTTATTGGGATGGTGTATCGTTTGCCAACCTGAAAAAAAAATGCTATATTTTCATAACGGTGGATGTGTCAGATCAGCCAGAATAGCATTCTCTAGTTCCTGTTTGAACCCCCTTTTCCTGGAGCCTGAAGCATTCTGTGGGAGAGTGAAGGTAGTTGACAGACCTCAGAACCTTTCCCTTAATGTTGTCCGTGTTTCAGACTCACCCAGGGTAGGGAAAATCTACCTTTCAGAATAGGAAGCTGATTTTAGGTCCACATATTTCTTTTTAAAAATAGTAAAGTTTTGAGCTTTTCAGCTAAACTTATACACCCTTTATTTTCTAGAAGAAACACTTGTTTCTCTTACTTAAAAAAATCTTACCATCCCCTATATCGCTAGCATAACGCGTGTCATATTTCTTTGTGTGTGTGCCAAACCAACACATAACAAAATGTACTATTTTAACCATTTTTAGGGGTATCACATAGTGGCATTAGTACATTCACAGTGTTGTGCAACCGTCACCGCTATCCATTTCCTGAACGTTTTCATCATCCCAACCATAAACTTGGTACTTATTAAATAGTAAGACACTATTCCGTTCCCCCCAGCCTCTGGTAACCACCATTCTATTATTTATCTATAAATATGCCTATTCCACGTATCTCAAATAAGTAGAATCGTAGAATATTTGCCCTTCTGTAACTGGCTTATTTCATTTAGCATGTTTTCATCCCTATTGTAGCGTGTGCCAGAATTTCATTCCTTTTTGAGGCTGAATAATATTCCATTGTATGTATAGACCACATTTCATTTATCTCCTTATCCATCTGTGGGCACTGGGGTTGCATTCACCTTTTGGCTATTGTGGCTGCTGCTTGAACATTTGTGCACATGCGTGTTATATTTATTTATTTATTTAAAAAATATATGTTTTATTGATTTTTTACAGAGAGGAAGGGAGAAGGATAGAGAGTTAGAAACATTGATGAGAGAGAAACATCGATCATCTGCCTCCTGCACACCCCCCACTGGGGATGTGCCCGCAATCAAGGTACATGCCCTTGACTGGAATTGTACCCGGGACCCTTCAGTTCGCAGGCCGACGGCTCCATCCACTGAGACAAACCGGTCAGGGCCTTTCGTGTTATATTTAATGCGTAGCAAGTCTACCTGGGTGTGTTTGCTTCCCCCCCTGCACATGCATCTTATCTCCCCAACTTAGTGATAAGTTCCACAAGTTAGAGGCAAGTCTCACACTTCTGTTATTTGCTGCCATCTATTCTGTGTCTCCAGTATCTTGTGTATTACAGGGATACAAATACCTGTTAATAACAGGTAGTGAAAGCTCAAGTTAAAGACATAAGAAAACTGTTCAGAGGTACCTAATATTGAAAACGTTCTTTGATGTTCATTTTTGCTCAGGGAGAGTATTTGACTTGCTCTTCCAAGCTCCATTGAGCAGGGGCCAAAATCCAATTGTGCGTTCAGTTCCGTGCTGAGCTAACATACTGGTGACAGTGCGTGAGTGTGAATTTATAGGTGCTTTTTGTGTGTGTGTGCTGTTTTTCTCTTCTGGATGAAGTATAAGTACCACCTTAACCGGGGAGATGAAACTGGGTCTCCAGTCCTAGGAAGTTGGAGGAGAGAATATGTCAGATTTCTCTTTCAAAGACAGGTCTTCTGTTCATCCCAGAGTTGTTGCAGAAAGCAGCGATGTAAGCCATCTCTGGGCTATACATGAACCCCCTAGAGCAGTGATGGCGAACCTTTTGAGCTCGGCGTGTCAGCATTTTGAAAAACCCTAACGTAACTCTGGTGCCGTGTCACATATAGAAATTTTTTGATACTTTCAACCATAGTAAAACAAAGGCTTATATTTTTGATATTTATTTTATATATTTAAATGCCATTTAACAAAGAAAAATAAAAAAAATGAGTTCGCGTGTCACCTCTGACACGCATGTCATAGGTTCGCCATCACTGCCCTAGAGAGATCTTATATTGGGAAAAAAAGCAGCTTACTTAAAATGCAAATTTGGGATAAATATGAATTCCTATCAGATTTATGATTGAAAGTTGCACTGATATAATGTAAGAATATCTTTTAAGTGTTTTCGCTTGGCACATAGTTATTGCCTTGTGGAGAACCAAAGTTTTGTTTTCTCAGTTATGTTTAGGACACAGCCCATAGTAGAAGCATGTTCATAAATGGGCCTTTGTTTAAGGCTTTTAAAGTAAACAACAACACATAGGAGGAGATGGATTTTAGAAGCTGCTTTGATGAAATTTCACCAACTGGCTATCTACACATAATCAGGTTTGCCCATAGGGAAGGGGACAATGAGGCCATTCACGCCAGGAAGTAGAAAACACAGGCAAACCACTTGTTTACAACCTGACAAGTGGGTCCTTAATAATTTTCACCTTTAGATCAGTTACATTGGCTTTCAGAAGACACTGCCAGTACATGTTTTGAGAAGGGTAAAGTTCCACTTGCATACAGCTTATTAATAAGGAATATGTCTCTTTATTACAAAGGTCTGTTAGCATTTACTTCTTCGAGTAAACAGTCTTAGCTACTCCTTTCTGCCTGGTTAGCACTGTAATTCTAGCCCGTCTGGGGGTAAGGTCATAGGTCAGGATGTTAAATTTGCACCTGGTTTACTTCACAGCAAATCTCTGCTTTATTTGGAAAGCTGTTTTCCTCTCTCTCTTCTTTTAATTCAAGGTTTCTTTAAGTCCTTTCAATGCACTTTAGTAACAAAACAGTTCATGGAAAATGTATCTCCCCCTTGCACCCCAGGTTCTGGAGTTAGGGGTGCATTTGCCTCACTGATGGGTCATGCTCCTTGCATAGTTCCATGAACCCTGTCAAGTCACTTCCTCCTTCCCCTCCTGCAACCTGTCCCCCACCGTCCAGAATGCACAGCTGGTTTTGCATGCTTTCTAATCCAAGTTGTTGACAGGTCTGCCAGCCCCTCAAGTGGCTTTTAAAAGAACGTTTTTATTGATTTTAGAGAGAGAGGAAGGGAAAAGGATAGAGATAGAAACATCGATGTGAGAGAAACATTGATGGGCTGCCTCCTGCATGCCCCCCACTAGGCACTGAGCCCGCAACCCGGGCACATGCCCTGACCAGGAATTGAACCAGCGACCTCTCGGTTCATGGACCGACACCCAGTCAGCTGAGCCACACCTCAGTGGCTTTTAAATAAAGGTTTCAATGTCCAGAGGCCTCTTCCCTTCGCCCTGGCAATCACATCAGCTCGTGCTTGTACGCGGTGTCCTGTGGAACCACGTCGGTGCCCACTTCACCAGGCATATTTAGTGAGAAATCTACGCACCGGAAAATGGATCTGACATATTTAACTTTCCCGCAGTACACGGGTACCCGCAGGCCGAAGATGTCCTTAAATTCCACCGGCCCCCGCGTTTGCAGAAGAAGAGCCGGGAGGGAAGCCTGAGCTCCCGTTCCTGCCTTCCCTGGGCCTGTGGGTCCCCAGCCCACAGAAGGGCCCTGGTCTGGCTGTGCTGCTGGGCGGCCACACCTCCTGGGGGCCTCGGCCTTACGCTGCCCTCGTGTTTGAGACAAGCTTCCCCGAACACATCGTTCCGAGACATCACTCTGGTTTCTAGATGTTCATACTCAGGGGTCTTTTTTTGCCATTTGCCAATGACATAGTTTGGATTTATTTTTCTTTCTTTCTTTTAAGGCTTGTGGTTGGTATGCTGTGACCCACTGGGACACATTTCCCCTTCCAGAAAGCCCGTGCGGGCTCCCCCCTGAGCACATCTGTTCCTCTTTATGCCACCAGGAGAGGATTAACCCAGCTGTTCTCTGCTTTTCAGATTTGACTGAAGAGCGACTTGGGGACAGCAGCTTGGCCGACAGCGCAGAGACCTTCAGCGACAAAGACACGGACCAGAGGAGCTCCCCGGATGTTGCAAAAAGTAAAGGCTGCTTCACCCCCGAGAGCCCCGAGATAGTGTCGGTGGATGAAGGTGGGTATGCAGGCCCGAAAAACGGGGGCACGTCGGACAGCCGCTCCGGCAGCCCCAAGTACCACGGGGAGCAGAATCACCTCCTGATCGAGGGCCCCTCAGGAACCGTCTCTCTGCCCTTCAGCTTGAAGGCCAACAGACCCCCCCTGGAAGTGTTAAAAAAAATATTCCCCAACCAGAAGCCCACGGTGCTGGAGCTGATCCTGAAGGGCTGTGGGGGGGACCTGGTGAGCGCCGTGGAGGTCCTGCTGTCCAGCCGGTCCTCGGTCGCGGCCGCCGAGCGAACTGCCGCCGAGCCCGAGAGCCTCCTGTTGCCCTCCAACGGGCACATCTTCGAACACACCTTGAGCTCCTACCCCATCTCCTCCTCCAAATGGTCCGTGGGGTCGGCCTTCCGAGTCCCAGACACATTGAGGCTTTCTGCGGACTCTAGTAACGTTGTCCCCAACCCCCTGGCCGTGCCCTTGCAGCACCCTTTCCCCCAGCCGCCCCGCTACCCTCTCATGCTGAGGAACACGCTGGCGAGAAACCAGTCGAGCCCCTTCCTGCCCAACGACGTCACCCTGTGGAACACCATGACGCTGCAGCAGCAGTACCAGCTGAGGTCCCAGTACGTCAGCCCTTTCCCGGGGAGCTCTGCCAGCGTCTTCAGGAGCTCCCCGGTCCTCCCCGCGCGCACCCCCGAGGACCCGCGGATCTCCATCCCTGAGGAAGGGTGCCCCATGGTGTCCAAGCAGCCCATCTACCCCGAGGACGACTACGACGAGCGGTCCGACTCCTCAGACTCCAGAATACTCAACACATCATCTTAAAGTGGAACCGGACGGGAAGGGACCAGGTGACACGTTCTGTGCATCTGAACCCTGGGAGGGGGCAGCGGGGAGGGCCTGAGGAGAAGCCACATCCTGTGTATACCTTTTCCTTCTGTTTGACAAAGTGACTGTGCTTGATTCTATTAGCAATAAAAACATAACTTATTTAATTTCTTGCACTTCACTGGGAAATGCCAAATAGCTCTGCTCTGTGGCTTTAGTGCTGAAATGCTTATTGTACAAGAGAGTCTCGTGCTAAGCATAGTCTTGGGAAAGCCGGGACCGTGGAAGATTTATTTGGGGATGTGATGCTGAAGGTCAGCCTTGCTCCTAAACTCCACCCGGAGTGTTCAGTACAGCCGTATACTTGAATGCAGTTTGGTGGAGGGATTCCTCAGGACATGTGGCTCCCAAAGGAAGTGGTGCGATTGCAGAGGGACGGCAAACAGGGACATTATGTTCTTGCGCTGGAAATCCGTCTTGCATTTTAAAGGAGAGACTGCGCTGAAGAACAGAGCCAACGGCCCACATGCTTATTTAAGCTTGGACAGTTTTCAGAGACAAACCCCATTAAGAATTATTCCTTTCACATGGCTGAATCGAAACACGTGTAATGTCAATGTAAAACCCGTCACAGCTGTGAACTGCATGAAATGTGTTGTGAAATGAACACGAGATTAAGCTTTGTCGGGTTAATGTAGCATGCTAAGGGCTCTAGAAGAAATAAACTAAGGAGATGATTTTGGTTCATGTCATTTCTGCTTGTGGAAGGAGGACCTCTGACAATAGGAACTTGATGTAAAAGCGACTTACTCTAGTGCATGGACCCCACCCCCAGGTGTCGGTTACGTGAGATGCTCCTTGAGAAACACCCGTGACAGAGTCTTGGGGATGCAGTCAGAAAGACGGAGGATGTATTGTTCAAGAATAGCGTTCATTCAGTGCCTCTACCCATTCATTTATTTCTTCAACAGATACTTATTGAGTGCCTGCTCTGTGTTACAATGCTCCCTGTACGTTATTGCCCAAGTTACCCGCCCGTGAGCCCAAGATAAGCAGGGATGGTCATGGAGACTCCCGTTACAATCAGAGTGAGAACGAGACAGTCTACAGCGTGGGAAGTAAGTAGAGTGCTTGGCAAACCCCGCACAGAGAAAACACTCCCTGCGCGAGTACTGTTGCTCCTGTGAAGTTCAGTTCCGTTGCGTTCAGGATGTAGAAGTGAATTCCCTCGTCGTCAATGGGGACGATGACCACCACACAACATTGAAAAGCAGGGCTTCCTCCCGCACCCACATGCTTTCTTTTAAAAAGCAATTTGGGGTGCTGCCTGCGTATGGCAGACTTTTTGCTTGGGTATGTTTTTTGTTGTTGTTAATCCTCACCCGAGGATATTTTCCCATTGATTTTTGCGGAGAGTAGAAGAGAGAGGGGAAAGACAGACATGTCAATGTGAGAGAAACACATCGATGGCTTGCCTCCTGCATAAGCCCCAGCCAGGGCCCCGGCGCCAGGGAGGAGCCTGCAACCAAGGTATGCGCCCTTGACCAGAATCAAACCCGGGACCCTTTGGTCCGCAGGCCGACGCTCCATCCACTGAACCAAACTGGCTAGATCATGCTAAGCTATTTTTAAAAGTGAGTCTTCAAACAATGATATTCAGTGCCCACACTGACCACTTGTACTATTTTCATTCTCCAGAGTGCTTGAAAGGAAAGATGACTGCTTAGCTCAGACAGACTAATGAATGTGGGAAGGAAAGGAAATAAACAAATGCAAGCCTCTTGATGACAGATGTAGAGAGAGCTCCCAGTCTCAGAGTCTTCAGGGGCCCTTCAGTCTGGGAGGGAGGAGGGCAACTCCTCGGCCCGAGATGCCCCTCAGCTGGGTCCCAGGAGAAAAAATATATTTAAAACAAAAGAACCATTTCATTTTTATTTCTGTTGGGCTCTTTTGGAATGAGATATCTTTGAGGGGGGAAAATTCACTATTATGAGTTGGACTACTGTGTATTTAATCGACATAGTTGCATATTAGAGGTTTAAAAAGAAATGCGATTTGTTGTTAGAGTTCTATTTAGACATTGGTATTTATGGAAAGGAAGAGTGCGAGGAGGTGGAGAGGAATACTCTGACAAACCCTGATTCTAAAGACACACGTAAAGGACGTGTGATGTGGTGATGGGCTGATGCCTCGGCCTACCCAGGACAAATGTGTTTTCAAAGGCATCTTCATCTCAAAAGGTACCCACGTTTATTTAACAAGCAGCCGTGATGACAGGTCCCGTGTGAGCTGCTGGTGCTCGGCTTCAGCTGTGACTTCTGCAGGTTGAATGATGGATGGAGCAAAACTTGGCTTAAGATGCAGCGTTCTTACAGCTCGGTTTCGCCCACAGATTGCCAGTCACTGCTTTCTGCAGTGCCAGCAAAATGGAATTGTCTCTAAGGCAGCGTATTCATGGCTGGTGCAGGTTTACTTAGGCCTCAACATAATTTTCTGCGGCAAGAAATGTTTTCTGTGGTGGGGTGAGTGTGGACAGGGGTCAGAAGGGAGAAATTGGTTGTTAAGATCTTACATCTGGCCCGACCTGGTTTGGCTCAGTGGAGACAGCATTAGCTTGTAGACTGAAGAGTCCTGGGTTCGATTCCAGTCAAGGGCACATGCCAGTTGGGGGAGTGCAGGAGGCAGCCGATCAATGATTCTCTCTCATCATTGATGTTTCTTTCTCTCTCTCTCTCTCTCTCTCTCTCTCTCTCTCTCTCTCCCTTTCCTCTTTGAAATCAATAAAAATATATTTTAACAAATCTTAATCTGGCTTCCAGCGTTCAGTCTTGCTTTTTTGGTAGTCCTGACGGCTGAGTCCCCCTCTTGTTGAAGTAGATTCTAGCTCAGCTCTCAAAGACTGTCCCACGAAGGCGTGTGGAATTCTCGTCTGCCCATGGGCACACAGTTTCTCTTTCACATGAAACTGAATGTCTGGATGAAAATAGAAAAAAATCAACCAGCTCCTAGTTAAGTCCCATCTGTCACAGAGAAAACATCTGGGTGCTTGGATGTCTGCTTGCAGTTGAGTCAAGCCAGCCCTATAGGAAGTTAATCCACATTAAACCGCAGTGCCTCTCTCCCCTTCCAGTGAGGACCTGCCAATGACTACTCTGAGAGTCACTGCTTTGTTCATCCAAGACAGTGATGGCGAACCTATGACACGCGTGTCAGAGGTGACACGCGAACTCAAATTTTCGGTTGATTTTTCTTTGTTAAATGACATTTAAATATATAAAATAAATATCAAAAATATAAGTTTTTGTTTTACTATGGTTGCAAATATCAAAAAATGTCTATATGTGACACGGCACCAGAGTTAAGTTAGGGTTTTTCAAAATGCTGACACGCCGGCCGAGCTCAAAAGGTTCGCCATCACTGCTCTAAGATGTGTGCTGGCTCCGCCAGCATGGCTGTGGTAGAGTGTCGACCAATGATCCAGGAGGTCAGGGCACATGCCCGGGTTGCGGGCTCAATCCCGGTGAGGGGCATGCAGGAGACAGCTGGTCAATGATTCTCTCTCAGCACTGATGTTTCTGTCTCTCCCTGCCCCTTCCTCTCTGAAATCAATAAAACTGTATTTTTTTTTAAAAAAAAAAGATGTGTGTCAGGTTAGTCATGTTCTACAGCAGTTTGTCTCAAAATGTGATCCAGGCACCTGATGCTTTACTTATGGTTTAGATTCCCATATTGAGTTCAGAGTGATTGGTAGTCTAAGCATGTGTGTGTGTGTGTGTGTGTGTGTGTGTGTGTGTGTACATTTTTTAAAATATGTTTTTATTGATTTTTTACAGAGAGAGGAAGGGAGAGGGATAGAGAGATAGAAATATCCATGAGAGAGGATCACTGATCGTCTACCTCCTGCACGCCCCCCACTGGGAATCGAGCCACCAACCCAGGCATGTGCCCTGACTGGGAATTGAACCAGCGACCTCCTGGTTCATGGTCCGATGCTCAACCACTGAGCAATACCTGCTGGGCAAAGCACCTGTATTTTTATCATCCTCCCCAGGTAATTCTTGAACTCACTGAGATCTGAGGACCACCTCACTCTGCATCACACTCTTGGGTTTTCTTCTAAAATCTATGCCCAATACAGGAGCTCAGGGATACAAACTCTGATGCTGGGGTTTCTAACCCCTCCCAACTCCCCCGCCTCCCCCCCCCCCCCGCCTCCCCTCCCCCCCCGCCCCCGCTTTTCTGTGGCAAGAGGAAACTTCAGTATGTAAGGCCTAGATCCAGTTCAAATAACGTTAGCATCCATGTTAGTGATTAGACTGAGTACACATTTGGGATCAGAAATGCCTGTTTCTGGAAGCTTCTGGTTGGGAAAGGGCCAGATATTAGCATAAACTTCAGTAAGTCGTGATTGCTAGTTGACAGTGACTCCTGGAGGTAGATTTTTGCCCTGGAGCTTTGAGTTTTAAGAACTAGCAAAAATCTTTCTGCCCAGCTTTATTGTGATAGTATTGCCATGTAGCACTGTGTACGTTTAAGGTGTACATTGTGATGATTTGATACATGTGTACATTGTGAAATGTTGACCACAATAAGGTTAGTTAATGCATTGGTCACCTCACATAATTACCTTTTCGTGTGTGCGTGGTGAGAGCATTTCAGATCTTCTCTCTTGGCAACGTTCACCTATACAATACAGTATTGTTACCTGTAGTCACCATACTGTACATTAGTTCCCTAGAAGTTACTTATTTTATAACTGGAAATTTATACCCTTTAATATCTCCCCGTTTTCCCCACCCCTCAGCCCCTGGCAACCGCCATCCTGCTCTCTGTTTCCATGGCTGGCTTTTTAGATTCCATGTGTAAGTGAAGTCACACAGCACTCGTCTTTCTGTGACTGGCTTATTTCACGTAGTAAAGAGCATTTCTGTATTGATTCATCCAGTGATGGATACTTGGGTTGTTTCCGTACCTTGGGCATTGTGAGTAATGCTGCAATGAACATGGGGGTGAAGGCATCTCTTCAAGATAGTGGTTTCGTTTTCTCTGGCTGTATACCCATAAGGGGCATTGCTGAGTCATGTTGTAGTTCTGTTTTCATTGTTTTGAGGAACCTCCACACTGTTTTCCGCAGTGGCTGCATGCATGTACGATCCCACCAATCGTGCACAAGGGTGTTCTTTTCGCTAGATCCCCGCCAATATTTGTTATTTCTTGTCTTCTTCATAATAGCCGTCCTAACAGGTGTGAGGTGCTGTCTCACGGTGCAATATTGCAATTCGTGATGACGCATTGAGAAGCAAGGCATTTGTCAGCCAGGTAGGTGGCTGTGGTTGAAATGAATAGTAGAGCCACCTGGAGTGATAACAGGTAGCAGAGGAAAGGGTCAGTGATTCTGGACCTCTGGGCCAGGCTGTGACAGCTAAAGGGTAGGCTTCTAAGAACCCAAGAACATTCGCCATTGGTAAAATGAAGCTGCGCCGTAGGAAGGGGTATGCAGTGTAGGGGCCACACGTTCCAGGGTTTGCTCACCAGGAGCTCGTCTCCCAAGGTCCCCGGCTGCACCCTGGCTCGATGAGTGACGGGAGGGGCGGGTGCCTCTGGGGAACATTTGTTGGGTGCCCAGAGAACAGGCCCTGGCTGCATTTGAACTGACATCTTTGAAAAATGAACTTGATTTCACTGCATACTGTTTCAGTGATTCATTCTTTATATGTGCATTTGCTCAGCAGAAGTGAGTCGAAAATAAGATGGATGCTAAATTTATATGTTAATTTTAATATTGGAGCTATCCTATATTTGAAGATTAAGATCAATGCTTCAATTTCATTTCTTATGTGGTACTGGATGTTGTCATTACTGGGGGGAAAGAATCATTTCCAAATGCATCCTCCCCAAATTCCAATCTTAGAGGGCAGAGGCATCTCGGAAGAGGCAATCCTGCCTTCGGTGATATGCTTCAAAGATCCCGCTGTATCACTTCCTAGTTCGGTGTGAAGGTAAACAGCAAGGGTGGGGGTTTTCAATGGGGCTCACTTACTAATTGGGTTCCGAGAGTTTGCTGGAGTTGGTAGGCTGTGTCAAGAGTTTCCTGTATCCTGTGGGCAAAGCCACTGGACTTAACCAAAAGTAAACTCAGCAGTTGTTCAGATGAAGGATCCCTCCAGAAGACCCGAGTCACAGCTCGGTGGTTTAAACCACAACCTCGCGCTTGCTCTGTGATTTAAGAAAGACTCCAAAGGTCTGTGGAAGGCATTGGGGGGCAGGAAGGAATCTCTGCCTTCTATTCAAACACGGCGGAACCGGAATGTGTGGTGGCTTCCGTGGAGGGCGGGCAGGTGAGTCTGACTTGGGACCCAGCCCTTTGTCAGCCCAGGGCCGCTATGCAGTGCAAGTGGCTCTGTCTTCACCGGAAGACACTGGCTCTCCATGCACACCCTGGCCTTCCTCCTTGGCTCCTGTCTCTGGGGAACACTGGGTGACATTGGCTGCTGCAGGTGGTCGTATATTTTGTGTTTGCACGAAGGGGCTGAAAATTTTTCCTAATTTGCCAGACCAGAAGAAAGAGTGCTGTTTTGGGAGGTACCTTTTTCTGCTTTGCCAAGTGGCATAGTAAGTAGGGACCCAGGGGAAAAAGTAGGGAGAAGGAAGAAAAGTGTACGGGTTGCAAGAGAACAGCTTGGGCAGTAAAAGGATTCGCTATGAAAGCTATTGATCAATCTTTGCCACTCCATCTCCCTCAGCCTGTTCCCTTTGAGAAAAAAGGAAGTGGTTTCAGTTGGCGCAGAGTTCCAAAAAAATGTCACGCACGGGAATTGAAATAAAAATGCAGGGAGAGGTTGGAAAGCCAGGTAGCGAACGTGGCTTTATTGAGCACATGCTATCTGCATTGGTCGCCCCAGGCCTCTGTCCTGACCTCGGCACGTCTCTACATGGCGTCTCTGCCCTAAAACCAGCCAGGCAGACACCTGTCCCTTGGGGCTGTCTGAGTGGACAGCCACGTATGGGAAACAAAGCTGATGAATGAATGAAAATGCCTGCAGCCAACGCTGATGCGTGCAGTCTCCTGCCTCCAGGAGAGCTCTGTGGACCCGCCCGTCTGAGTGTCTCCAATACAGTAATATCCGTGATTCACTGCAGGCCCTGAATCTTTAAGAAACATTATGTCTAATAGGGTTTAGTATCACAGACACATTATTATATATCTTGAGCTTGGGCACATAATTGGCAATTGGGCATAATGCATATATAGCTCATTAAATAGAATAGTTGATTTGCAAAAGTACCCTGTACGTATCTGTCAGAATCGTGTCTATATATCCATATTTGTACCCATAGAAAAAAATCTTGTTAATCCAACACTGATTTATTCAAATTAGCAATTCAAAGCACCTATTAGATGTTATTATTTTAAAATATTTTAGATCCAATCCAAATACAAATTAACTTATTAAAAACCAGATTAAAATCCAGTTCTACTCAGAATCTGGCATTTTCCAAGAGTGGTTTGGAGTTAAGTGGGATTCAGGAGCAATCATTTATAAATCTTTGATAGCCTGTGCTAGCCACTGTTCTAAGTCAGTGGTTCTCAACCTTCTGGCCCTTTAAATACAGTTCCTCATGTTGTGACCCAACCATAAAATTATTTTCGTTGCTACTTCATAACTGTAATGTTGCTACTGTTATGAATCGTAATGTAAATTTCTGATATGCAGGATGGTCTTAGGCGACCCCTGTGAAAGGGTCGTTTGACCGCCAAAGGGGCCGCGACCCACAGGTTGAGAACCGCTGTTGAAGTGATCCACCTCTGTTAACTCATTTGACCTCTCAACCACCACATGGGTGTGTGGTATTACTGTTCCCCTTGGATAGATGAGGACGCAAAGAAGTAACTTGTCCAAGGACAGCTCTGTGGAGGTGGAGGTGGATTTCGGTCCCATTCTATGGGCTTAGATGTCCCAGGTTTTTTAGAGCTCCTGGGCCTTCTCTGTCCAGCTCCCTGGTTTTCTTTTGGTTCAGAGATGCCTCCGTCAGAGGTCGGAAGCAGATCTGCATTTAAGCAGCCGGAACCTTCCCTGCTCTCCCTTTCTGTCAGGAATCCATCAAGTCCAGAGGGAGAGAGCCTGCTGTGCAGCCTACATCACTGAATGTTCTCTCCCACGCAGCTGCCCCCTGGCGGTCAGTGAGAGCAGAAGGCGATGAACTCGGCATTTTCCTGGACTCCTTGATCATAATGAAACCCTTGGCCAAACAAGAAAGGTGTGAGGCTGTCCAAAGGCATCTTTGCCATGTCCTGTTTTATTTGAGTCGTAGGATTTCCTCCAGGACAGCTGTGACTACAGACCCGGCATACACACACCCAGTCGCTTGACTCTGGCTCTGCAGGAAATTCCTGACAAGTTTCTGTTTTGCTGATGGTTGTGCCTGTTGACCACAGAGATTTACACAGAAAGGATCGCGAGTACACTGACAGTACAATGGTTCCCAGATTAAACTCAAATATGATTTCTCGAAAACCACCAGGAAGGAAACCTAATGTTAAGTCACAGCTGTCTTAAACCTGTCAGGCAAATCATAGAAGACCAGGAAGATCATTTAATCCACAGTTTCTCAAAGTGTGGCCCACACACTCCTGCATCTGGAACGCCCTGCGACCTCTGTTAACCATCTGGGGCCTGGATTTCCTTCCCCCAAACCTCCTCAGCTGGGGCTCTGGGAGCAGGCACCCTCCTGCCCTCCGGGATCCACAGGACAGTGAGGACCGCTGAACCCACCCCTGTCCCCTGTCCGCGGCACAGCCTTCCGGAAAGAGCCAATCCAGCCCCACAGGGAGGGAGGAAAACAAATCGACTAGCTGTGATATTTGAGAATAGATGGCTTGTGCCTAAATTACCCAACCCAGTGAATGAAATGCTCTCCCAGTGTAAGAGGCACAAGGGGATCTGTCCGAATCGCTGGGATAAGGCTCCTGAGGGGAGGGGAGTCCACACCCGAGTTCCGAAGTGAGGAGTGACAGTGAGTACATCCCCCCATGAAGCTGGGGGTGAGTGGACAATGACTTACCTTTCAGGGTTATGGATTGGTTTGGTCAATTACAAGAAAAATGACTGAGGGAGGATTCACACACCCACGCCCCCCAAACTTGGAGTTAGACCCAGTCAGTAAGGGTTTGGAATGAAGATGGGGAAACAGTTGCCTTGAGGCGGGAGGGAGAGGGGGAAGAGCCAGGGAAGATGGACAGAGTGGGGCTCCCATCCCCTGTAGGCGTGCAGTTCAGACCCTGCTCACCTGGGGGAGGTCCGTGGTCTGTGTAAGAGTTTGGGGAGAGTGGTGACCCATAGGGCTATCCCCCAGCTCCACCTGGGAGCAGGGTGGTAAAGGGGCTCAGTGAGCTGAAGGCAGGTGAGAGTCAACAGAAGCAGGAAGAATTCTCTGCCCTCCCTGTGCTGCCTAAAGGCAAGGCATACATTTCCCCTTGAAGGTGCCTGCCCTGTACCAGGGAGAGAAGGTAAACTCTCATTATTGAAGATGGGAAGTCAACACCAAGGTGAGTTCCCATACACAGGCCTTACCAGCATCGCCCTTACCTTCCATCAGTTTCCCGGCATTTCCTAGTCACACCCTCGCCCCATTTGTCACCTTTTGAAGCTCTGGCCCTCTTTCCTTTTAAAAAATGGTATATAAGCCCCTAACCATTTCTGTGAGTTTCACTTCTTTTCTGTGCTCCCAGATGCATGTAAATATTAATAAAAATGGGATGCCTTTTCTCCCATTGATGTGTCTTGTTAGTTTAATTGGCAGGTCCCGAGTTATTCACATAAGAGTATAGGGGAACAGTTCTTCCTTCCTGACAATGGACAGCATTAGACAGTGAAGCCTCCGATGAGGAGGGAGGGTTGAGGATTCTGGGATGGCCTCCCTCTCATAGGAGGTGGGGGGAGGGCAACTGGAGCAGCCCCACGGAGCTCCCCAGTGCCGCAGGCCCCCACCAGCACCGACGGCATGACGAGAGGATGAGTGTTCAGGGGCGGTGGAGGTGGGCAGGCCCGTGCCCTGGCGTTCTGAGCATCCTGCTGCAGTCCTTGCGGCGTGGGGACTGTGAAAGCCAGGCAGCCTGCGGAGGATCGGCCCTGGCGGCCCCCAGTGATCAAAGGGGTGGGGAGAGTCCTGTGCGTTCCTGCTGTGGCCTCAAGGCCTGTGCCTGGGGAAACCAGCTTGCTAGGGGTACCTGCCCAGACAGCCTTCCCTGGTCCAGGGCCCCCCTTGCCCATGGGCGTGCCCCTCTCTGTGGGTGGTAATAATCCCGCTCCTTCCTGCACTGACCCAAGCAGTCCTCCTCACGCCAGAGCTTTGGGGACTTGCTCTGAGCCTCGTTGGCCCAAATACCTTTGTTTTCCAGATTTCCTGGCCAACTGAGGCCGGAGAAAGAAGAGCTCGCAGATGAACTGCCTTGGCCAAGGGCCAGGTACAATATGCCAGTGAAACTTGAATTTTAGATAAACAGTGAATAATTTTTTAATATAAGTGTGTCCCAGGCAATCTCTATCTATCATCTATCTATCTATCTATCTATCTATCTATCTATCTATCTATCTGTCTATCTATCTATCTATCTATCTATCTATCTATCTCGTAGGCAATATTATGTAAGTACTAGAGGCCCGATGCACGAAATTCGTGTAAGAGTAGGCCTTCCTTCCTCTGGCTGCCCTCTGGCACCGGCTTCCCTCTGGCACTCAGGACCCAGGCTTTCCTCGCTGCCCTGGCTTCCTGGGGGAGGCCATCTGGTCTAATTGGCATATTATGCTTTTGTTATTATAGACTGCCTGGAACATACCTATATTCTACAACATAACTGTTGCCTATGCATACTTACACTAAAGATTTTTTCATTGTTGATCTGAAGTTCAGTTTAACTGGGTGTCCTGTGGTTTTGTTTGCTAGATCTGGCAATCCTACCAGGAGAACAATACTTTTGTGGCCCAATCGTGGCCATGGCCATGGTCCTTTTCCTGTAGCCAAGGAAACAGTAGAGCCAGGGTTGTTCTCATTCATCCCTCAGATGTCATTGGTTTTTGACTAGTACCAAGTTTTCATTTTCATCCTCAAATGATTGCCAATGTTTAAAATATGGCCCCTCCTCTGCTCACATTTCATTGGCTGAATCCAGACTGTGGCCTCCCTTAAGGGAAAAAGCAGAGAAACTCATTTGGTGAGCATAAAATGGCTCTACCTCAGGGACATGAGGTGACCCATGGGACCCCTCTCAGCTCCAAGATCCCACATCTGCCCTCCTTCAGTTGGTCGTCTGGTGTGGCTTGTGGACACAGGCGCACACTTTAGGATGACGGACAGCCTCAAGCAGAACATATGCTACATCTATTCTGATCTTTAGGTATTTCCAAGTCTCATCTTTTTCTTTCTGAGAATGATAACAAACCTTTATTTTAACTCTATTAGTTTGTGTATATATTGACTCATTTATCTTCATAACAGCCCTGCCAGGTAGATACTATGTATTTTTCCCGATTACACTTTTATTTTTTTACAGGTACATGTTTTATAGATTTGAAAAACAGACACTGTCTGTATTTGAACTGTCATATTTGGAAAATGAACTTGATTCTACTACATGCTATGGGAACACGGTAGGAGCTCTAGTCCTGGCTGTGGCTGTGTCTCCGTGATTCGTTTTCTCTGTGCGTTTACCCAGCAGAAGGCCTAGGGTGGCTGAGTTGCTTCCGCAGGGTCACACTGTCCGGGTGGGCGGGGACTGGGCTTCCCTCCCTGAGAGCTGGGGACACAGCCCAGCTGTTGGCCGCTTTGCCACCATGATGCCAGGGTCGCCAGGCTCCGGGGCGTCCAGAGGCCCCTCCTCTCGCCTGGAGACAGCAGCCTGAGGGTGAGATGAAACTAGGGTTAGTTTGGTCAGCTACAGTGACTGGGCCAACCGGACTTAAAATGGGCTTGACCTGTGTTTTGCTCTTTTTCCCTGCTCCTGCCCAGCTCTGACTCCAAATCACCAGGCTTCCCTTTAAACTCCGTCTGAAAGTCGACCGACTCCTTCTTGCTTTCAGTTCTTAGGAAATTACTGTTATCTTTACTTTTTGAACAGGTCACACATTCACAGATTTCAGCAGTCAAGAGAAAATTCTCCCCCCTCCCAGCCACCTGAAGACAACCAACATGGTTAATGTGCTGAGTGTCCTTCCAGAGGCAGTTTATGCACACACAGCAGAGCAGTTTTTTTACTTTTATATACAAACTAGAGGCCCAGTGCACGGATTCGTGCACTGGTGGGGTCCCTCGGCCTGGACTGTGGGGATCAGGCCGAAATTGGCTCTCCAACATCCCCTGAGGGGTCCCGGATTGCAAGAGGGTGATTCTCAGGTGATGCATCCCAGAATCGGGCTCCCTCCTCTCTGGTTCCGGGTGCGTCACCCAAGAACCACAGCTGCCAAGTCAGCACAGCTCAGCAGCCCCTGCATCGAGCGTCTGCCCCCTGGTGGTCAGTGTGTGTCATACCTACTGGTCGGATGGTCAAACGGTAGGACGGTCGCTTAGGCTTTTATATATATAGAGGATTGTCTACTATATGCACAGTTGCCTTATCATGCCTTTTCTCTCACTCTAATATGTCTTGGAGGTAATTTGATATGGTTGTAGAAATGATTTCTTCATTTAAAGAGTTCCATAGTATTTCATTGTGTGCTGTTCATAATTTATTCAGCTGGCCCCTCCACTAGGTGTTGGCGTTTTCCAACCATCCACTATTACAAGCAACGTGGCCGTGAGTAACCTTGGACAAACGTGGTTTGAGGTGGGAGCCAGTGTAAATTATTACCAGAGGAATCCTGGGCCAGTGAGCACATGCATTTGTCATTTTACCAGGTGCTGCCAGCTGCCCCCCTGCAGGCACTGTTCCAGTTCACACTCCCCCTGGTAAGGTGTGAGAATACCATTTCCCTGCATCGTCAGCAAGTGTTCTCGGTTGCTCTGACCTTCCACAACCTGAACACATCAGCACGCTTTAATCTGCATTCTTTGATTACGAATGAGGGCGAGCGTCTCTCCTGTGTTTCAGAGCCGTCTGCATCAGTGAGCATTTCCTTCTTGGAGTTCCGGGAGAACACTTGGCTTTGAACAGGTCCCTGACCCAAGCTCCAAGCTGGCAGAACCATTGCAGCCAACTGCCAAGACATATAGGTGAGTGTCTTAGGGAGCAAGTTGTCTGTAGTGCGCCCATTGCAAGTGCTTGGAGGCACCGAATCCAAACCTAACCAGGCTGATGGCGCCACCTGCCTTTCTGAGGTGGATTAAACGAATGCAGTGCAGTTTGATAAGGGGGCCACTTGGGTTCTCTCTAGTATGAGCTGTGGTGTGTCCCATCAAAGCTGAGAATTGTCTTACTGACCTACTGCATTTTATTTTGACCCACCAAACATCACGGGAAGTAGACATGCCTTTTTACTTTTCAATGATTAAAAAAAACACCTATAGAGACAGGTAAAGTGAACCTCAATACCCACATCACCAAGATTAAGCCATGATGAAGATTATGCCACACCTGATTCATGTTTCTTATTTCTGCTTTCTTCCTTTTGATTCAGACTTTAAGGCACATAATGTTACCTCACCTTTATGTACTTCAGTAAACATCTCTAAAACATGGATGTATTCATACATAACTAGAATTTTATTATCACATCTGACAAAATTAACGGTAATTCCTTGGTATCATCACATACCAAGTCCTTGTAAAAACTCCCCAATTATCCCAAGTCTTCTCTCTCCCTTTACTGTTGGTTTGTTTTATTCAGGGTCCGGACACTGCATTTGGGTCTTATGTTTCTTAAGTATCCTGTATTCACAGCAGACCCTCTCATATTGCCATCCATCCTGAATTTGCATATTTGCTTTCTTGTGGAATCATTTAATGTGTTTCCATATTCTATATGTTTCCTGTAGAGTGGAAGCTACTTCTAGATGCTTATTAGATATGGATTCAGATATTTGGGTGAGAGTTCATAGGACATACTGGGCACCTCATACTGCATCAATTTGGAAGGCACATAGTAGGTGTTTAGTCCCACTAAGCAAGATCAGTGGGGTCACGTGATGCCAGCCAGACTCATCCATTGCAATTTCCCCTTTAGTCTTTCCTTTTTCACCTTTCACATATGGCTTCATCTCCTGCCCTAGTTACCTGAATCAGTTATTTCAGTAAGAGTTAAAAATGGACATTTTCTAGTTTTATCATTTCTTTCACATTTATTAGCTACATTCTTATAATATAAAGAAAAGCAGGGCTATTTGGTCACTCTGGAATAGTTTATATCATTTTTTAAATGGCCAATGATTTCCTCAGCTTTCTTTGTTTCTTAATTAGCCTGTCCTTTTCCAGTTAAGAAAAATTAAAAAAAAAATTAAGAGGACCATATCATGTCCAGATCATGGAATTGGCCTACAAGATAGCTTTATTCTTAGTTTTACTCATCATCATTGAAAGGCCAGCACCACAGGTGTGCATAAGTTCATAATTTCTACTTGGTTCTTTGTAACTGCTGGTCTTATCCTTTCTCCCTACCTTTTGTCTTCTCCTCGGGGCCTGTCTCCTTGAACAAGCAAAGTATTGTAGACTGAATTGTCATTACTGAACATTCTTTTCTATTGAAGCCAAACACCTCTTGTTTAACTAATATATTGCAGTGACTATCAGTCATACACACGTTAGTAAGAATGAATGCAACCAGCTTGGTCTCTGTTTCATAGATGAGTTTAGTGAGAAAAATAAATTCTGGAGTTGGTGGGGAGAAAGGTCTGGGAAAGAAGTAGTCAATAGAGGAAGTTTAGTTACTGTGTACAGGGCACTGCCTAGGTGAGAAGGCTGAGTTTTGAGTAGCAGAGACAGCTGAGAGCATTTCATGTTATAAAGAAGTACTAGGAAGGAGGGAAAGAGATAAAGATGTTCCAGGAAATGTTTACTGTTCAAGGATGTGTTAGGTGCCCCTGTTATGGGTACCTAGAGTACCCATTCTTCCTCTGTCACACTGTATCATGTAAGATGTTTTTTTCCCCTAAAATTCACAGAATACAAGACTAAGAAAGACCAGTGTATGGACATGTGCATTTGTGAATAAATATTGAATGGAAGGTAATATAACACAGTGGTTAAGTTCACAGGATTTGGGGACAGACTGAACTGGGTTCAAGTCCTGGCTTCATGATTTGGGCAAGCTGCTTTAATCACGTCAGCCCTCAGTTTCCCCACCTGTAAAATGGGGATAATAGTAAAGCCACAGGGCTATTTTGGAGATTAAGTGAAAAAATGCAATTAAAGCACTAAGCACTCTTCCATTCACAAAAGCCCTCAATAGACTGAAAAAAGAGTTTAAAAGCAATAGATGGAAGAGTATTTTTCACTTCTCAAAAGGGGTGCAAGATTCCTTTTTCACTAATCGTGTAGGTGCACAACTCCTCCAGGGATCCTTCTGTCTAGCAAGCAAGAGCGAGGTCAGCCTTCAGCAGCTGGGTGCGCCTTAGGCATTGCTAGATTGTTCTAAGTATCAAAGGTCCCTGGCCTGGTGAAAAGCAGCTTCTAGCAGCCCCGATTTTCACTCTTATAATTTACGCTCATTTACTAGTAAGGATTGCTCGCGCAAAATCTATACCGCACCGGGACCGACACTAGACGGTCCTCGAGCCAATGGCGCCATCGTGTGGTGGTATGATACTATCACAGTTTGGCTCTGGTCCCGGGTTTTGCATCCGCTCAGATTTATCCTGCGCCTACCAGAGTCCCTGTTTTGGTGATGGCTCTGGTATTTTACACTTAATAGAGAAAGTGCAGTCAGGTGCCTGGGATCCATCCGCTCCGGAAATGATGGCAACATTGCTTACTGTTCCTCTCTTTCTGGCTTCACCTTACTCTTTTGACTCTCATTGTGGCATGCTGGTGCCAAACTAACAATACCATTTATGTTTGTGTGCCTTTATTTATTCGTGGGAGCAGTGGACACATACCAGGGACCCAGGTAAGTGCAATTTAAGTCTGTTCTGAAGTAGGATCCGAGGGGATGCTTCTGTTTCTTACATGTCCTTATTTGAACCCCAAGAATTTGAGAATTTCCAGTCTCTCTAAGACGTAGAACTCATTGCCATCCAAGCCTGGGGCACTGTAGATAAAGTACAGTCTGTAAACATGACAGCACCCAGCTTCATGCAGGGAGTGTGTTGCATAGACAGATAGTTCGAGGCCATTAACCCGGTTAATTCCATAACCTTTCACAAGGTATTGTCTAAGCAGCAGCATCACTGAAAGCCAGTTAGTAATGCAGATGCTTGAGCAGCACCTTAGACCCATGGTCGGCAAACTACGGCTCGCGAGCCACATGCGGCTTTTTGGCCCCTTGAGTGTGGCTCTTCCTAAGCCTTAGGAGTACCCTAATTAAGTTAATAACAGTGTACTTACCTATATAGTTTAAGTTTAAAAAATTTGGCTCTCAAAAGCAATTTTAATCATTGTACTGTTGACATTTTGCTCTGTTGGCTAATGAGTTTGCCGACCACTGCCTTAGACCTTCTGGTTCAGAATCTGAATTTTAGCTGCGCCCTCCCCCTCTCCCCCCCCCCCCCCCAGTGATGGGCACGTGCATTAAAATTCGAAAGGCACTGAGCTATAGCAGTGGTTCTTAACTTCCCTTGCACATTAGAATAACCTGGGGAGCTTTCCAAAATCCTGATCTCCAGGTCTTTACAATTATCTGAAGCTGGACTTCATCATGATAATGGTTCGGGGATGCTGGACCACAGACCTTTCCTCCCTGAAGACCTCGCAAAAGGAACAACAACAACAAAAAAGTGTCAAAATCCAGTGAAAATGCTCCAGCAACAAACAAACTAGGAAAGAAGTTCAGATTCTTGCTAAAAACTTAAAAATGTGGTGGCCAAGAAAATACAGGAGATTCTGGGGTGGAACAGAAAAGTACCAACCTTCCCCCAGCAGGTGTTTGAAGGAAAGAAAACTGGTGACAAAATCCAGAGAACTCTCACTATTGTCCACCAGTTTAAAGACAACCCTGGAAAGGAAGTTGGCTGCCTAAAGGAAAACTAAAGAGGGTTGTGAGTTCTCGAGACTCAGCAGAGGCAAGAAAACCAACAGATGTGGGCTGGCTGTTTTCCGTGATCCCCGAGAAATGGGTGAATTTTACCTAATATCCTCCCATGCAGGGGTGGGAAACTTTTTTCTTCCAAGGGCCATTTGGATATTTATATCATTCGTCGGCCATACAAAATTATCACTTAAAAATTAGCCTGCTATATTTGGTCAAACAATTAATTAACTCATCCCTAATGTCTTGGCCCAAGGCCAGATGTTCCCCACTCCTGTCTTGTGAATGAAATTCATCTCTCTGTGCAGGTGGAGTATAAAATCTGTGGACAGGTCACCCAGGACCTTCAGCAAGCACCGGCACAGCCCCAGCGGAGCTCTCTGTGCCTTTTAGGCTGGGAGAAGTGAGTACTCCACACTATGCAGCCTTCCAGCAGCAGGCTGGACTGTGGGCGACCTGTTCTCAGGTTGTCAACTGAAGGTCAGATCAGATAGATCACAAGTGGTATAAATACAATTGCCTGCTGGGGCCAGGCAGGAGCTGTACATAAGTGATGCGGATTAGGTGTACTACAACAGGGAGTGGTGTGATTCGTGATTCGTGGTAACTAGAGAACAAAAGCTTTACCTTCAGCAGTGGTTCTTTAGTGATGCTGCAGATCAGCAGCATCAGCAACCCCTGGGAACGTGTTAGAAATGCAAGTTTCTTAAACTTCCCTAGGAATAGAACTTAGGAAAACTGTCTTAACTAGCTCCTCACATGGCCCCAGTGCTCATGAATGTTTAAGAACTGCCAAGTCTCTGGCTGATGATTGCTGTCTGAGAAGGTAGGTCCGGTGTTGTTATGTCTTCTGATTTTTCTCCCCAAGAGAAGCTGTAATCCTGGACTTTTATGTAGAACCTCCCAACTTTTAAATTTGTTGGCAACAAATTAGCATTTTGTAGAAAATAACGCGTGAACCCCACAAAATACATGTTGGTTTCACGGGGGAACAACTTTGTTTGTTCTAGAACATCTGGTTGGAATTGCCCATGTTAAGCATGAAAAAGATGAAAACAAATGACATGGCAAATTTATAAAATACTACAGAAAGGGGACAAGAAAGGTAGATGAATAACACAGTCAAGAAGGAAAAAGATACTTAAAGGAAAAAGAGAACTCAAAAAATGAGATGACGAAATGGAAAGAAAATGGAGCCCGTACATTTTAAAGACACTTGAGACATATCCCTGGTTTTAAACCCCGTCAAGGGATCAACAACACTGGAATTCAGTGAACCTGTGCTCACAAGCCAACCAATCAGTGCCTCGCTTCTGAGAGTCAGCCAGTCAGGGAGACTCATTCCTATGAACACGCCCCTGAGTGCCAACCAATTAACAACAGCCTCTCCGATGACATCATCCACTTATACTCCGAAGTGAAGTCCCCCAACCCCTTCCGAGATGAATAAGCTACTCCGCTGGGTGAGACCCTAATACAGCCGCAAGCACCCCAGGTTTGTCTTGTATGTCAGCGATGGAATGGCGGTCTCGTCCTTAGACACATTCGGGAATGAAAAGGCAGTAAAATAAAGAGATCACGTGAGTAATTCGTATTCTTACCAGAAGGTAAGAATAAAACAACCAGGAGGCTGTGATTATGGAATCGGATGTAAATGTAGTAAGACGACAGAATGAAATAAACTAACAAAAACAGGTTGGGGGATGGAGGTGGAAGGAAGTTTAAGACATTTAATTCCTGATTTTTAAAAAAACTTGGCATCATTTAGCAAAACCTAAAATTCAACCAAGATGTTAATAATGATTCTAATGTGTTAATATCCCCTCTAATGTTTTCTTAAATTATTTTTAATAGTATAATTTACATATGTCCTAACATGACTGGATCGTATCTTCATATCCTTGTAGTTCTTAGACAAGAAAGTACAAGCAGAATCAGTAAAATTCAGATGAGCACTAACACTTTAAAAAGAGACTTTGAGTGCCCCGGCTGAGTGGCTCAGTTGGTTGGAGCATCCTCCCATACACCAAAAGGTCCCGGGTTCCATTCCTGGTCAGAATACATACCTAGGTTGTGGTTTGATCCCCAGTTGGGGCATGTACTGGAGGCAACCGATCAATATTTCTCACATTTATGCTTCTCTCTCTCCCTCCCTCTATCTCTTGAAAAATCAATGAAAACATCCTCCAGTGAGGATAAACAAACAAACAAACAAACAAACAAAGGCTTTGGGCATAACATATGTACAGAAAAGAGCCAAATCCCTGTAGAGCAAAATGAATTTTCACAGGATGAACACAGCATAAAACATTGGCATGCCTCAGAGCCACCTCTGGTTCATCCTTCAATCATCAGCTCCCCCAACAAAGGCAACTCTAAATCTGATTTCTAACACTAGATTTGTTTGGCCTTTTCTGAACTTTATAAAAATGGGAGCATTACAGTCTCTTTTGTGACCAGCTTCTTTCTCTCAGGGTTACATCTGTGACAGTCCTCCCTACTTTTTTTGCATGTGGTTGTAGTTTATTTTCATTTTCATATACCAGTTTTCTACCGTATGAATATACCAAAGTTTTAGTCATTCTCCTGATAATGGACATTTGAGCTGTTTCCAGGCTTTGGCCACTGTGAATGGTGCTCTGTGACACTCTTACACATGTCTTTTGGTGAACACCTGTACGTTTATCCATTATGTATGTTTGTAGACGTGGAGTTGCTCGGGCAGAGTACACAGATGTTCAGTTTAAGGATATTTTGCCAAAAGGGTGTAGCAGTTTATACTCCCCCAGCAGTGCATGAAAGTTGCAGATGTTCCATATCCTTGCCAACAGTTGGTACTGTCAGTCTTTTTAATTTTAGCCACTGTGGGGGCTGTTCAGTGATTATCTCACTGTAATTTTATGTGCAAGTGACAACTAATGATGTTGAGCAGTTTTTTTTCATATGTTTATTAACCATTTTGATGGTCTCTTTTATGTTGTCTCTTTACATTTCCCCCCATAAAATTGGATTATCTGTCTTTTCCTAATGGAGTTGTAGAAGTTTGTATGTATTGTGAATTCAACCCATTATTGGATGTGTTAATAACAGAAATTGTTCATTTTGACGAAGCCCAAGGTTGTGAAGGTGTTCTGTGTTTCTCCAAGGAGCTTTATTGCTTTACATTTCATATTTAGATTGGCAATCCATCTGGAATTGACTTTTTGTGTATGGGATGAGGTAAGGGTCAAGATTCATTTTGTCCTCTAGGTAGATTTCCAGCCGGCCGAGCACCACTTACTGAAAAGGCCATTTGCATTGCAATTCCATCCTAAATGAAGTGACTATATGAAGGTTTGTTTCTGGACCAATATTACATTGTTATAATTATGACAGCTTTATACTCAGTCTTGATGTCTTGCTATGGAAGTCTTTTCATTTTGTTCTTTAAGATTATACTGCCTTTTCTTGGTCATTTGCATTTTTTGGTAAATTTTAGATTTAGCTTGTCCACTTCTTCAGGGGAACCAAAAAAACCTGTTGGGCTTTTCATTGGGAATAAGTTGAATCTATAGGTCAAGTTGGGGCAGAGGGACTGATATCTTTACAGTACTGAGTCTTCCAACTTAGGATGCTCCCCTCCATTTGTTTAAGTCTTGTCTAATTACACTTGGTAATAATTTATAGTTTTCTCTGTAGAGGTCTTATATATCTTTTGATGGATTCATTCCCAGACATTTGATTTTTTTAATGCTATTATAAATGGTACAGTTATAAATATTTTATTTAAAAATATTTTCTTACTGATATATAGAAATACAATTGGCTTTTGTACGTTGGCCTTTTATCCAGATACTTCACTTACTAATTCTAATGGTTTACCTGTTTCTTGTTTTCTTTGTTGTTCTTACTTCCACAGTCATGCCCTCTGATTGAGGCAGGAAGATGGGCTAAGGGTAGATTACTTTATCCAATCTGGATTTGAGCTAATTAGAAGCTGGGTTTCTGTAATTGTGAAAGTTGGCTTATTTCCATGTTCTTTAATCCTAGAGGGAGGCTTTCAGGAATCCTAATAAAACCCGGGGTGTTTCATATGGCCTCTCCTAAACCCCAGTTTTGTCTCTCCAGCTCCAAAAACTCTCCTTAACTTCTCAGCCACTTGGTCATATCTTGGAAAATGCCTGAGGGGAGAAGTGGAGCTCATGACAGGCTCCCCTCTCCTGCCTCTCTCTCTCTCTTTTCTTTTTAAAATATTTTTATTGATTTTAGAGAGGAAAGGAAAGGGAGATAGAAACATCAATGATGAGAGAGAATCATTGGTCAGCTGCCTTTTGCACCCCCGCCCCCCCCCCCCCCACCACCACCACTGGGGATTGAGCCTACAACCTGGACATGTGTCCTTTACTGGAATTGAACCTGGGACCCTTCATTCCACAGGCTGATGCTCTGTCCACTGAGCCAAACCAGCTAGGGCCCTCTCCTGCCTCTCTTCATTCTGGGGTCTTGGCTTCAGAAAGCTTCACGTCCTTTCTGTTATTATTTTAAATTTGTACCCATCTTATTTGTGCATGTGAAACGGTATCTCATTGTGACTTTGATTTTCATTTAATTAATGGCTAATGATATTTAGCATTTTTTCCTGTGCTTATTAGCCACTTGTGTATCTTCCTTGGAGAAATGTCTATTCGATCCTTTGTGTACTTTTAAATTGCATTGTCTTTTTATTACTGAGTTGTAAGAGTTCATTATATATTATGGTACCACTCTCTTATCAGGTTACCATTTGCAAATATCTTCTCCCATTCTGTGAGCTGTCTTTTCACTTTCTTGATGATACTGTTTGCAGCACAGAAGTTTTAACGTTGATGAAGTCCAGTTTATTCATTTTTCCTTTTGTTGCTTGTGCGTTTGGTGTTGAATCTTAGAAGGCTTTGCCTAGTGCCAGGTCGCCAAGGTGTACTCCTGTTCTCTCCGGAGACTCATCGTTTTCGCCTTTACATTTAGCTCTACATTTGGGTCTCTGATCCATTTTGAGTTAGCTTCTGGGTATGGTATAAGGAAGGGGCACACCTTCATTCTTTTGCATGTGAATGTCCGGTTGTGCCAACACTGTCCCACATCTTTTAAATAGTCCCTGCATCACGTTCCCCTCGGTGGCCCCAGGACCCTCCATCCTCCACGGCTTCGTGCTTGCCCGGGCTGCTGGTTCCTGGGACACTTCCCTCCCAATGCAATTGGTTCTTACTCATTTCTTTCCCAGGACCTAGAGTAGATTCGTTCAAGAGTTTTGGCCTTGCTATCTTCGTGACTTAGTACAGAGTAAGGAGTGCTAGCAGTGTGGTGTGGAAGATATGCCATTTCATGGAAGGCTAAGGGGCAGGTATTGGTCAGGCTACTACTCTGCAGAAGAGACTCATCCCACAAGCCCCCGGTTTCTGTGGCAGAAGGAAACGCGTGGTCTGGCAGTCGGAGGCAGCTCTGCTCCAACACCTGCTGCATTGCTCTTTCTATGGTAGCCCCGGCCTCCAGGCCCCTTCTCTCATGTGGATTCCGAGGGGTGCTGACTCTTGCCACTATGGTCGTTAAAACAAAATGACTTTTTTTTTCCCCAAAAGGAACAGCATGAATGCAACCAGGTGCCTGAAGATGTCCTGGGTGTCCAAGGCCCATTTACCAGGAGGCCTGCTCTTTCATACTCTAGATCTTTCTTGTTTTTTAAAATATGTTTTTATTGATATTTAGACACATCGATTGGCTGCCTCCTGCATGCCCCCAACTGGGGATCCAGCCTGCAAGCTGGGCATGTGCCCAGAATGGGAATAGAACCCAGGACCTCTTGGTCCATGGGACGACACTTAATCCACTGAGCCACACCAGCCAGGCCTCTTTAGACCTTTCCATGTAACTTCGAGCATGTCACATCTATGTCTCTTCTGGAATGTGGGGATTTGTAGTCTCTGTCTATGTAAAGACAAAAATAACACTACCCTCCTGACATTTGGGATAGAACCCTTGATTCTGGACACTGATCATGAAGTGTGCAGCTATCTGGATGATAGGCTGGCTATGAAGAACCTGGTGAATATGAAGATCTATGTTTCCGCAGTTTCTTTCCTGGTCCATGTTCAGCAATCACTTATGGCTTCTCCTCTGGAAGATTCATAACACCTCCTGGTGGGTAGGGAGGCCCTCACTTACCATCCTACTGTACCTCCCCGAGCTGGAACAGCACAAACAGAGCCCACCCTGGGGGGAGAGACTGTTGAGCCACCAGAGGGAAGACTTTCTGGGCCCAGGTCTTTGATGCTCTGAAGGTTCAGCTGCAGCAGGTATGTGAGCTGAGCAGTGGGGCCTGTATCTCATGTTGCTATGTCTCTGAAGAATGCAAAAGGAAAAATAACAAGAGATTTAGAGAAATCATGTGTAACAAGTTGAGAAAATGTGGATGGACAGTCCTCACTGAATTATTCTGTGTCTATCGCCTCACCTTGTCTTGATCTGCCACTGAAGTTCCCTATTTACTCAGTTATTGATTTCATCCACAGGTATTTATTGCACACCTACTATGTGCCAGGCATGGTGCTTATGATAGCAAGGAATGAAAGAGTTCAGTTGCCACAGAGCTTTCTTTTTTAGTCCAGTGGGGAAATCTGAAAATAAATATAAATATAAAAGATAAAGATAAACTATGAACTGATAACTAAATGAAGAAAAAAATTTAAAGGGCACAATAAGATATGAGAGCAGAGAGCCTGATTCGCCAGGGGAAGGATGTTCTCAGGGTGATGATTAATTTTAGGTGTCTATTTAACTGGGTTAGGGATGCCCAGGAAGCTGGTAGAACATTATTTCTATGTGTGTCTGTGAAGGTGTTTCCGGGAGAGATTTGAATTGGTGGGTAGGGTAAAGCAGATGGCCTTCCTAAGTGTAGATGGGCGTCACCCAGTTACTCGCCGAGGGCCTGCCGGATCAGAAAGGCCATGGAAGGTGAGTTCTGCTCTCTCCCCAGACATCCATTTCCCCCGACCTCTCACGGAGGTGCTCACGGTTCCTGGGCTTTGGAACTCCGGCTCACACCCTCAGTGCCCACGCTCGTCTTCACGTGAGGACTGAATTTCCCCACTGGCTTTCCAGCTGCAGACGGACGGCAGTCATGGAACTGCTCGGCCTCCATAACGGCGTGAGCCAGTTTCTACAATAAATCGCTCTCTCTCTCTCTCTCTCTCTCTCTCTCTCTCTCTCTCTCTATATATATATATATATATATATATATATATATATATATGATGTTCTGGTTCTCAGAACTCTGAGTATGCAACAGACCTGAGGGGGGAATAGTGGGAGGAAAAGGTTCTAGGAAGAGGAAGCAGCAGGTGCTAAGGCCTGGGGCCTGAATGAACTTGGTGCATTTGAGAAGCTGAAGAAGCCAGTGTGCCTGGGGTGAACATGCAGAGAGCGGTGAGATGAGACTGAAAGGCTTGGGGGGATGTGCTAAGTGTTTTGACTTTCTATCCTAGGTGCAGTGGGAAACCGTTGTGGGGTTTTCAGTAGGGGAATGATACGATCAGATTTTATATTCATGCCTTGGGTGTCTCAGTGAAGACAGCACACTCCTTAAGACAGAGCCAGTGCTGTGCTGTGCATGTCACAGGGCCTGGGCAGGGCATGGTGGTTTGATGGTGATTCGTGTAGGAATTCATTGATCTATAGGTTCAAGGTTTTGTTTGGTTGCATTAGATAAAAATAGAATATCTGTGTTTTCTGTAACACATTATGGGAAAACTAGGGTTATTTTATGTACTAAAAGGATAAATGCCTTTTTCTTCACACACACACACACACACACACACACACACACAATTTTTTTCAAGCGAGACTATTTCTTACCATTGGAAATCCATAAATGATTTATTACTTTTCCTAACCCCTCTCTATTCCTAGCTGCAGACTATTTCTTTTTTCATTTCGCCTAAAAAATTGTCCAGCTAATAAATAGGTTCAAAGGCAGACAGAGGGAGCTTCCACAGGTTATGAGAAAATGCCAGGCTCTTGAAAGACCTCCATGGATACAAAACCATAAATCTCAGAGAGCCCCTTTTGAAATGTCACTCACCTTCCTTCCTCATAGGAAACCGGGGCCCAGAGAGAAATTAACGAACGTTACAGTTCATCTGGACCTTGTTACTCAAACCAGCAAGAGGATGGTAGAGGAGGATGGACCCAGCAGAAGAGAGTCCACTTGGAGTTTTGTAGTTTCCCATTAAACACACACACACACACACACACACACACACACACACACACACACACCCTCCTGAACTTTCTAGTAAGGCAAATGTACTTATCCAACGGCACCTGGAAAATATTATTCACTGATGACAACCCACGGAGTTATCTGTTTGCCGGGAGTGAGGTGGCAGCATAACAGTGCAGGAACAGGAGTCCCCATTAGTTCTCAGGAGATCTCTGAACAACGGGGACTTCGGAAGAGGAAGCCATCAGGGATGTTTTCACATCATAAAGCCTGAGGCCTCCACAGGCTGGGGAAGTTGGCTTTGTCTGCTTTTTTTTGTTTTTGTTTTGTTAATCCTCACCTGAGGATATTTTTCCATTGATTTTTAGAGAGAATGGAAGGGAGGGGGAGAGACACATCCATTGGTTGCCTCCCACATGAGCCCTGACCAGGGCCGGGGATCAAGCCTGCAACTGAGGTACATGCCCTTGACCTGAATCCAACCCAGAACCCTTCAGTCTGAGGGCCAAAGCTCTATCCACTGAGAAAAACTGGCTAGGGGGGAAGTTTGCTTCTTCGTATCACTTCTGGTTACTATTATTGGCCTTTGAAGGAAATAGGAATTCATTCATTTATTGCCTCGTTTTCTCTCTCCTTCCTCTCCTTTTCCCTCCCCCCTTCCTTCCTGCTTTCCATGCACTGACTACGTTCCGTTATTCATGTTTAGTGGGTGCTGAGGTGGATGGACAGCGTTTAAGCTGGGTACCCACCTCCATGGAGTTTTCATTCCAGTGGGAAATTTAAAAATGCGCAGTGTGTGCGCAAGACAATCTGAAAAGCACCCCAAGACTGTACCCCGAGCTGGGCCCCACCTCAGGTGGGTGGGCTGGAGCTGTTGAGTGAGGACGTAGCTGCGACTGAAGACTCAGAGGGATGGGGCTCCCAGGAGGTCCTCCTGCTTACCACCTTGCTCTAGGAAGGGGCTGGTTCATCCTCGTGGTGGCTGGTTTGGGCAGCTTTCCATGCTCAGGCCATTGGTTTGTATATCAGTAATGACACCGAGGTCAGCCTCCTGGATCCAGCCTTTGGGGATTAGGGATTTGTCAAAGAGAAGCTCAGCCTGCCCCTGCAGAGGGGCCCTGAGACCTTATCGCTCATCTTCCTGTTTAGTCCCCTTTGCACACAGAGGAGTCGCCAGATGCCACCTCTCCACTGGCTGTTTCCTTCATCCTGGGACCCGTGTGGGGCTGGTTTTTTCTCAAGTGTGTTTTCATGCCCCTTCTTGGATGAAATAGTTTGGGACTCAGTATGTTGGCCCAGGTGTGTGTCACCTTTGCCCATTACCCAGATGCAAGGGATGGGAAGGGTCTTTCGGATTTTACTTGAACCCATCTCCTGCCTACAGGAAAAACCGCCTGTGCACAGAGTTGCCCATTCCCTTTCAAACAAAATTCAACACAGGAAAACCTGTTTCCCTGCTGGGAAGTGCCCCCCTCGGCCAGCTAGAGCTATGCTAGTGCAGAGGCTGTCTCCTGCCTTCCGTTCCTTGGAGAGCTCTTAAATTCTGGGAATCTCAAGTCTCTGGGACCAAAACACTGTCCACTCCGAGAGGCAAGGTGCAGGGTGGTTAAGGAAGCAGACTCCTAGGGCCACACGGCCGCACCCAAAGCCTCGTTCTGCTACTCACAGCTGGGTCGCTTCCTGCCCGAGGCCTCCTCTGTGCCTCAATTTCCCCAGCGATGAGGATGATACCCGTATGTACCTCATGCACTCCTGAGAGGACTAAATAGCGGAAGTGTCTAGAAAGGGCCCTGGCACAGAGTAAGTGTGCGTTAGTTTTCTCTATTATCATCTCACCATGAATAATGGAAAAACCGATTCTTAGGCTATGTTCTCATTAGCAATTTCTTCTCTCTTACTTGGTAAGATGTGTTTGGATAAGGAAGACTGCTCCCTATTCCTACAGCTAAAGAGATACAGAGATCGAAAATCACCGACTTTCTGATGTCCCTTTTCGGTCTCCCCCAAGCCCAGCCCCTCGTAGTGGCCGTCCTGCTTTCTGCCCCTGCACATCCGGTTTGTCTTCTTTAGAGGGTCATGGAAATAAAAGCTTGCAGCCTGTAGTCTTCTGTGTCTGACTTGGTTTGCTCAGCACAGTGTTTTTCAGGTTCACCTATGTCGTAGTGCACGTTACTTCATCTGCTTTTATCACTGAGCAGTGCTCCAGGTGGGGACATCGCCTCACCACAGCCGTTTACCCACTCACCTGTGGCTGGACACCGGTGCTATTTCCAGGTTGGGCTATTATGCCTAAGGCTGCTATGAGCACTTGTGTCGAAGGCTTTATGCAGACTCCTGCTTTCATTTCCCAGGAGTGGGATTGCTGGGTCGTATGCCCAGTGTAGGTGTTACTTTATAAGCAACCTCTAAAATGTTTTCCAAAGTCGTGGTGCTGTTCTTCATTCTCACCAGCCAGGTATGAGAGTTCCAGTTGCTCCACATCACCAACACGTAGTATTGTCAGGTTAAAAAACTCACCTTGGCTATCCTAATCGCAGTATAGGGCTATTTCATTATGGTTTTAATTTGTATTTCACTGATGATGAATCCTCTCATGTGCTTATTAGGAATTTGCGTATCTTCTTTGATGAAGTGCCTATTATAATCTTTTAACCATTTTTTAAAAAATTGGATTGGTGGACTTTTTATTATTGAAAGTGTTCTTTATATATTTCAGTTACTTTTCAGTTCTTTATATACTTTCTTTCAAGATAATTACTAAAAAATCTTTCAAGCTAATTATTAAAAAATCTTCACCTGAGGATATGTTTTTATTGATTTTTGGAGAGAGAAGAAGGGAGGGAGGGTGAGAGAGAGGGAGAGGGAGAGAGAAACATCGATTGGTTGCTTCCCTTACACACCCTGGCTGGGTATTGAACCTGAAACTTAGGTATGTGCCTTGACTGGGAATTGAACTTGCAATCATTTTGGTTCACGGGACAACACTCCAACCGACTGAGCCACCCAGCCAGGGCTCTTCCAAGCTAATTTTTAAAACCTTTGCTCCTTCCAACTTATATTGGGTATTGATCAAGAGTTAATGCCCTGGCCCATGTGGCTCAGTTGGTTGGGTGTCCTCTTGTGCACCAAAAGGTTGCCAGTTAATTCATGGTCAGGGCACACTCCCAGGTTTCGGGCTTAGTAGGGGGCAAGCAGGAAGCATCAGACATTATGCTCACAGAGGTGTTTTTTTCCCTCTCTCCCTCCCTCTCTCTTTAAAAAAAGAGATCAATTTAAAAAAAAAGTTTAACTTACCCTCAAGTAGTCCCAACCCAGGGATCCCTTAAAGAAACACCAAGTAGAAGCTAACATAATGTTATATGCCACTTTACCCCAGTGGAAAAAAACAAAGAAAAGAATCACTAAGTAATTGCTTGCCCCCAGCCCTTTATTTCTCCCCTTCTCGGAGCTGGCTGTTTACGTTTGGAGCTGAAAGGAACACCCTGAGTGAGCACAGAAACAGCCTTCCACCCGATGCTGTGGTGCTGTCGGAGAGGTCTGAGGCGGCATTCCCAACTCTGCAAGATGGAACAAACAGATGGTTTGTCCATCACAGCAGGGCGTCCATCACATTTCTGAAAAGTTGTCTCTTTCTTCTGCAGCGTCCTGGCTTTTATTAGTGAGCAGCCTGACCAGATGGGCCGACCCACCTCTTTGATTCTCTTCCAGCACAGGGTGAAGTTAGCCCTCCAAGGCGGCCAGGTAGGTCCTGTCTATTCCGCAGGCTTGCAGGATGGACCCCGAGGGCCACTCCAGCCCCACAGAGTGGGACCTGGGAGGCATTGATCCAGCCAGAAAAATAAGCCTCTAAACCACATGCAACTGAAGGAGAAAGGACGCCGAGGTTCACGCAGTCAGGAAACTTCTAATTCCCATCCTTCTCTAACAGATAGTAAAATCATAGAGGTTCTGTCTGCTGTTAACCAGGCACTTACTAGTTGCCAGGTACTGTGCCAGCCAGTTCACACAGATCTTCTCACTGAATCTTCGTATGGCCCTCAAGAGAAGGACACTGTTACTATCCCCATTTCAGAGAGGGGGAAACCGAGGCTCCGGGAGACAATATGATCAATGACTGCGGAGCTGGGACATTCACTCTTGTCTGACAACCACGCCTGTGCCTTGAGCTACCTCAGAAACCTTTCCTCTCGCAGACAAGGAGTTGGTCTTTGGTGTTAGCTGGCGCTTCCCTTTTTCTGTCAGGCTGCCTTTTCGTTGCCGATCCCACAAGTTCACAGAGAAGGGAAGGGGGCCCTTTGCTTTTCTGAGTCCTTTGCTTAGGACAGAATTCCTGAATTGCGTGTGTGTGGGAGTGGGGGGGGGGGTGCCTCTACCTCATCTACATGATGATCTACCGACTGATCCATGCAGACTGTACCGTCCACACAGCTCACAGAGCCAACCCCACACCCACACCCACACCCACACCCACGGCCTGGTTTCTTTCTGATAGACAGAAGGCTGACCGTGACCTTCTGCAGACACATTCTGAGACCTTCACGAGAGTGGGACCCTATGTCTCGGTGTCCTTCCTTTTCCCATAACATGCATTCTAGAGTTTGAGAGGAGAGCCACCAAGCTGAGCTGAGGTGCCCACCCTGGGCACTTAGTAGGCTCACTCACCATAAGGAAAGGGCTCACACCAGCTACGCAGTGGGTGTGACTCCACTTCGGGCCCCAGAAAAATCCCACGTGTCCGTGTCCACACGTCCTGATCTTCAAGGTTGCTCACAGGGAGTTGGAGCCACAAACATCAAACTGGAAACGCCAAGGGTGCGCACTCCTTAATCCAAGACAGCCCTGATTTCTGTGCCAGATAACTTTGTCCACATCCCAGAACATTAACCCTTTTCGGTCCAACGTGGAGGCTGACTCGACAGACCAGGCGCTAGGAGCAGGTCCAACGTCGAGGCTGAGGTCGACACTGCAAACCAGTTCAACATTCAATCCCGTCCATTAATTTGGACCAGACTGTTTGAATTCCAAAAATAAAATTGGACCGCAAAGGGTTAAAGAAGGAATTAGAGAAGTTTTTTTTTCAAAAGTAAAAGTGGGAAATATCCAAGGGCATGTGGGAGCAGAGGCTCAGGGAGGCCTCACCTGTGTCCTTACAGACCTCGGTAGAAGCTTGGCGGTGAGTTACGGAGGAGGCAAGAGGGGGATAGACGGGAGAAGGAAATTCATGTGTGTGCACGCAGTTCTCGCGAGTGTGCCAGGTGTGTGGAAGGTGGGGTGTGCTGTGCACACCCATGAGCAGTGGGTGGGAGGGTGTGTGTGTGTGTGTGTGTGTGGCCACTGTAGAAGGCAAGACAGTCCTATCTGAGCTCTGTGCCCTGGCCTGCCCCCTGGCATGACTGGAGGGGTTTTGAACGTGAGGAAGCCCACTTCAGCAGCACTGCTCAGTAGCCTGGAATCTGGACTCTGCAAGGAGGCTCTTGATGAGCACAGCTTGAGGCTTTTGATCGATGCCCCCACTGAAAGCTGTTAACAAGGCCCTTCACCAACCCTCAGTGGGGGAGAGGAGTTTTGTGTTGGGTTAGGTTAGCTTTTTATGGTTCTAGGCATTGGGGGAGATAAAAGCACAATTATTTCCTCTAAAAGAATAGGTCAGTACCTAGATTAGTACTGCTTAGTTTTTATTTTGAAGAAGAGGAGGAGAGAGAGGCAAGGAGTTTGATTCCGGGAAGGAACTGGGCACCCAGACCCAGAAGAGGCAAAGCCGTGAGGTCAGCAGTATGTAGCCTGGGCCCTGAGACTAACCACCTCCATGTCCCTCATCATTCAGGCATTAACTTCTCCCTCGTTTCCAAACTGCTTTCAGGACGAACTCTGTATATCAGCCATTTGCCCGTAGTGTAAATTTCGGTAGCTAATCTCTTTCCTTTTTGTTAATCCTCACCCAAGGATATTTTCCCATTGGTTGTTAGAGAAAGTGGAAGGGAGGGGGAGAGACAGAGAGACAGAAACATCGATGTGAGACAAAGACATTCATGGGTTGCCTCCTGCACATGGATCCAGGCTGCAACTGAGGTACATGCCCTTGACTGGAATAGAACCTGGAACCCTTCATTCTGAGGGCCTATGCTCTATCCACTGAGCCAAACTGGCTAGGGAATTAGTCTCTTTCTAAGGTGGAGAGTGGTGTTGTGGTTAAGGTACTAGAGCCAGCCTGCCTGAGTCCAAATGAATGCAAATGAATGCATTGACTTAGCTATCTCTACTTGCTACTCTGTTTAGAGTGCTTCCAACTTTCCCCATGTTACATGATGCCACCACAAGTATATTTGTGTATAGAGAGCTTCGTTCCTGTGGGTTAATTTATTCCTAGAAATGGAATCATTGGGTCAAAAGACATCCTTAGTGTGTGGATTGAGAAGTTACTCGATATCCCTATGCTCAAGATTCCTCATGTGTAAAGTGGGGTTGAAAGTAATAGTTCTTTCCTCACAGGTTTGTTGTGAGAATGAAATAAATTACTATGTGTAAGACACTTAGAATAATTGTGGCACATAGCAAATATTATACTTACTTTGTTACTATTATCTCTGCTGAGGGTGTACATTTTAAACCTTATCTCTAGTTGTGAAGGAAGGGTTATCCCTTATTGAAAAACATCTTGGGTTTTAGGGAGCATGGGACAGTGGTTTCTTTAGAGCAGGGCTGGGGTCCCAGGGCCATATAAGGCTGGATAAATCATTTGGTCTGGCCCTGCCAAGGCATTAGGGGTGAGTTAATTAAATGTTTGATCAAATAGAGCAGGCTAATTTTTAAGTTGATGATTTTGTTTGGCCCTCAAATGATGTTATAAATAGCCAAATTGCTTTTGGCAGAAAAAAGGTTCCCCATCCGTGCTTTAGAGGGAGGCCCTTAGCTGATGCCTACTGTTAGTGTCTGCTGTGAGTGCCCAGGCAGCTCTGTGTGCCCGGGAGGTGAGTGCCATTCTCAGAGGCAGTGGCCAATGGTGCAGCTTGATGAACTCTCTTGGGCCAGGTGAACCCGAGCAGTCCAGGTTCTGAAGCATGTCAGCTCCCTGGACACTAACTTTCTCCCCTCCGCCCACCCAGTGTTCCCCACTCTCTGGACAGCAGTGTGGCCTCCAGGGGACTGCAGGTGCAGTGACAGGCAGCAGTAAGGGGGGGACGAAGCCATTTCATCACCTGCTTCCACCTGCTATCTCGGCTGCCCCAGGACCCAGACTTCACGTAACACTGATAGGGCTCTTTAAGGCAATTGGTTGTTCAGGCCCAGGCCAGAGGGTGAGAGGGGGGCTTCAGGGGCTCCAGGACACTTAAGTTCAAAGCCTTAAAACAGCAGACGATGGATGCTGGCTACTGGGAACCTGGCATAGCTGTCTCTGTGATTTTCCCACAGCTCACATCCTGGTGCCTTAAATAGTGGGTCTCAAGGACAATGGTCATCAAAGCATTTTATGTAAAACATTATTTCATTTTCTTTGTATTGTTTTTCATCTTTATTGAGATATAATTGACATGAACTATTGTGTAAGTTGAAGGTATACAATGTGTTGATTTAATACACTTATGTATTATAAAATGATCACCTCCATAGGGTTAGCTAGCACCTCCATCATGTTTTATAATTACCATTTCTTTACTGTGGTGAGCACATTGAAGATCTATTTTCTTAACAAGATTCAGGTATAAAATACAGTTTTATTAACTATGATCACTATGCTGTATGCTAGATCACCAGAACCTATTCACCTTATAACCAGAGGCTTGTTCCCTTTGGCCAACATCTTCCCCATTTCCCCACCATGCCCCCCTTCCCTGTTACCACTATTCCAGTCTCTGTTTCTATGAATTTGGCTTTTCTAGATTCCACATGTAAGAGATATCATACACTATTTGTCTTTCTCTGTCTGACTTATCCCACTTAGCATGATGCCCTCAAGGTTCATCCATGTTGTTGCAAATGGCAGGCTTTCCTTCTTTCTCATGGCTGAATAATGCTCCATTATATAGGTATCTTCTATATATATAAAAGCCTAATATGCAAATTGTCCCCTTGGGAGTTCAACCGGGAGACCAGGAGTTTGACCACTTGCAATGATGTGCGCTGACCACCAGGGGGTGGCGCAGAACAAAGGAAGGCAGCAGCCAGCAGCTGGGGAAGGGAGGCCCTGGCCGGCAGCCGTAAGACCCTGATTGGCCCTGACCACTGGCCAGGCCTAGGGACACTACCCATGCACAAATTTCATGCACCAGGGCCTCTAGTATATAAATATACATAGATAATCACATCTTCTTGATCCATTCATCTGTCGATGGGCACGTAGGCTGTTTCCAAGTCTTGGCTATTGTGAACAGTACTGCTGTGTAATGTGGAGTGAAGATCTCTCTTCCAGATCCTGTTTTCATTTCCTTTGGATAAATGCTCAGAATTGAGATTGCTGCGTCATATGTTCTATTTTTAAATTTTGTAGGAACCTCCATGCTGTTTTCCATAGTACCAATTTACATTCTCACTAATAGTGCACCAAGTTCCCCTTTTCCATATCCTTGCCAATACTTACGACCTTTTGTCTTTCTGATGATAGCCACTCTAACAGTATATTGGGTATTTTATCCCCTAATGATTTGGGAGTGATATATATGTCAGTGGTCTACTGAAGGCTAACATTTCTTGATACAAAGGGAAATCATCTAAATGTATAGTCTCTCTCACTTATCTGTTATTTATTACACTTAGAATTTGACAGTGGAAAAGGAATGATTAGCACATGGAGGGTGATTAATAAATATGTTTTGAATAAATGAATGGATAGTTTATTTAACTGTTAGCTATTGTTGGGCTTTTAGGTTGATTCTATTTTGTAAAAATTATAAACAGTGTTATCATGAATATATTTGTGCATATAGCTTTATCTTTGTATTATTTTCTCTTTTAGAAGTGGGATTTCTAGGTCAAAGGGTATGAACAATTTTATGGCCTGTGACATGTATTTCTAAACTTCTTTGCCCAAGGATTGTACCAATTTTGAATGCTCACAGCAGTGTTTGGGTGCCAGTTTCACACTAACCTTACTGGCTTTGAGTGTTAACATAAAATTCTTTTTGCTACTTTATTAGGTGAGTCACAGTATCTCGATATTTTAATTTTGCATTCTTTGATCTCTGGTGAGGCTATTTTCCTGTGTTCGATTACTAGTTGCATTTATTATTTTGTGAATTCTGTTCATTCCTGTTTTCTATGATCAATTAAATAACACTGAGAACATTATCTATAATAATGAAAGTGTAATATGCAAATCGACCGAGCCACGGAACAGCAGAATGACTGTCCGGACGACCTTCTGGATGACCACACTATGACACGCACTGGTGCCAGGCCAGCCAAGGTGGGTGCGATGTGATTGGTCGGGGGGCCCTGCCATTGCCCCATGATCGCCCTGCAGAGGAAGGCCCAGGCTACCCAACTGGTGGCACTGCGGCGAGTTAGCGGGGCTTCCCTCTGCGGGGCAATGGATCTGGGGGCCCCCACAATTGATCTCCCCACAGAGGGAGGTACAGGCCACCAGCCAGTGGCGCTGTGGCAGGTGTGTGGGGCGGCCAGCGATCGCCCTGCAGAGGGAGGCCTAGGCCAGCCAAGTGATCGCATCCCATGCCTGTCACCCACAGAGGGAGGGGACTGGTGGCAGGGAGTGGGGTGCGGACAGTGCCACACAGATGGCAAGCAGTGGCAGCGGCGGGGGCGGGGGGGGGGGGGGGAGGAAAGCCCCGATAGGCCCTGATCACTGGCCAGGCCTAGGGACCCTACTCTAGGGGTCCCAGACTGCGAGAGGGCACAGACTGGGCTAAGGGACACCCTCCCATGCACGAATTTTGTGCACCAGGCCTCTAGTTACTGATAAAATAATAATGTTATCTCATTAAGGTATTAGCCCTTTATCCTATTTGTTGAAAATGTTTTCCCTAGTCTGTTATTTTTCCCTTTTCTCTTTTTCCCCTCCTTTTCTTTGTTCCTTTTATTTCTATTGTGTGAATGTTCATTTAGTCAAATCTGTTGATCTTTTCCTTTGACCTCTTTGTGTATAAGCCATAAGAATGTGAATACTGGTAGTAGAAAAAAGACAGGCACCTAAGACATGAGGTAGGAAAATTTCTCTAGCTGGCGAGTGTTGCTAGCTTGTGTTGCTGGCTAGTTTACACCTCATTCCATCTTTAATTTAGGATTTTTTTGAGTCAGATGATTCACTCACAGTTTGAAGGGTACCATAGAGTTTCGACATCTTGGCATTGCACCTTCGTTCTATGCGATTAGGAACAAACAGGAAGAAAGCTCCCTTTTCTCTCCACCCACCTCCCTTTGTAGAGACTATGAAGATGGCAGGAGAGGAGAAAGGCGGCTGACCTGAGTGTTGGAGGAAAGAAGGGGATTATCATAGTGAAATGTGTTTGAAGGAACCAGCTACCTACCTTTGGAGTGAAAACTGTAATAAAGAGGAGGCGACTGGTGACGGGGGTGGGGTGCGGACAGTGGGGAGTCAGTGTTTCTTGACTTAGCAGAGCTGGCTCTTAGGGCCAACTCAAAGGGTCTGTGTACAGAGGGAACGTTGATATTGGCCGCGGTGCACCACCGCATTACATGAAAGGGTAGAAAACTAGCCATTAAGTAAGATGGAAATGTTACGCCAGCCCTGTTCTGGATATATCTAAAAATCAGAACATGGAGGCTTTAAAAGGTTAGTTTAAAGGGCCTGACTCCCAGGGTTTCCCATCTGGATTTTCAATATTTACTGTTTCCCATGGGGCCGTGTGCAGGGCAGGGATGGTGCCCGTGGTCACAGAATCAAAAACAGAGCATGTGTGCCACTCCCCGGCTGCCGGGAACGACTGTCCAGGCAATTCTCGTGGGAGTGAGGGGGATGTAAACATCCTGTTTCCCTTGGGTTATTTAAACATAAGCTCCCATTGCCCTGTGGTCTGACCATAGCATGTGGCTTATGTGACATATTTGAGCAAGAACCAACAACTTGATCTATTAGCTTAATTGACCTAAAAAAGCCATTAAGATTTAACCATTCGGAATTTCTGTGATGGCTTTACAGTGAACACAATGGCTTGGAGCAGTCAGTAATTGTAATGAGAGGTGACTAGAAGAAGTTACATAATTTTGAGCTGTTTAAGTGTTGTGCAAAACTCCAAACGGGAAAATTATGAATTCTTAGTGACACAGAAGATGAATTCTGTGCTGCACTCAAGATCCATTCTTGTCTGATACTAAGAGTGGCCCCTATCAGCCCCTGCCATCACCAATAAATGTTAGTGCTGTGTGGGCGTATAAGTGACTGACGACTGAAAAACAAGCAAACAGGCGAACTTGCAGATGGAAGGACGGCTGGCCTTCGGGCAGTCCTCCTTCTGGTTAGTGACCTCAGGAAGTAATCTGTCTTTTATTCCTGTTTAATGTAAGTGCCTTTCATCCAACCTGACTCATTCCTTAGAGCTGGCCCACAGGGGACACTCCGATGGGGTCAACTTGACTGACTGGTGGAGGGAACGGCAGGGGAAGAAGGGGTGCTCTGCCTGCTAGTCCTTGTTTGAGGGCCACTAAGGTTGCTGTAGGTCCTGGGGAGCCCTTCTGGGACAGTATTTTCATTTGGGCAGGACCTTGGTGTCTTTGTGGCATGGTCTTTATCTAGAGCAGTGGTTCTCAGCCTTGGCTGCACATTGGAATCACCTGGGAATCTTTTTAAAACCCTGATTTCTGGGCCTCATCCTCTGTAAATTCTGTGTCTTTGTTATGGGGTGGGGCCACAACATTAGTAACAAAGAAACAATTTCTGGAGGATGAGGCCCAGAAATCAGGATTTTAAAAAGATTCCCAGGTGATTCTAATGGGCAGCCAAGGTTGAGAACCACTGATCTAGAGGCCATAGCTCTGACCTCTTAGAATTGACGATGTAACAGCTGGTATAGAATGGATTCTCGGGACCATTCTGAGATGTTCAGGGTGGTGGTTCTGTAAGTATGGGCTCTGGACCCACCATATCATCATCACCTGGGAATGTGTTAGAAATGCAAACGCAAGCCCCTCCTGGGAACCTGTGAGAAATGTACATTCTCAGGACCCAGCCAAGACCTCCTGCATCAGAAACTCAGGGGTGAGGCCCAGCTGTCTCTGCTTTAGCGAGCCTGCTGGGTGAGCCTGATGCACGCTGGAGGTGGGGTATCGCTGTTTTAGAGTGTGCCAAGTAAGATATGTAATCCACACAGCATCTCTCTGGAGTAGAACCTATTTTTAAAAGTTTCAATGTAGTAGATGAGAAAACAGACAAAGGAATACACCCACGGTTTCACAGCATCAGAACTGGGATTTGAACCAGGTATGCTGGCCCAGGGCCAGGATCTTCACCACGGCACTGAGACGTGTGGATGGTAACACATCGTTAGGGGGGAGGAGGAGGACACACTTTACAGATAATGAGGAGCAGGGTGAGTTTTATTCAGATACAGTTCCCCAGCTGGTAACTGTGTGCTGGAGCCTGTTCCTACCAGCTTGAGAGAACCAATTGTGAACATCTGCTCTTCCCAAATCCGTGTATAGTGATGTCAGATTGGCCGCTTGAAATTGGCCATGGTGGGGATATTTACACCAAGGAAACTATCAGCACTGCGAATAGGGCTCCCTGCCTCCCCCCACTTCAGCCAGTTGTTACACATTTACTGGCACACTGCTGCCTAAATATATTCTTAATCATTATATGCTAGTGGCCCGGTGCACGGATTTGCACACATTGAAAGGAAATTAATTATAAGAAATATTTTAATATCCCATTTGCCCTTTCTCTATAATAGAAGTGTCAACCAAATTCACGATCGATGATGACAGATCAAAACACATGTGTGTGATTGGTGCCAGCGAGAGCTTTATATGTATTGTGTATGTGTGAGTCAACTTAGCCTTTTATAGCTATAGAATAAACTTGCTTAATTAGAGCTGCTTTCTGATTTAGCTAAACTTTTTCCAGCCCAGGGAAGCATCCCAACTTCTCTTTCAGAGAATTGTCAGCAACACAGCAGTAAATATCAACACGAAGCAGATTATTATTGTAGATCACACAGGGAGAACAAAGGGTAAAATATTTAACTGCAGCAGTGTTTGATTATATTCTGCGCAGTGAGAAAAACCTGGAGTCATTTTCAAGGTCCACCATTTCTTACTTCTTTTCAGTAGGGTCAAGTTTCTAAACTTTCTAAATCTCTGTTTTCCAGCTAATGAAAAGAAAATAGGATTCTACCGAGTCTCTTATCTACCTACTCCAGGATTTCTGTGAGGATCAAATGAGATGCAGCATTGGAAAATGCTTCACAGACATTTGGCTAAAGTGTAAAATGTTTGCACCTGGCTATAAAGCAAGTCGTGTTCCTGGGCTGAAGAAACTGCAAGGAGGCTAGTTGTTGCAAGGGAGAGGAAGCTGGGCTTTGCTATTTGATGTCATTACCTGGAGCCCACAGCCACCATTTCCGGGCTGGGCTGGGCTGTGGGCTGCATTTTGCTCCATGGGGTCTGCGATTTGGTGGGCTTTTGCTCTGGGGTGGTGGTGGGGCCTGTATCCCACTTGGGGGAAACTGAGTGTTGCTTTGTGGGTGCCAGGTCCCTGGTGCGTTTCTCTGTAAATGGCCAGTGTGCATCACGGCAGTTCCTGTGTTGAGCATCTGCCCCCTGGTGGTCAGTGTGTGTCATAGTGACCAGTTGGACGGACACTTAGCATATTAGCCTTTTATGTATATAGATTCTTAGTAATATTACTTACCAATTATACAGGCTAATTTGAAGCAAGCACCATTCATGGATTCATTAATATTCTAGCTGCACCTATATTTTCCCATGTCTGCACAATTGATTTGACAACAGCAGAACTCTAGCACCTTAGAGTGAGAAAGGGAACTTGGAGTTTGTCTTTCAATTCTCTGAGTTCAAAAGATAAAAGTCCAGGAATAATGACTTGTGTTGGAGGAACTCCAGGATTTTAGACATCCTTCCTGGGCACTTTTGATACCCATTGGGGTGAGGTGGGGGTGCATACAGCTGGCCCAGGCCTGAGAGGCAGCAGCTGGTGGAAAATGTGGTGAGAAGGAGGGCAGAGTGGAGTTCCCTCTCTGTGGCGGAGCCAGGGTGTGGGAGAGATGGGGTCGGGGGTTCCCTGCTTCTGAAACGGTAATGAATTGAAATGTCAACACAGAAGCTTCTCCAAACTTCTTGTCTCCCAGGGATTCGTGTTGGAACAACTGAGGATTTGAGATTTCAGGGTTCCCAGGCCAGGGGGCCAGGGCCTTCTGTAGTTTCCTGCCAGCCTCTCATTCCATCTCTGTCTTGGATGACCGGTTACACTCCTCATGGGCTCATGGGGTGTCCCTCTCCCCAGACGGTATCAGGAATGAATTAGCATGTTTCCCTCCGGTAAGTGATCCTCTCTTTGAGTAAACATCCCCTGGGTTTCTGTGATGTGTAACTAATGGAGTGCTAAACTCTCAGGGCTGGTTTGAGACTCCAAGCGCACACGTGTTGCCAATCCATCATGCTCCTAATGCTAATTAACATAGCAGGGACACAGCAAAGCCACAGATCCCGCACACACTACCCGGCTCGGGTTACGCTCTCACAACAATCTTGCTGTTGACCCAGCGAGAGTGCATGTTGGGAAAAGGAGCTCCGGCCACTGCTCCCTGGCCAGCTCTGCCAGCGCCCCCGCCCCCCAAAATGTCACTGTGCATCAGTACAACTGAGGTGTCCTCTGGCCATCTGGCCATTCGGCTTCAGGGATGATGCCTGAGTTCAGAGCGTGGCAGGGCAGGGCTCCCAGCCTGACCGGGAATCAGGCTACTGTTCATGCCGCGATTTCAGGCCCCGCCTGGATCACAGATCATAAGCGAACCTCTCAGGAAGACTCTCTCTGACGGAGAACTGGGTCACCTGGATGGTGCAAAGAGCAGTATCCCTCACAGCCAAATAGAAAGGCATCTCTCTCTTGATTGGGTGTTGGTTACATGGGATACACATTTATCAGAAATCATTGACTTGTACGCTTAATACCTGTGTGTTTTGCTGGATATACATTCTCCCTCAATGAAAAAGTTTTAAAAATTGCCCTGTGCAGCTACCTACCAGAATGCATCAGGAGTTTCTGAATGTCTTATCGTCAAAACAAGATACAGAAACAGATGCTGAGGTTAATACAGTCATAGGCACTCACAGCCCTGCATGTCCAATCTTGTGGTCATTATTCTCTAATGACATTATTCTCATTAATTTAAGTGATTATTGGTATAAATGTATAAAATAAATTATTTTAAAAAATAAATGGAAGGGCATGCTCGAAGTCCATTCCTGGTGGAGCCTCATGTTCTAGCAGTGGTTGGTATATAAACTACTAAAAATTCCTGCTTTAGTGGCCTCCCATAAGGGGCTATCCAAGGGAAACATGATAAAGTGTTTGTAGTCTAGTGTTGAAATGCTCAGCAAACAAATCCTGCATAATCTAGCATCCAGCTAAGCCCCCTTTCCTCAGTGTCCATGATTTAAGGACCACCAGGCTGGGCTGGGCTGGGGGAAGTGAGGCCCAGAATCATCGGGTCCCCACTCCCATGTCATTCAGGGGCTCAGAGTGTAACCGTTTCTCAGTGGGGCTTCTAGAATGTTCCCTTTTGCAGAAAGAGTTATTAAGCTAGAATATGCTTTCAAATCACTTGAGTAAAAAGATCTCTCCCAGCTCAGTCTAATGTATCTATCATTCTGTAGCGTAATGAGGGGATGTTTGCACGAGTACACATCTCATGTGAGATGTTCTTTATTATCTTTCCAGACTCAACAAATCTCTTCATGTTGAAGAATGCCCAGCGTGCAGTGCAGAAAAAGTTATGTATAATGTAAGAGGTTGCAATATTTTAAAACCACATATACTTAATAGTTACACGAAATAGAAAATAACTGCATAATCTAGAATGTTACCATTTTTAAAAATTAGATATGACAAATAGTTCCATAAAAGTAAGAGACGCATTTAAAATAGTTTTTAAGAGTTGTATTGCATGGAGAGAGAAAGAGGACCTAAAATTGGTTTGTTTGTGTTCCTCCCTGTCTCAATATTTGTAAAGATCAGGTTGTTGGTAGATGATGGCTTTTTCCCTCCACATATGCTCAGCCTAGGGATTTGTTTATGTAACTGTCCAACTAGTAGGCACATCAAGAGAATATTAAAGCAAACCAACCATAAACCCCGGGAAAAGAGACAAAAAGACACACATAAATTATGTCACACTGTTGGGCTCAAAAAACATCAGAGGAAGAAGCTAAATGCTCATAACAGACAGTAGCCAGCAGTTAAATAAACAAATTAAGAATAGCAGTGTCAGCATGTGACAATTTGGTAATTAGCAGATTGTCCATGGCTTTGATCCAGCTGTGGGATTACACTAAAATACAACTTCATTAACTGTGATATGGCTGGTAAACCCCTGATAATTAAATGTATCCTTCCTCTTAAGTATCTGCTTTATATGGGCTTTCTATTGGGTTCTCTAGTCTGTATACTCTTATAGAATTAGAGAATAAGCAGGATTTTTACCTGCTCAAAATTGATTTTAATGTTTCTTGCAATTCCATTTCTTTTTTAGATTAGGTAGGATGACTTTCTCTAACATGGTATACTCCCACCACCTCTTACATAGGGTGTGTTGTTTCATCTGCACATCCGTGATAGACATCACTAATCGATCACTCCACTCTTCCCTGCCCAGCCTCAGGATCCTGTTCACGGTGCAGTGCCCGGGCAGCCACAACCTGGCGCTCTGAGTGGGCACTGGAACCAAAACCCACTTGCCACTTTGCATCTGATCACTGCCGCTTTCTGATTCAAGGATCCAGTTGGCCAGTGGTACTTCCTCTTTGTCATCAATAGTTGCCCTTTTTACATACCCAGATCCAAACACCGAGTCTGGAAGTTTATCTGACAGACCCAGTGTTTGGTGATTCTAAAATGAAAAGGGGAAAAAGGAATTTGTTGGATAGATATTCACCTAGTGGGTCTTGCAGTTACTGGGTCAGAGCAGGAAAATGCCCTGGATGTCATGGCTCCAACAGACTATTTGAGAGCCTAGGTCAGTGATTATTAATCCACATTGGGCATCAAAGTGCCTGGTTCCCACTTCCTGTCTGTTGGTTCAGCACCTGCAGGCATGGTGGCCTGGGTGGTGATTTTAGGAGGAAGGGGAGCCATAATCTCACAGGTGGTTTCCACCTGTTCTGGGAGTTAGAACCTCTGCCATTGGGGGCAGATACAGTATTTAGCCCTGTTGTTGGAGAGGTTGCAGTAACAGGATGCTGGGGCCTGGATGCTGAGGGCGTCTAAGTACAGGACTCTTGCTATCAGGCCTCCATACAACTTAGTACCAAGAGAGAATTGCTAATGCCTTAGTGACCGTGTATTTATCCTTATCTACGTAGTGCTATTTGCCAACAATCTATGTCCCGATTCTCAAATGTTAGGGATAATAAGAGGGGGCAGTCATATAGATGACATTGACTATTTTATACGTAAATCATCTGCATTCTCGTGTATATACTCTAATGTATGCTTGAGATTTCTGCCATTGCCACAGACATTGTTTAAGGGAATGGGCTCTCGAGTTAGATCTACATAGTTTTGAATTATCTAGGAATATGGCTAATTAATCAGATGGGTGACCTTGGGCAAGTTTCTTAAACTCTGTAAGTCTAAAAAATAGACACAGTGCTCTTTCAGAAATGAATTAGATACTCTGTTCATGCATCTGCCCCACGTGGGTGCTCTATAAATGCAGTAGTGCTTTTATTTTCCCAAATAGCTTGAGTAGCTGGTCTGATCTCAGACACTGGCATTCATGCTGAGTGGCAGTCTGCTCTGATGTTTTATACTTTTGTTTACCGAGGTTCTCCATCTCCCTCAGAGTGGAGGCCCAGGTCCTCTGGACTCTGTGTGACCTGTCCCTCCCAAACACTTGTGCACCACCACTGTCTCCCCTGCTCATTCTGACACAGCTGCATCTGCCACTTCCTGTTCCTTAACCAGGCCAAGCGCATTCCCACCTCGGGGCCTTTGCACTTGTCATTTTCTCCGGCTGGAATGTGCTTCCACCAGAGAGCAGCGCCTCCTGCAGGTCTCCACTCCAATGTCCCTTCTCTGTGAGGCCACTCTGTATAGAACATCACCACCACTAGCCACTCCTTATTCTTCTTACTCGGGGTTATTACTATTTTTTTAATGGCACTGATCACTATCTGACATATTATGTACTTTCTTGTTTGTTATTGTCTGTCTTCCTCTCATGAGGCCAGGGGCCTGTCTGGTTTTTTTTTGTCTTTTTTTTTACTGCTCTATTCCCAGAGCTTAGAAGTGAGCCCAACACACAGTAAGTACTCAGCAGATGTCTGTTAAATTAAAGAATGAAAGGCTCAAAAATTAAGAACTTAATCATTTAATCAACAAATATCCACTGACCACATATTTTCTTCCAGGTGTTGTTCTAGGTGCTGTCAGGGGCATGAAGAGTTTAAAGATATGGTTCCTACTCTTTTTTTTTTTTAAAAGAAAGTATTGTTTTAAAACATATTTTATTGATTTTTTACAGGGAGGAAGGGAGAGGGATAGAGAGTTAGAAACATCGATGAGAGAGAAACATCGATCAGCTGCCTCCTGCACACCCCCTACTGGGGATGTGTCCACAACCAAGGTACATGCTTTTGACCGGAATCTAACCTGGGACCTTTCATGCGGCAGGCCAACGCTCTATCCACTGAGCCAAACCAGTTACAGCAGAGTCCCTACTCTTAAGGAACTTACAGCCTTGATTTAGAAAAATGAATTAAATCCAAACAATTAAAACTAAGTAAAATAATGTAACAGTAACTTATAATACAAGGTAGTAGATGATATTGAGATAAATCAGAGGTCAAAGGAAAAGATATTTCTTGGATGGCGTCGGGAGAGGTTTTTCATAAAAAGCGGGATCTGAACAAATCCTTAAGAGATGGCAGATTGTGATCAGATTGTGGTGGGCAGAGAACCGAGGGGCTGGCAGCATTGGAAGGATATGGAGGAGGTGTCAGTAAAGACCTGCAGGTATGTAGAGGGCATAGGGTCACCCCGTGTGGGTGGATTTTTAGAGGTAAAGGTGGGATGAGGTTGTAGATGGCTTGCAGGCTGGACAAGAGCTTTAGGGCTGGGGCACGGTGTTGGGGAGTGGACCACGGCGGTGTCATCCGGCGATGTATCTGCTGGTATGTGTAGGGGAACATGTGTCATCTGGCGCTGTGTCTGCTGGTATGTGTAGGGGAACTGAGTTTGGAGAGGCTTGCTAACAGAGGAGGCTATGGAGACAAGCCAGGCCGAGGACAAGGCAGACTGGGCCACACACCGGCAAGAAGGCTGGCCTTGAAAGTAAGCTCTTGATTACACAAAGGCTGGCTAGAGAGCTTGAGAATAGCAAGGCCTACTGTCACTTCTTATCTTTTTTGTACTAACTTTGGTTTTTTGGCCATTTCATGGTTCACTGGCCCCTTTAACTTAGATAAGAAGGGTGAAACCTAGTCTTTTTTTTTTTTTTAAATAATGGTTTATTGAATTTTAGAGAGAGGAAGGGAGGGAAACATCGATGGGAGAGTGATCTGATCTGCAGGCATCCCTATGGGGATAGAGCCAGCAACCCAGGCATGTGCCCTGACCTGGAATTGAACCCCCAACCCTTTGGTACATGGGACAACGCCCAACCACACCGGTCAGGGCAAAACCTATTCTTTTAAAACCTTTCTCAACCCCCATTTTAAAATCAGTTTGCAGAGGGGTGCAGATTTGGGTCTGGTGCTTTTATAAACATTTAAACATAAACATTATGGATATTATTTTAGTGTTTTATAAATATTAATTACACTGGGCTGTGAGTTTAGTGAGATTAGTTCACTTCACCTGCCCATCCCCAGTCCCAAATGCCCAGAGATGGAGATGCGGGCTCCCTCTTGCAAACCGCCTTGGCTGTCCGACTCAATGCTCACAAGTGTGTTTTGCTTAGACACGGCTCTCCTAGCAAGGCGGAACAGTGGAGTTAAACAAATGTCTTGCTAGTCTCTGAGGCCCTATCAGGTCAATGGACTACTGCGTATGCCTGTAAGAACGGTCTGTTTCTGTCTGTGTAGGGACATGGCCTGCTTCCCCACTCCTGGAGCCCAGTGATAGAGGCAGAACGGTTTGAGTCTCTGATTACTTAGCTTGTTGCCTCAACTGTCCTCGGGGGGTCCTTTTGGTAACAGCCTATGCGATGGATTGAACTTAACTTCTCAAACACATTGGAATGATCCAGTGCCGAGGTGGAATCTTGGAGCACCATCAAATGCGGGCTTAAAATTATTCTTATGGTGTCATTGACAATTAAATTAAAACACACACACTCATTGCATACAAAGGAAGGAAGCCTCAATGTTTTTCACTATTAAGCAGCTGAGATGATAAGAACATAAATAAGAGTGAAAATGCATTCATAAAAATGCCTCTGAAAGCCCATTAAGATCTGCTTTCACAGAGGCAATGAATGATAGACTATTATGGATAGCTTTTCCTTCTGGTTTTTCTGTGAGCAGCTGCCTGAAATTTCACAATGACTCTGCTGCAGCTTAGTAGGGCTGACTTGGATTGAGATGAATTACCTCCTAGTTGGATGTGACTCAAAACGAAGGTAGGACTGGGTCCAAGGCCCCTGAGGATGGTTATCAAATAACACGGTGGCAGAAAGCAAGTGGCTCCCATGAAAAAAATGCCTTGCCTGTCACCCCTGAATAATCCCAGTGCACATGATAAACCGCACCCCCAACTTCCCTTCTTAGAAAATTGTAATTGTTGAATAATTTAAAGGTAGCCTGTTTTGGCTGATTTCATTTAAAATATTGCAAACAGTAAGAAATAGACATGAAATGGTTAGCACCGAGATACATCTCCTTCCCCAAACCAGGCACCACAGATTTTGTATTTTTCATATCAATTTAATTAGTTTCACAGTTCTTTAGAGAAACGAATTTTGCAGTAGTAAAAGCTAATTATACTTCTTAGAAAGCTTTTAAAAATGCTGTTTCTAATTTGTGTCAAGCATGAGAAATTTGGTTAATAAATCTTTAATGCTTTATAAGCATACAGGCAAAAGCAAACATAAAGTTAATTATGATATAGATTTATCAAAAATTTTTAGATAAAATTCCATATTTAATACCTTCCCAGAAAACATCATTTACACACGATGTGGATTTTTAAGTGAATATTCTAAAATTTCTTGATACGTACTTTGTTTTTCTGAGTACGACACAGAACAAAGTTTCTTTTATTTCCTTTTGTTTTGTTTTTTTTTAAACAGAGAAATTGTTAAAAAAAAAAAAAAAGAACACAACACGACAAAAACCTTTCCTGGAGTAGTGATAACAAAAGTACAGTTATTTATCTGCACCTACCAAATATGTATACCCCAACAGCAATAATCGCTTATAATTATGGAACTTTAGGAAAGTGGAAATAATTTGGTCCTGTCATAGAATCTATAATTTAAATGGATCCTTAAACCACTTTTGCTTTCACTAAGCATTTGGTAACTTCCCAAAGACTCGACAGTCTTTCCCATCACAGGCTACATGTCTGGCTTCTGATCCTCTTCAACTTCTAATTACCAAACACCCTCAAATCTAGATTTAAAACACCAATGTTTATGTTACCCCCCTCAAATAACGAAGAATTGGTTTCCTCAAACTTGCTCTTAAAAAAGTTGTTGGTTGAGCTGAGCTTATGCATGAAAAATTTCATCCCACAAGGAGAATATTTTTGGAAAGGAGAGAAGGGAAACAGGGCTTTGAGTGAAAGCGTGTGTGTAAACCGTAAGTGGAGGGTGAAAGGTTGTAATTGACAGGTCCCTTCTGTGGTGCAAAAGTCACCACTACGGTAACATTAAGCTACATGCACTCAGGCAGCGGCCCCGCTTGTGTCTTGACTGGAAAAACGTTTGAAATTCCGGAACTGGGATCCTGTAGCCAGAAAGGAAAATTAAAACGTGTTAAGCGAGGAAGTTCATTGATTTTTAAGATGTTTTATCTTCAGTCAGGAACAGACATCTTTTTTAAAAACTGTTTTAAAACACCAACAATCCACAGGGACAAATAAAAAAGAAAGGAATCATAACAATGAAACTCTGCATCTGGTTGACATTTAATGAAGCTGCCAGAGTACAAACAAATTTCAGGACAACCCTAGTGACATATTTTTAAAAGAGAGTGCAGGGAAAAACACACACATTGGCTGAGTAGATATTGACACCACATGTAAGGGAGCTATCAATATTTATTACATCATGGATTTGCCAAATGACACGGGGCATCTGGGAATACTATAGAGAGTGCTATAACTGGAACTTGATTATGTGCTTTCATATATTGGACTGTACTGAGGCCAGATCTAGTTCTTTTGGAAAAGATAAGTGAAGTCTACTGACTTTGTAATTCTTAAGTAGATGAAAGTTAAGTGTGCAAATGTCTGCATGAATTGTGCAAACTGGGATGAAGAAAAACTGCAGAAAAGAAAACAGCAACAACAAAAACCCTGTGTTTTGAGGTCCTGGGAAGTTGTTAACGTCAGTGTGATGCAGGCAAAGTTGTCTTAGGCTGGGCTCAGTACATGTTTTCACTCCTGGGTGAAGAGTAGAATTCTCAGAGTGGGGAGGAATCCAATAGGTTCATAGCTCTAAACCCAGGGCTGAGGTAAGCTCTCTGCTCAAGGAACTAATTCCAGGCCCGTCTAGTGTAACAATCCTAAACCTTTGGCGGGAGTTGTTAATTCCTGTATGTTTTAGAGGAAGTCCCCCAGGTTGGATAGAAAAGCGAGCTATGGGAAATTCAGTTCTAGACTTTAGAATCTAGAGCCACGATTCACTTTAGCTACCTGTGTCTCTGTGTGCAGTCCACTGGTATCAAACCAGGTGCTTAAATAATGGGTATTTTACTGGAATAATTTATCACAAAATTGTGAATTCTAGAAAGTGTCAGATCTTTTTTTTAATGACTGCTTTTTTATAAAAACATATTTTTATTGATTTCAGAGAGGAAGGGAGAGAGAGATAGAAACATCAATGATGAGAGAGAATTATTGATCAGCTGCCTCCTGGGGATCGAACTTGCAACCTGGGCCTGTGCCCTGACCAGGAATCGAACTGTGACCTCCTTCCTGGTCGACACTCAACCACTGAGCCATTCTGGCTGGGAGAAAGTATCAGATCTGAGACCCAAGAAATTCCATCTAATTGGTACAAGTAAATCTTACCATCTCAGTCAATGGAGCTGCAGCTTTGATTGACAGAAAGGCAGAGTACTTTTGAAGCATGTTTCTGAGCAGAAAGAAAGGTGGCCTATGACAACTATTAAATCTGGCTAATGAATATACAGATATTATATATCCATGTAGGGATATGGATAGCCTGGATATCACGCTATTGAATTAGACTAATGGGTGTTATACTATTCGGCCTACTTTTAAATATTCTAAAAATTTCCATTATAAAATGTGTAAGTAAAAGAAAAGAGAACAGTTCAGCTTATTGCAGTTGGCAAGCAGCTTAGCAGACAGAGAGAGGAAGATAAACCTTTTCTTTCCACATAATAAGTTTCTTTGGAAGAAATGGAAAACATTTGGGTCAACCTGTTTATTTAGCAAGGCTTTATTACCTTTCTGCATTCCTCCTGCTTTTCAAAGTGAGAGTCCTATTTTCTTCTCAGTGCTTCCACAGGGATACAGAAATCTATGCAAACATTTCCATAGCTTTGTTCTCTGGTGGCCACAGGGGAGGCGAGGCACTGGCTTTTGTATTTGGCTGATGAGGGAATGTAATGGCAGCTTCATGTGAGAGGAGGGTATTGCTTGAGCAACCATTAATACAACAGCGTCTGCATTCACCTCTGTGGCCTTTCACAACATCATCTTTTTTTGATCCTACCTACTTGCTTACTCAGGGCATGATGTTCCTTGGCTGGAAAGGGAACAAAATAAGACAACAGGGACGTCATTAATACCTTATGCTCAAAATGCTTTATGATTTTCTGAGAACTCCATTTCTTGTTCATTTTGAGCTTAGGAAACTGTTGATAACAGGCAAGGAAAATATTTATTTTCCCTTTTTACAAGTGAGCAACTGAGGCTTCGAGAGGTGAAGTGACTTGTCCAAAACTCTCAAGAGGCTCCAGAAATGACTTGGGTTGGTTATGCTCTCCGAGCCCAGGCTGGTCTACACAGCTGCCCGCAATCTTTCTATTATGTGGATTTGTCTTGGGTCATTTCCTACCACCAAATTTTAGCCTGCCTCGCTGGCTACAAAGTGAAGTTCTGAAAATGCTATGCACGGGAAAATGCCCCCTGCTCCTCAGGGCGGTTTTTGCTGAGAGATTTGCCAAATTGAAGCAAGAGTGGAGAAAGAGGATGGGTGTGGAGAAGGGTGGAGAACAAGGATATGGTATGGGTGGGGGGCGGTTTTGAGAAGAGCCTGCAGAATTTGTGTTCAGGGAGATCAAGTTGGCTTCTTTTGGAACAAAGAGCTGGAGGCTTGGGAGGGGCTGGGGTTGGTTTCCTAGAAGCAGCGGGCACGGAGGGCCCCACAGCTACCTCCTGGTGGGAAGCATGTGGAAATGGGATGGTTCTGATTCAGATCAGATGAACGGTGGGCCCTCAATAATTGTGATTGTTTCTCTTTTTCTTCCTGGCAAAGTCATACCAAGAATCAACACAAGAAGGACTCTCTCCATTCTTGGAAGTAGAAGCTGAAATGCTGGAAGGAGCAGGAATTAGATCCCCCACACCACCTGCCCCCCCCCCCTCCCCCCGCAGAAAATCACATGACCCCTACAACCTCCCCTTCCTCTGCTGGTGACCCTCCAACTTTCCCAATGGATTACTGCACACTATCGACCTCGGACGCCTCCTGGAAACGGGAGGTGGCAAGGATTAAACGCGGCGGGTGTGCGCTGCTGCTCTGTTCTGCGCGACCATGGGACCCTGGGCTGGTGGTCAGTGGCTGGGTCGCTATGCCTCAGGCTCTGCGGAAGGAGGGTCGACAAGCCAGCCCCACAGCGCCCCCGCGCGGCCTCTTGCTCCAGGGTGGACACACCTGCTACTGGTTTCAGGGAAGCTGGGTCCTCCAGCAGTGACCCCAGCGTTTGGCAATGCAATCGGCTGGGGACCACTAGACACTGGGAGAGGATCAAAGCATTCTCGCTGGGCCGAAGCGCCCAGGGTTGCAGTTTTGTTAGCCTGGCCTCACCTCGCTAATAAATTTTCTGCGACAGAAGGGGCAGGAGTGGAGAGCTAAGGGGGGCTTGGTGGGCAAGAGTAGGGGGCTGGAGTTTCTTGCACCTGCGCTCCCCGCCTTTGCGTTAAATCAGCGTGAAGCAAGTGACAACTCCCCCTCCTTGCCCCCTTCTACCTGCCCATCTCCCTCCTTTAGAACACCCACTTGCTCTCTGAGGTCAGCCTTTTCAAAGAGAATATATTTCCTGTGGGCTCTTAAAGTTTATGTAGCACTTTGCTATAAGGGGTGCACCCTCAAGCTGGACTTTCTCTCTCCCTGTCCCCGCGTTTTCCTCCCCACACACCTCCTTATAAAACCTTCACATGAGCCTTTTCCATTTTTTTTTTCACCCCATGTAGAAGTATTAAAAAAATAATGGGGAAGAACATTGGAGATGATGTCGTTCAACTTCATCCTTCACTTTGCAGAGTAGCCAATCAAAGCCTAAAGGAGTGCTGGTGAGTAAGATGGCTCAAGATCAAGGGTTACTTTAGCTGGAAAAGCTAGCAATAGAACAGGAGAGTCCCTGGAGTCTTACTGTTTTTTTTCCACCACTTATTTCATAGACTGAAAGAATCCCAGAACTCTGTCTTTTAGAGGTGTCTGTGTTTTTGCCAATTGGCTTCAAGACATGGGATCATACTTCAGTCACTTGGATATATGGACAGTCACTTGTTGTCCATATGAGAGCAAAGACTGAGCCAAATACAGTTTGATCCTCCCTTCTTATCCACTCCCTCCCCAACCCACCCCAATCCACCAGGACAAACACTACGGAACATGTATGTGGTGCAAGTCCCTCTGCTGGAGTCTTCCCCAGGCTAGGGTAAAGCTTGAATAGGGATGCTCCCGATAGAATTCCGGAGGAACCCCTCCTGCCAGCAAGAACACTCCAGAGAGACTTCCCAGAGATAACAGCAAAGGAAATATTTTGGCCCTTCCCAGAGCCCAAACCCAGACCGCAGAGGCTGCTTATCACACAGGGCAGGGCTCCGAGGCTTGTTTACTAGTAAGCAGGCGGGTGATTTATTTATTTATTTATTTATTTATTATTTATTTATTTTTGCTCAAACTCCAGCCAGAATGGACCTAATCTAGAAGCCACAGGATCGTGGGACCTTTATGACTTGTGAGAACTCTTTGTCACCTGAACAAATCATCATTGGATCTGGGCTCTTGGGAATGGCATCTTTTGTGAAACGATTCTATGTCCTCATCTTTCACCAGTTGACAGGTTTTTTTTTGCTTTGGTTTTCACATTATTGACTAGGATTTTGTCTAGACAGGATCAATCGCACAAGTACAGAGGAACAGGAACGTCACCAAGATGTCAAAATCAACACCAAAATTTGTTTCTAATCTCCTCCCCACCCTTCTTGTACTTTCAATGTGCCCTTGATCTTGTTATCTAAGCCATGAGTGCATCAAAAGGGAGTCAAAATTTGTTAAAGTTTTTAATGTTTGAGATATAGTTTAGAAATCACCGAATTGTACCCGTCATTTTATAGTCAGGGAATCTGAGGCCCAGGAAGGTGAAAGGATTTGCCCAATGGCTCTTACACATGGATGACATTAAGTTTCCACCATTGCGCCTGCCCCATTAACGCTTTGCTTCCCCTCTCCCTCTCTTGATTCTTTTCTCCTTGGTAGTTGTACTGTTGGGAAAATAATGGAGAGTGATTTCAGTGTGGATAAAATGTTAAACCCCAATATGGGATGGGAGTAGGGGTGGACAGTTCTCAGGGTTAAGGGTTTTCTGTTTTGGTTAATCATAAGGTCCCCTAGGGGCTGCAGGGTGGCACAGAGCTAGAGTCCCATGTGTGTGCCTGGCCTCCTGATGTGGCCACAAGCCACATGCCCTCTGATGGCTGCTTTCCACAGCCAGGACACCACCCCTGGGCTGGAACCCAGGCCCCGCTACCTCCCCTGATGACCATTTGGAATGGGTACTGAGAAGTCAAGGAGGCCGGTGGTTGCCTCATCTCCTCGCCGAAAGCTGAGCCACATTTTCCAGCACGGAGGATGGAAGCTGCTGGGTGGTGGGGTGGGTGGGCTGGCAGATCCTTCCATAAGCCCTGCATGATTGCTTTATAGTCCCAGCATCTGACTCCAGATCCTGCTGCAAAGGGCACTTAAAAAAATTGTATGAAGGCACGAAGGGCCCTGGAATTCCTATGGCCGATTTGGCCCCATGCAGGCACTGTGCCGTGTCCCTCCCCAAATGTATGCACACACTTTGAATGATTATAAAGGCAGTGTTTATTAAAATACATTTCATTTTCAAAATTGAGTTATCAGCTTTAAAGTGTGTGTACATTTTTGGGGGACACCCTGTATTTATCCCAGGAACTTCTGAGCCTCAATTTTCCTTCCCACTTGTGAACGGAGGGTCGCGCACGCACTAAGCGCATCTTAAAAGCCTGTGGTTTAAACCCTGCTTCCCGTGGAAGAGAGATGAGAGCCCAGATTGCATTGTCCTTTTCTTCAGCATTTTCCCCCCTCTTCTTTTGTTTTGGACACGCAGAGCAGAAAATGAGAGAATTCGAATAGCCTCGAGAACAGCTATATCTCGCAAGCTACCCGCCCCCCACCCCCATTGCTTGTGACAGGTCGTATATTTCATTACGCAAAGCAAATTGAGAAATCATATCTCTGCAATCCCATCTGGGATTATTTATTTCGCTGCGTCCACAGCCGGTCAAAATTGTGAGACAATACAATGTTAAGAGTAGCTTTCCGCGAGAGGAGGTGGATGCGAGGTCAGTTCTTGAGAAACCAGAACCATAATCAGGCGAGAGCAAAGCACTTCTACGGAGCTGCCCAGAAATTCCCCAACTCATTCACCAGCTTAGGCAGCAGGTAGAGAGAGCCAGGCAACTCAGGCTAGTGGTGGAGGGCAGGGTCCCCCCCGCCCAGCCTGTCTCCAGGCCTAGGCCTGGGCCTCGGAAGCTGGTAATAGGGCCTCAAGACTCTGCAGGTCAGTTCATCGAGTTAGAATGACAACAAGACTAACACAAATAACAGCTCCCAAGTATTGAATGTTCAGCATGGGCCATCAGTGTGCCAGGGGTGTCTACAAGCATCATCTCCTTTAAGGTTATTTCCACTGAGGAAAGTGAATCGCAAACGGAGGTTAAAGATCCTCTTAGCTGTACCCCAGCTGAGAAGCACCAAATCCGGCATTTTAACCCCTGTCTGTCCGATCTGAAACCCGGGCTCTCGGCCTCCAAACGGGATTGCCAGCGCGGAGCCAAAACACCCCTCCAACCCCCCTCCCCCAGAACCACCCAGGGCCGCTCAACTCCAGTGGCCTAGGGTTCCATGAATCCAGGGACAGGTGGCTGGGCCAGGCTGCAGAGGTGGCCAGGATCTGGAGCCGGACCCCAACCACGTGGTCATGCAGAACCCAGGTCACATGGAGTGGCAGGGGCCTGCCCGCTGGGATTCACAGCAGGGAGTTGGATGGGTCAGCAGGAGCCAATTGAAACATACATACTTTTTTTTTTGTAGTGGTATTTGTGGTAAAAAAAGAAAGCCATCCTCATCAAGAAAGAGAACAAGAAGAAGGGAAACTTCCTGTCCAGCTTTATTTTTCAGGTTCCCTCGCTTGACTTGCCAAGGCTTCGCACCGGGGTGGGTCTTAGCCACGCGGGACCAGAAGGGGTGCGGGTGAGAGAGATTTGGGGGAAAGGGAGAGGGAGAGGGGGGCCTCCGCGCCGGCCAGCTAGGAGAAAAGCAAACCCCTCGCCACCCCGCCCGAGCGTATGGGCAGCGGCAGTGTAAACAGCCGCACCACGACTTTGTACTTTACAAGAGGGGGCTCCGAATGGCATTTTTTTTTTTTTTTTTTTTTTGTAATTTGGTGTCGGTTTACAAGCCCAAAGCATTTCTGTTTCCTCACCTAACAGGTCTTAAGCCAAGGCCGGACCTCTTCTAAGAGAGGAACCTGGAGGAAGGCGCTGGATTCCCTGCCCTGCTCTCCCTTTCAGTTCAGCCAGCTAGGCACGGGCGGCGGGGCCTCCCGGAACTGCACGCGCTGCCGCCTCTGGGATAAACAAATGTTGATTGAGCTCATAATATGCGAAGACTCTCTATCCTCATTATTACTGCCTTCACAACCACTAGGCCAAGGAAGGCCCCGCTTCCCGTTTTGCACCTGAGCGACTGGGCCCACAAAACTAATCGACCAAGGTCATGTCGTCAGTGCAACCACCAGCCTTGAGCCCAGGCTCTCTGACTCATGGTCTCTGAATATTTACTCTGCTAACTTGCTTGTGCACCTTTAGATTCCTTTTTAATTTTCCCAGAAAATGCGGATAATTTCTCATTTCATATCGAAGTTCTTTATCTCAAACCTCCCGCCCTCTCCCACCCGACTTCACCTCTCAGCAGTGGCTGGGATCGTGATTCTCTAGGGGAGGTCAGGGCCAAGGAATGGAGTGTAATTCAACTAGACCGGGATGACAGGTGTACGCCCCCAAGTGCACAAGATGGGGTGCCGGGAGGGTAGGACTAGTGGGGAGAGGGGGGCAGTGGGAGATGGGCAGGGAATTCTGGAGGCAGTGGGACTGTTGCATAGGATTTTGCGAGGGGTTTGGGGAACGTGCCTGGGAGGAAACCGAGGGTGGGTGGGGGGGGGTGGGGGGAGGAGAGGGAAGGAGGGGAGCCACTTTCCCCCCTCCCCGCCGGTGCTGCCTGGCTCCAGCTCTTGTAGTTTACTGTACACAAATCTCACTTGTTTCCTCCGTACAGAGCTGCTTTTACAATTCGGAACTAGTTAAAGGGCTGCCCGTCTGCTTTATTTTAGTAAACAGCTGCTCAAGACCATTTCTCCTCCTGTTCCTTCCCGGTCCCCCTTCTCCCCACTATAGTTGCCCCAAATTAACAAATCTATTTTCTTGATTTTGTTCCTTAATCTTCATAATAACTGGTGAAAGGCTAATGATTTCCTGCTTTCCCCCACCCGCCAAGCAATTAATAAAAGCCCAGTTGGCCAACCTGAGTACACACAGCCGGCCACGGGTGGGTGGGTTGTAGATTGCATACTCTTGGCGGAGCTTGGTTTCAAAGACAGAAATGTAACTAGCAGGGACACACACACACACACACACACACACACACACACACACACACAAAACACAAGAGCTGATAAAAACGTGCCCTGTCCTGTCACAGGAGGGCTGCTCCTAATGTCAGGTACTAAGATGAGTACTCGGGTTGCAGGGGGAATGAAATAAACGTGAACCCGTGGTGAGTCTTTCTGGCTGGTGGCGAAGGGCTCCAGGAACTTGCTAAGACGTCAGAGCAGAGGTCGACATGGTACCAAAGTGCTCACCAGTCCATTGCCCTCCCGCAGACCGCTGTGTGGACCAGGGCTCCTCTTTAAACCTGTTTCGTCATTAGAAGATCGGAGAAAAAAATAACAATTCTTCCGCAGTCAAGAATCCAAACTAACATAGGTGAACAAACGTACTTTGGTAAGTATCAGGGGCTACGCCAAAGGTGAAACCCACTGGTGTTACTAAGTGATGCCAAGCAGGAGGCACGCGCGGTTGACTCCATCCCATGTCTGAGCCTGCTCGGCTCCCAAGTCACCCTCCGAGCCGCCAGCGGGACAGAGCTGCCCAAAGGAATGAACTGGTCGGTGTCTCTATTTCCTTCCCTGGGCGTCCTAAGCGGGCACAAAGGGAAGTCACAGTGCCTGGTCACCGCCCGGGAAGGACTTTCCAAACTCGCCAAAGGTTGGAGGATACCTGCGCATCCCGCGGATGGCGTTAGTTTCACGGTGTTTCCTAAGCTGCCTTGTTCCAAACTCTCTGAGCTTTGTTAACTTCTAACTTCCTGAGCGGCTCGCAGAAAGGTCACGTTAGATTCAGTCCGGCAATTTCCTTCCTTTAACTTCCAAATAATTGTTGCCAGCCTACTATGTGCTCAGCACCATGGCACTCACTTTCCTAATCTGTCTCCTAAACTGATTCCGAGAGGTGTTATTTCAGTGTTAAGTAGAAAAGCGTCTAAGTGATTTTAAGTTTACTTCAAGATATAGAATGCAGCATTTAATTAGGAGACTAGTTCCTTTCAACATGTAAATTTTAACTGTTTTTAAACATTTATACAAGAATATTTTGAGGGAGACAGGAGGTCTTTTTTTCTTTATAAATTCATGCACACTAAAAGTAATTTTTTAAAAAAAGCTTCGTTTAAAAACATGCTTAGAGGTAATATATTTTATGTAAATCTCTTAAAGGCAAGTCCGTTCTCCTTCAAATCAACTGTAATAGTAATTGACATAGCCGAAAAATGTTAAGTGACATAGGTGATTTGGCGACCTGCCTGTCTCACAGGCATGGTTAGCTTTGCACTTCGATGAGAGGTGCCCGCCACAAACATCTACAGGTCATTTGTCCGCTGATCCGGCGCTGCGGTGCAAGGTAACTATTTAGCCTTGCAAAAGAAAGTAGGTTGGCGCTCTGCACCTGATTAGAGAGGCGTCATTTTGCACCCAGTCTGAGTTAATGATTGAGTCGCAGAAATACTGGTGATGCTGACAACGTAGAGATCAACAGCCTTTTTATCTCTGCCAAGTCTATGACTTCCTCTTGTGGACAACGCTATTCGTAATAGTGTGTCTGTTTGTTTTCTAGCCTGGGAGATAAATGGCGATTGCACCCGCAAGGCGCCGTTACGCTTTGGGTATAGCGTCGGCATCCGCAACCCCGCTGCACCGAAGGCCGCACAGGAGTCTTTTGGCGGGGCCGGGCGGGGAGGAGCGTGCACTGCTGCGAGGCGGGCGGGGGAGCTCCGGGCGGCGCGCCTCGGCCAATCAGCGTGCACACCGCCTGACAACTGACCAATCAGCGGGCGCGAAGTTCGGGGGCCGGAACGGATAATACTGGGAAAGGGAGCGGAGGCTGGAGACTGCTGCGGGGAGCGCCGCGCCTCGAGTCGCTGGGTGCGCCCGCCCGCCCGCCCGAGAGTCCGCGGTCTGAGCCAGGCCTGGGCGGCCTGACCCTTCCCGCCCAGCTTGGGGCCGAGGAAGCCGAAAGTAGCTTCAGCGAGGCTTAGCGCCCCGGACCGCCGAGGACCGGTCTGATCGTTGCAGAGACCGGGATGTGTGGGGCGAGGCCGTAAGGACTTGACTCACCTTCTCCATCCCCTTTCTACCCAACTCCCCATCCGGAGGGCTCGGGCCTCCAGCTGCCAGCCCCCCGATTTCGGGGCAGGGTGTGACGACCCCGATTTCTGTTTGCAAGCACAGCCAGCAGTTCAAGAGCCAGGTCCCAAGGTTGGATCTCTTTTGCCTGGGCTGCTAGCCCTGGCCTCAGAGTCTTGGTGAGTGCTGTGATGTTGCTGGGGTGTCCGGGAGGGCAAAGGGTGCTAACCACCTCTCCCCATCTTTTCTGTTTTACTTGAAAGCTTTGCCTCAAAGTGCAAACCATGCCCTAGGTGCACAGAGCCCGCACGGCCCAGCCCAGCACGGCCCAAGCACTGCTGATGCTGGAAGGGCGTCTGCATCTCCCTGCCCAGTGGCCCATGGCGCTGTAAGGACAGCCCAGCCCTGGTTGTTTAGTCACCTATTAGCCGGGGTGGCAATGGGGGAGGAGAAGTCCTCTCCAAGCCCAAGAAGGGGGTCTTTGTGGTGATGCAGGGGGATGAGAGACATTTGGGCCATAGGGCGGTACCTCTCTGAAGGGCCCCTTGTGATCAAAAGGGAAGTAATTCTTTCATTGACATTTTTATATTCATCATGGCCATACCAGTTGGGGAAGGGGAGAGTCTTACAAGGGGTCTAAGCGGCCTCCCTGGACACAATGCGTGTGTGTGTGTGTGTGTGTGTGTGTGTGTGTGTGTGGTTTGTAAAGCACGTGTACAGCTACAGAGGCTGCGGTTAAAGGTCAGATGCTCACAATAATTACTATTGGAATAGGTAAAAACTTGGGTTGGGGCAGTGGTTCTCAACCTGTGGGTCGCGACCCCTTTGGCGGTCGAACGACCAAGACCATCCTGCCTATCAGAGATTTACATTACGATTCATAACAGTAGCAGCATTACAGTTATGAAGTGGCAACGAAAATAATTTCATGGTTGGGTCACAACATGAGGAACTGTATTTAAAGGGCCAGAAGGTTGAGAACCACTTGGGGGGGGGTCCCTGGGGGCCCAACAGATACGAGGCAGGCACGTGTGGCCAGGCTGTCAGGGGCGGGTGGGGAGCAGGGCTCCCCAAGGGGCTGCCGGCGGGGCGACCGGGAGGCCTGGGCCCGAGGCGTGGGGACGGCGCCTCACTGCGGCCTGGGGGTCTCGGGGTCTTTCGTGTCTCCCAGGGTGCAGGCGACAGAGCGTGGGCCGCGCGCCATGGCCGACCGGCAGGCGGGCCTGGCGGCCGGGGACTGGGAGATCGACGTGGAGAGCCTGGAGCTGGAGGAGGACGGGCGCGGGGCGCTGCCGCCGATGCCGCCGGGGCCCAGCCCGCCGCCGGCCGACGGGGACGGCGAGGACGACGAAGACGAGGACGAGGACGACGACGACGTGGAGGACGAGGGCGACGGCGACGGCGAGGAGGCGGGCGCGTCCCCAGGAGCGTCCGGGCGTCGGGAGCCGCAGGGAGGCGTCCCGCCCAGGCCGTCGCCGGCGCCGCAGGCCTCGCAGGCCCCCGCCGGGCCCCCGGAGCGCGGCGCGAGCGCGGGCGGCGGCGCGGAGCCGCGCAAGCTGAGCCGCACGCCCAAGTGCGCGCGCTGCCGCAACCACGGCGTGGTGTCCTGCCTCAAGGGCCACAAGCGCTTCTGCCGCTGGCGGGACTGCCAGTGCGCCAACTGCCTGCTGGTGGTGGAGCGGCAGCGCGTCATGGCCGCCCAGGTGGCGCTCCGGAGGCAGCAGGCCACCGAGGTGCGTACGGGCGCCCGGGCCGCGCCGCGCCGCGGGGGGTGCGGGGCCCGAGGGGGCAGCTGCTCCCACGCCCCCGGCCCGTGGCGACCTGGGGGCGCGGGGCAGGCCCTCGGAAGGTGGGAGAACACGTCTCTCCCCGCGACGGCTGGCTGGTGGGGTCGGGAGGGAGGATGCCCGGGGCATGGCCCGGGAACTTGGTGGAAAGGTTTTGTGTTAAAACGCAGCCAGGCCCTGGCCGGTGTGGCGCGCTGGTCGAAGCGCCGGCCTGCGCCACCGGAGGTTCGCGGGTGTAAGTCCGGGCTCAAGGGTAGGTCCCTGGCGCCTGCGGGAGGCCACCGAGGCGCTCGCCCTCCTTTCTCTCTCCTCCCTTCCCCTCTCCTTCCTTCCTCCCCTTCACTCTCTAAAAATCAGTGGGAAAAACTACCCTCAGGTGATGAGGATGAACAGAGCTAAACACAGAGGCTGTCGGGGGCCCTGGAAGCGCTTAGGCCCGCCCGGGACATGACGGGAAAGGCATTTTATTTTTCATATTTTAAACTTTATTTTGGTGGTGTCCGGAGGAGGATGGGAGGATGGGAGGGTTGGTGCAGTGCCCGGCGTCCTTTGCTGCGCTCAGCGATGCACTAGTGCTGATGGCGCGGAGCGGCCGCCCTCTGTCCGGGGCCCTGTAATGAAGGCTGAGTGTGGTGCCCATTGTGCAGACGAGACCAGAAGTTGCGTGTCCGCAACTCAAGACCACGCAGCCGGAAGTTTCCAGCTCCGAGAACTACCTCAGCGCCGGCGGAGGGGTGTCTGCGGCCTCTCCGGGGCCCCGCAGCGGGGAGAGCGGCGCTGCCGGCGGAGGCGCCTGGAAGTTCCCACGTGTTCCAGCGCCCCCTCCCACGCTAAGGCCCGGGAAGGCTTTCTTTTTGTTTTTGTTCTTAAATCCTCACCCATGGATATTTTTTTCTACTGAATTTTAGAGAGATTGGAAGGGGGAGGGAGAGACAGAGAGAAACATCGATGTGAGAGAGACAACGTGGATTGGTGGTTGCTTCCTGCACCGGCCGGGACCAGGGCAGGAGCCTGCAACCACAGTAGGTGCCCTTGACGGGAATCCAACCCTGGACCCTTCAGTCCGCAAGCCCATGTTGTGTCCACTGAGCCAGACCGGCTAGGGCGAGAGTGTTTTTGTTGTTGTTGTTTTTTTTAATTTTACTTTTTGGCGAGGATTGGCTAGGGAGTGGAAAATAGGGACCGTCATGGAAAGCAGCTTCCCAAGGGCCGCGGAGAGTGCGCGCTGGACGCCCGAGGTGGCCCCGCTCTGGGTTGGACTCGGCCTCCTCCCGCGTCCGGTGAGTTTCACCGGGGCCCTGAGTGTCTTCGCTCCCCGCGGCCTGGCCTGCTGGGCCGGACGGAGGCGTCACAGGGCCCGGAAGCCTACCCACCAGGCGGGACGGCGGCAGCTGGGTCTTGTGCTGCGTCCCTCTGGGCCTCTGGCCTCGGAGGGTTTTGTTCGCCTTGCTGAGTCCCAGACGCCCCGTGAGCAATCCGGAGTGTTCGGCCAGACCGGGGAGCCTGAGAGATACGACCCTCATCTCTCTCCCTGCACCGCCTACCCGGCCCATCCGTGCTGCCGAGCAGAAACCAGCCCAAGTCACTGCCCAGTGGCAGGTCTTGGGCACCTTCAGCCCCACCTCCGCCGCAGAGGACCCGGTGCTGTTTCAGGCTGGGCTCCCACCGTCTGCTCCACCGGATTTCCTTCCTCCGGGCGTCGCCCCACTCTGGCTGCTGGGTGTGACTGGGAGGACCCTAGCAAAGCAGCCCGGAGGAAGCCGGCACCCACGTCCCCAGTGGGTGGCTTCGGACAGAGCTAGCTCCGTTGCCCTGGGATTATGGTGTGCTAATAAGTTTGGAATCATCTTCACAGGGATTAGGAAAATTAAATACATTTAGGTCGGGGAGAGTTGCTGACACCCCTTTCCTTCTCTTTTCTCTTCAGGGAATTAATGATTATGTTTCTTGTGTTTACAGGACAAGAAGGGGCTTTCTGGGAAACAGAATAATTTCGAGCGCAAAGCTGTGTATCAGAGGCAAGTGAGGGCACCCAGTCTGCTGGCCAAAAGTATTTTAGAAGGTAAAGCAACGCAAAGTCATTCCTTTAGCTTTTAAAAGCAGGTTCTGGATGATTCTCATCATTCTGGCCTTATGGTATTTTTGGTAACCTCTGAAGGAGTAATCCGAGGGGGACATACCTTTTATTAGAATGTTTTGTTGGAGGAAGGAAATCAGGATGTGAGAAAATGAATCTCACACACCTCCTGTTGTTTTTGTCACTGATAATTTTGTTGGGTTAAGATGGAGTGCATGTGAAATTTGCCCTAGTGTGTGAGTGGTGTGCATAGATACACAGCCACATGATCCAGGGCAGATGTCCTGAAAGGAAATAAATTTAAAAAAATTGTTTTGTTGTTGGAGCTGAATAGAGTATGTCAAATAAGGAGTTTAACGGTACCCACACTAATGAAGACTTCTAGTCTGGGTGATCCAACCTCTGATTCCACTCTTTTTCATTTTGCCATTTCCCTCCTGACTTACCTGTAATTGTGGTTATTCCACAGCTTATTATTTTGATAGGTGAGATTGTAGAATGAAACAAGTGAAGTTGAGATTGAATTTGAACAGTGTGAAATTTCTAACTCCATATTTTCACTTTCTCTAAAGCCTGGGGATACATTAATTTTTCTTAAAATATTACTGATTTTCAAAGCATCTCTGTTTGGGTCTGGAATTTATTTATTGATCTGATAAATAATATACTGACTACCTTTCACCGTTTAAGGAAAAGAAAAGTTTATATTTGCTCTAATTATTGTCACATCAAGATTCAGGTTGAAAAGCAGATTTTTTTTAAAGTAGACATTTGAATTTTGTTTTTTCTTATGTGGCTTCTGAATTGAGTTTGTTCTGGACAGGCTTTAAACTTTGTTTATGTTTTACCCTGTGCTGTGTACTTCTGACCTTAGAATAGTTTCTGGTGCATTAAAAGTGAATTTGATTACAAACTAGCTAAACAAATTTTATAACCATAGTGACCACACTAATACACTGAAATTGTGTCAATGCAATTTGAGAAGTGGGAGGATGAAGTGGAATAGTAAATTTAAGTAAATAACTTCCTGGCAAAAAACTTACTATAGAAAAGGAAACATTGATTTTCACATTTTATTTTATTTGCAAATGAGTACGGTGGGTTTGTCACTATGTAAACACAAACATTACAATGGATCCTTCAAACAAATTTGATAGTGGCGAGTACTTGGGGACGATGAAAGCATTTTATGCTACCAGGAATTCTATTTATGTTGTTATACTGATTTTTGTTTTTGACTTCATAAAGTGTGCGATGACTTCATCTATGTTCTAATGATTGCATGTTCCACCATGTGGGGATCTGGCCAACAGGATTAGTGCTTGGGAAAACGACGTGTTAGTTATTTTCAATATAGCAGGGCATCTCAATGCCTGGCCCCACTTTTGTTTGCTTGTTTGTACTAGTATAGGAGTCAGCGGCCTGGTTCAAAGTTCACTGAAGAATCTGACTAGCTAACAGCTCTTTTTAGTTTTCTGTGTTTCCCTGTTTCCTTATGTCTTTTCTGTTTTTCTCCTCACTAATCTCTCTAACTTTCTCTTTTTTCCTAGTTCTCCTTGGATTATTCTCCAACTGTTACAATGTACATAACGAGCCATCTTTAGAAACTAAAAGTGACATCAGCTCTAGGTATAGATATCTTTTTTAAATAATGGAATGAGATGATATGGATAGTAGTAAATCATGGATAGTAGTAGATGATATGGATAGTAGAAATAAGATCAGCAGCCTTGTCTCTTAATATGTAGGAGCCTGGGAAGAATATTAAAATTTTAGCCAGTAAAGTACACTTGTCAAAATAAACAAACACACTTATAACTACAAAAACAATAACAAAAAGTTTTACAACACACATATTCTTTCCCCAAAGGGAACAATTTAAAGTTGAACCAGTACTTTCGCTTTCTATATAGAAATGTTAGTGATACAGAACTGTAAACACTTATTCTGCCAATTTGCAGTGTTTCTGTTGCCTTCTGGGTTTCCAGATTTTTCTTTTCTAGATGTTAATCTCTTTCATGTGCAATGCTTGCTTATTCTAGGCTACCGCCCCATACCAGCAGAGACTTATGTGGGAGGGAGCTTACCTCTACCTCCCCCAGTAAGTGACCGGATGAGGAAAAGGCGGGCCTTTGCTGATAAAGAGTTGGAGAACATTATGCTGGAGAGAGAATATAAAGAGAGGGAGATGTTGGAAGCTTCCCAAGCTGCTGCCTTGTTCCTGCCCAACCGCATGGTGCATGGACCTGAATACAACTACAAAAGTGCCTACAGCCCTACCCCGGTGGAACCACCAAGCAAAGACTTCTGTAATTTTTTGCCCACCTGTCTTGATCTAACCATGCAGTATTCAGGGTCTGGGAATATGGAACTAATTTCTTCAAATGTCAGTGTGGCCACGACTTACAGACAGTATCCTTTGTCCTCAAGATTTTTAGTTTGGCCCAAGTGTGGCTCCATTAGTGACACTCTCCTTTACCAGCAATGCCTGCTCAACACCACCACCTCAGTTCAAGCCCTGAAATCTGGGGCCAGCTGGGACTTGAAGGGAGTACAAGTACAGGATGGACTCAGTGCCGAACACGACGTGATGCCACCCAAATTGGAAGGCTCTCTGGTGCTGCCTCACACTCCCGAGGTCCAGACCTCAAGAAGTGACCTTCAGGGTCACCAGGCTGTCCCTGAGAGGTCTGCGTTCTCCCCACCCCGACGGAATTTCTCTCCAGTTGTTGACACGGACTCCCTGGCAGCTCAAGGGCACATCTTAACCAAGATCAGCAAAGAAAGCACCAGGCACCCTCTGCCACTTAAACATAATCCATTCCACTCATTATTCCAGCAAACTCTTAATGACAAATCGGGTCCTGAGTTGAAAACACCATTTGTCAAAGAGGCCTTTGAAGAGGCCCCTAAGAAACACAGAGAGTGTTTAGTCAAGGAGAACCAGAAGTACACATTTACAATAGATAGATGCGCAAAAGACCTTTTTGTAGCCAAACAAGTTGGAACAAAACTCTCTGTGAATGAACCGCTGTCATTTTCTGTTGAGTCTATTCTCAAGAGGCCTTCATCTGCCATCACTCACATCTCTCAGTGAAAGCCTGCTGAAATGGAAAGCTGGATTTTCTGCAGTCTCAGAGGGTTCTTACCAGTTGCTAATTTTTTTTTTAAAGAAAAAGTTGAGATGTTTGTATAAAGAAATTTCTAATGTAAATGATGGCGATTAAAAGATTTATATTCGTATGCATGTACTTCTCATCACATATTTAAACTTAAAGTTGGAAATTGCTTATGTGCAAATTGTAAAGTTTCACACTTTACACATTATTTCAAAAGCAATAAAATTGACACTGCCTTATAAAAGACCCAGTATTTGTTGAAGTAAATAGTTGTCTCTGTGGTGAAAAAGCTAGTGTCTGTGAAATGTGATCTTTATTTTTCTATGATTCTTTGTATTTTCAAGTGTTCTTATTGTTTGCTGGGGGCCACAGGAGAACCTTTATAGTGCCTTAGATTTTGCATTTTGGAGGGCATGTAAATATAGCTATTTTCAATACTGAGGCAAAAATAGTTTTATGGAGAACATAGGGAAGATTTGCATGTTTATAGAATCGTAATTTTGTGTGTGTGGATAAAGTTGAATTAAATTGAAGAGAAATGAAGCTCAATATCTTGTTCATATGATGAGATGGGTTCTTGGAACGGATCTCTTAACTCTCTGGGTCCAGTGTCCTTCCCTGATGGGGATGTGTATGTAGGGCCTCAGGCTTCCTTTTTCTATTGAACCTTCATTCTATGATTTTTGGTTGCTATGAGCCCAGAGCAGGTTCCCTTGTAAGGTGCAGTCCATTTAAATCATGATGGTACGTGGTTGAACTGTCTCTCAGCTCTTGTGTTACTTCTGTTTCCTAAGGACTGGTGACAGCAGGCATTTGAAAGAAGGTCCAGGACTCTCAGCTGGTCCACGTGTCTCACGTTTTCCACCAATATGGAAGGTTTTCAATGTAGCTCTTTGCTGAGTTAAAAGCTCTTACTATTCAAATTGCTTCAGCTGCTGATTGCTTGAAGGTATCAGTTGTTTATCGCAGCATGGGGGTGGCTTATTGATTCTTAAACCTTTCCCCTCTGTTTCCTGTCCCCTCTGTTTTTTATGTTCATTATTACTCTCTTGTTTTGCTCAAAAAAAAGTTAACTGTTCTATATGATTGATAAAGTAAGAGTAAGATATTTATGAGAATTATTAAATGTATCTCTGAAGACCTCATCTGTGGACCCCAAGTCAAGTTCTAAGATGTTATAGTCATTTCAACACAAAATCAAGAGCCAAATATCTCACCTTTTAATTTTGCCTTGGAGTGAGTTTACTTTCAGCTCTGTTCTCATTTGGATAACAAGAACATTAGGTGGGTGTGTGGAATGTGCCAAGAAAGTCAGGAGTTTAAAGAGTTTCTTCTTGCTCTGGAAAACATTTAAACTTATTTAGAAATGATTTTGCTACTGATGAGCTCATGTAAATCTCGAGGGGTTATCTGCATTGTTGCTTAAAATTAGCATTGGTTTCAAAAACAACAAGCCAAACCTTAGGTTGATTTTTCAGTTTGTTATTTGTAAAATAATACTTGGTTTTGTTGAGTCAAATTTACTTATTTTTTACTATTGCAAAAGCCAGAGCAAATGGAAGTTTGCCAGAGGAAAAGAAAATGAAAGCAGGCAGAGATCCCAATAGCTGTTGAAGATTATCATTAAGTGGAAAAGTTATATCCAGGCATGAATGCCTTGGGGTCAGAGACAGACTCTCATTCTGCCCCCCCCCCCATCTTTGCTTTATCTATACAGTTATTTTTATCTTCCTATCAATCAGGAATTTATATTTTTGTCACATGTTAAATGCAAACTTAGCATTGAAATCTAACTACTACAAGGTAAGAGAGGAAAATAATAAATCCACATAAAGAAACCTCAAGGAAGAAGGCCTTCTTAATCCAAACATGGATTTTCTCTCTTTCTTACTCTATTGTAGCCTCTTGAATGCTTACATTTGTCAATTATGTCCTGCTTGTGTTCAATGAACATTTCAGGATGTCATTTCTGTCCTCTCTCTATATCATTTTAATCTCATTAGGTGAATCCCAGTTGGCTATGAGTATTAGTGGTTTACCTCACATTACCAGTGTCTAGAACTTTGTACCTCTTGAACACTTATGAGGGTTAATACTTTCCTTGGTGATTTTATTTTCATACCATGCATCAATTGTATTGTAATGGTGAGTTCTCTGAATTTCAAACCTACCAGCTCTACCATCAGCCACTCAATGATACTTTTGTGCTTGGCTTTTTGTTTCTTCTAATCATTTTGCTTCCATAAAAGTTACTATTTGACTATAGTCTTCAAAGGACACCGTCATCGACATATTAAATCAAACTTGTGCTTCAATTTAAGCATTTTCTATGTTTAAGGCAATAAATGGATGTGGCTTTAATCATTTTAAGAATGTAAAAAAGCCCTAGCTGGTTTGGCTCAGTGGATAGAGCACTGACCTGTGGACCAAAGGGTCCCAGGTTCGATTCTGGTCAAGGGCACATACCTGGGTTGCGGGCTCAGTCCAATGTGCAGGAGGCAGCCAATCATTGATTCCCTCTCTTCATTGATGTTTCTCTCTCTTCCTCTCCCTCTCTAGAATCAATAAAAATACATTAAAAAAATGTAAAAAAATAGTCTGGCTGATGTGGATCAGAGGTTGAGCATCGACACTTGAACCAGGAGGTCATGGTTCGATTCCCGGTCACAGCACACATCTGGGTTTTGAGCTTGATCCCCAAGTAGGGAGGCGTGCAGGAGGAGCCAATTGATGATTTTATCTCTTCTTCTTCCTCTCTGAAATTAATTTTTTTAAAAAAGTATATAAAAAAGAATGCATTGAATAGTAAAACATGGGCTCTCTTCTCAATTTAACTCATAATACAATAATTCAACTTTAATGACATTTTCCTTCAATCTCAACTGATCTAGCATTATTTTTTGCTCAATTTGCAGTTCTGAATAGTTAATAGTAGTTTATAGTTAATTAAAAAGTTCCCTTCTAACCTTTGGTAGCAGAAATTGGAATAAACCTAGGCAAAGTCATAAAGTAGTAAAGTTTTTTCCCTTTTTAAAAAAACGTAGTTCTTTTTAAAAAAATATGTTTTTATTGATTTCAGACAGAGAAAGTGAGAGGGAGAGAGAGATAGAAACATCAATCATGAGAGAATCATTGATTGGCTGCCTCCTGTATGCCTCCTACTGGGGATCGAGCCTGAAACCTGGGGATGTGCCCTGACCTGGAATTGAACCATGATCTCTTGGTTCATAGGTTGATGCTCAACCACTGAGCAATACCAGTCAGGTTAAAAATATAATACACATTTTTAATTGTGATAAAATCCAAATGACATAAAATTTACCATTCACATTGTTGTGCAACCATCACTTCTATGCATTCACAGAACTCTTTTTATCTTGCAAAACTGAAACTCTGTTAAACATTAAACAATTCCTTCCTCCTCCCAGTCCCTGGCAACCTTTCTGTCTATAAATTCAACTACTTTAGGTAGCTTGTATAAGTGGAATCATACTGTATTTGTCTTTTTGTGACTGGCTTATTTTACTTAGAATAATGTCTTCAAGGTTCCTTGATATTGTAGACTATGTCAGAATTTTTGTCCTTTAAAGACTGAATGCTATTCCATTGTATGTGTATATCATATTTTGTTTACCCATCGTCTGTTGAGGTGCTTTTACCTGTTGGCTATTGAGAGTAATGCTCCTATGAACATGGGTGTACAAATATCTCTTCATCTAGTCCCCACTTCCTGATTTCACTCTTTTTCCATCTTTAGGAACTCACTTTTCTCAAGTATACATACTTCCCTCCCACACTATCCCCACACCCCCAACATCTTCACTCCTTACCCAGGCAACACCACTCTGCCCAATATCAGTTGTGTACCTTTAATGGGAATTTGAATGTGTTTTTACACTCTGCATCTAAAAGCTTAATTCTAATTGTGGAATGAAAGACTTGTACTAACTTGTTTTAAGAAACTTCCTGGAATTCCTTCTACAAAGTCTTAGCAGTGTAAAGAGCAACTAAATGGCTGAAGGTCAAGATGAAGGAAGAAGACTCCACAACTCCCTATAGAATAATAACGACATCACTTAGCATTGAGGTTGGGGTTTTCAGTCCGTACTAGAATTCTTACTGTACCACCTATTTTATTTATTTTTGGATTAACTTTCTTTGTTCCTATTCCTAGGTCTGGAGGCTCAGGCTTATTTTCTTCTAGGGTCCACTTTGTAGGGCTAATAGTTCTTGAGATGGCTAGATGCTGCAATATATAAACATGAGTTTGTGGCACCCACTTATATTTATTTTAATGATTGTACCAAGCTTTTATCATATCTATCCCCCTTAGTTATTTTGGTTTTTAATTTGTTAAATCTAAACACATTTAGGGCATGCTAGACACCTGAAATAGGTTGGTCTGATATAATGATAAATATGTCATAATAATAATTAACATGGTTAGTGCCTGCTAATACAAAACATTCATACTTATCTCTTTTATTCCTCATATAAATTCTATGTAAAGTTGGCAAATGGCCATATCAAGAATTGAATCTACATCTCTCTATGTGTGTGTACATGGGAGATTTTTTTTCCAAAATATATGACTTGATATGGCCTAATCCGTCTCTAAGAGTTTGTATGTAAATGTTAAGTGCATCAAATTCTCACATATAATATATATAATGAATTACACATGTATAATGTTACCTGTGTGACAAGTCTTTGTAGAAAAATTTGTATATCTACCTTAATTCCATAAAGCCACACACACACACTCTCATGGAGTTATGAAAACAGTTGAGATAAAGAATGAAAAGGGAACCTACTGGGGAAGGACAACTGACTGACAGTCCCAGCTCTCACACCTTCGGATCCACTGTTTATACCAAGGCCACACTTCCCCTGGACTGCTTGCAGCAAATGACAGAGTAGAGCCGGGTTGATAGAATGAGACTCCTCTAATAGGCATCCTTGACTGGGGGACTGCCCATCCAGGTATTTTGTCATGTATGTTTTAGGAGCCTAAAACCAGCACCACCATTTTGTGCCCAGAGTTCAATCAAGAAATAAGACAAAGGAGTTGGCATTTGGAGATTAGAAAATACCTTACCTAACTTTATTACTGATCATGATTATATTAGAGACTGACATATCCAGGAGCAAGAGGACTTCTTGGATTAATCTCTAAAACCAGTCCACAGAATTGATCTTTAATACTAAACCTCAGAATTATAAACATAGCCACCTAGAAACAGCACTGGCCCACCACACCTCCCCTGCATGCAGAGAATGATTGTTTCTGTTCTCTGCATGCAGGTTTGTTCTTGAAAGAAAGGGGAGAGAAATAGGCAGAGCTATTCATGCCTCCTTCCCTATTCAAAACTCACCAATCAGGTAAGCTACTCTCCCTCCACCCTTTGAACAACATATAATTTGTTATTATTTCTTTGTTTTGAGTTGAAATCAATCCAAAGACCACAAACCTTTGTATTTAATGACTGTAAAAGAGTTTAGATCATTGCTGAAGATACAAGTTAGGGGGCAAGGAATGGTGTGATTGCTTTATATGTGCTAACTAGACTGAAGACTATATGTACCTTTTTTTATTTTTAAGAACAAAAATGAAAACTGGAGGGATGACTTCATTTACCCCAGATGGAATTAAGACATTAAGTATAACATGCTGGCAAGTACAAAGTATTATTTCACTGATGTATGTATCATTTGATATTAATAAGTAGCATGACCTAAGCAGATTGTATTTCTATCAGTCATCACCAAATTGTTGTAATGGAATATCATCATAAAAAGTTATTATAGGAAGGTACCTGAGATGATGTGAAAGTATCAAGCCAAGCAAATATTTCCTCTTTTGAGAGGGTTACTAGAGAGGTGTCAGGGAGGGGAATGCGAAAGACAAGATATGTCTGAATTCAGCAAGGCAGTTAACAAAGACATTCATGATAGGGAATTTTAGGGTGGAAAACTGAATTCAGGTGCATTTTTAAAATATATGTATTTTAATTGACTTCAGAGACTACGAGAGAGGGAAAGAGAGATAGAAACGTCAGTGATGAGACAGACTCATAAATTGGCTGCCTCCTGCATGCCCCCTACTGGGGATTAAGCCTGCAATCCAGGCATGTGTCTTGACTGGAAATCGAGCTGTGACCTGCTGGTTCATAGGTTGCCACTCAACTACTGAACCACACAAGCCAGGCAAGGTAGATTTTTTTTCAGCTGTTTGAACAGCTACCTTCAAAAGACTTTGAGTGGGAGAAACCAAGATGGCGGCGTAGGGAGTGGACCTGTGCGTGCTGCTCTCTCACAGCATCATTGAAACTACCAACTATGAGGCAAACCACCACTCAGAACCATGGGGAAGTTGGCCCAGTGGGAGATCTACAACTGGAAGAAAAGAAAGAAGCGCAGTGAAACTGAGTGGGAGCTACGGAGGCGCCAAAAACAGAGGTAAGCAGTCACACGCCAGGCGGGCTGCAACTGGATTTGCGGTTTTTTTTTCAATCAGAAGTGGTTACGAACCCTCGAATCCTCTGGGCTTGCTCGGGCGGGTCTCTGAGGCCCCAGATCCCACGGGGAGAGGCGGCCACGGCCTTGCAACGGTCGGAAAGCGAGGGAAGCTCTGACTTCGTGACCTCGTGGCTGCGCGGCTGCTCATCAGCACTGAGGGACGCGAAGTCCTGGTGTCCCGGGGAGGTGAGGGGCACGGAGACCGCCATTGCTATTTCCTCCGCACTGGTGACTCCTTGAGACCCCGCCCTACTCAATTTACATCCCCATCCGGGCTGTGCCAGAGGCACAAGAGGAAAAGCCTGTGCTTTTGCAAACTCTCAAATCCACTGAGCTGGTTCGGGGCGGGATCATGAGGCACCAGACCCTACAGGGAGAGAGGCGGCATGGCCTTGCAGCCATCAGAAAGCGAGGGAGGTTCCGTCGCACAGCTGCTCGCCGGCACTGGGGGACATGAAGCCCCGGTGTCCCAGAGAGGCAAGGGGCCACGGAGACGCAGCCAGTGCTATTTGCTCCGCCATGGCGACTCCCTGAGACCCAGCCCTAATCAATTTACATCCCCATCCAAGCTGTGCCGGGTGCACAAAAAGACCCACCTGCGCTTTTGCAGCCTAACCCAACAAATTGCAGACTTCAACTGCTCGCAGCCATGGGAGACACACTTAAGAAGCAGACCCAGGAGAACCAAGATGGTAGCGTAAGGAAGAGACCTGTGCGTGCTGCCTCACACAACAACATTGAAACTACCAACTATAGGACAAACAGCGATCATACGGAACCATGGGAAAGCTGGCCCAGTGGAAGCTCTACAACTGGAAGGAAAGAAAGAACATTGAGACTGAGCAGGATGTGCAGAGACACCAAGTACAGAGCCCAACCCAACAATCTGCAGATTTCAACTCCTCGCATAGAAAGAAGAGCATTGAGACTGAGTAGGATGTGCAGAGGCACCAAGTACAGAGCCCAACCCAGCAGGCTGCAGATTTCAGCTCCTTGCATCGGGGAGGGATGCAATCGGGGGGCGGAGTCGGGTTCGGGGCGGGCTGGGGCTGGGCCCGGCTGGGCCGGTGTTGTGGAACCGCTGTACCAGCAGGCGCACAAACATGCCCACTGGTTCCAGTCTCGCGTGGGGCGCTGGGGGACGGCAGACGGGCAGTCTGTGCACTTGGTGGAGGGCGTGGTCTGAGCAGGAGTGCTGGATGTTCAGCCACCAGGAACATCTGGAGATTTTGTCTGGCAGGGAGCCGCTCGGCAGGGGACAGAGGGCCAAACTTTGTGTTTCCCCCGGTGAGGCTGGGATGGCCCCGGTGAGGTCAGGACGGCCCCAGTGAGGACGATAGGGCCCCGGTGAGGCCGGGATGGCCCCGGTGAGGCCGGGATGGCCCCAGTAAGGTCGGGATGCCCCCGGAAAGATCGAGACGGCCTGGTGAGGTCGAGACTGCCCGGGTGAGGTCGGGATGGCCCTGGTGAGGTCGGGATGGCCCCAATGAGGTCGGGACGGCCCCGGTGAGGTTGAAACGGCCTCGGTGAGGTCGGGATGGCCCTGGAGAGGTTGAAATGGCCCCGGTGAGGTCGGGTCGGCCCCGGTGAGGTCGGGACGGCCCCGGTGAGGTTGAAACTGCCCCGGTGAGGTCGGGACGGCCCCGGTGAGGTCAGGATGGCCCCGGTTAGGTTGAAACGGCCCCGGTTAGGTTGAAACAGCCCCAGTGAGATTGAAACGGCCCTGGTGAGGTTGAAACTGCCCCGGTGAGGTCGGGACGGCCCCGGTGAGATTGAAACGGCCCTGGCGAGGCCGGGACGGCCCCGGTGAGGTTGAAACGGCCCCGGTGAGGTTGGGACTGCTCCAGTGAGGTTGGGACAGACAATGGGGACTAGTAGAGACTGATGAACAGGGGTAGATGCAGAGGCAGAGCAACATTGAACAAACTGTCAAACTACAGTGTGAAGCCTGGGGAGGGTTTGGTGGGGGATTAAGAGATCAACCGAAGGACTTATATTCATGCATTTAAGATTAACCAATGGACACAAGACACCGGGGGGGGGGGGGTAGGGACTGGGGGAATGTCAATGGGGGGAAAAAAGGAGACATATGTAATACTCTTTGTAATACTTTAAGAAATAAAAATTATTAAAAAAAAAAAAGACTTTGAGTAATAAATCAATGCCAATTTGGACCACCCTGGCTAGCAAATGAAGACATAAACAGCTTGTTGTCAATCTACGGATAACATTAAGTTGGGACGTCTGACCACTATTGTTGATGGCAGATTAGGCTTTACTGGGAGTATACATCCAGGGGAAAATCTTATATTTGGATTTCGAAAATAACTGTCATGCAACAATGAAACTATATGTTGTGGGAGACTTGACTTTACATTAGTTTATGTGAAAATTATCTGAGAGTCATAGGGGATCACAAAGCTCAAAAAGAACTAAGAATGAATACAGTTGATGTTTACAGAGTTGTACACCTGAAACATATATAATTTTATTAACCACTGTCACCCCAATAAACTCAATAAAAAAGAACCAAGAATGAGTCATGGCTATAAGAAATTGCTCATGCAAACTTAGATTCCAATAATAGAGTCTCCAGATCAAGGGGAAGGCTAACTACAGTGTACCCCCTCACGTCAGATCACATATGTGATTTTATATCTAGTTCTGTGCATTGCATTTTTAGTGGGGGCATTGATGGACTTGGTTCCATAGGAGGAATGAAACCAAGGATGAGGATGGTGACAGGTCTTCCATTCTTGTCTGACTATATACAGTCAAGGGCATTGAGAATGATGATCTGGAGAAGAGATCTCTAAAGGGAAAAGGGCTTGATTTGTATTTTCATATATTTGAAGTATTGTCATTTCAAATAAGGAATTAAGGTGTCTTTGGAGTCTCTAGAAGAAAGAATCAAGGTTAAGAAGATATTACAAGGAGTGAGATACAGCTCAATAAAAGGGGGAACCATCTTTCACTTTGGGTTGTCCTTGACTGGACATTCTTTCACAAGGCAGACTAGTTCATTTATGGACAACCCATAAGTCTAAGATAGGGCTTTTGAAAATTTATAATCTGGGAGATTAATGTAGATTACATTCATTATTTTTCTCTCCATTATATTTGGTGAGTTCAGACACCCAACCCTCTGCCTCCCAAATTCCTCTCTCCTTCTTGGAGAGAGTCCACAGTAATTTCCTATCATTTCAGGCATAGATTGTTTGGATGTGACTCAGTTCTCTTTCGTGCCTCCTGTCAATAATTTTTATTTCAATCAGAGCTTTTTAAAATGAAACTTGTAGATTCAGAAGTTTCCTGTAGGAAAGTAGTGGGCTTAGCCTCAGTTGCCCCAATTTGTTATGAAACTCAAGCTTGGTGGCAATGGTCATGAAATCAACAAAGGATGATCATTGAAAGGTTAACATGGTGGCATGTAGGCAGTCTAAATAGCCATTTCAGATGGTGATTAAAGAAAGTTGAATTTATTTAAGGAAAAGGGAATGGGAGATGGGGATAACCAAAGGGAGGGGCTACACAGAGAAAAGGTGGCCTCGGAGACAGATTCACAGGGTAAGCCTGGGATGAGCTGCTGCTGCCTGGTTGCAAGTCTCATGGAGTCCCTTACAGTTTGGGGGATATGTGCATGTGGGGGAATGGCACGGGCGTGCTCCTAGGAGGAAGAGGGAACACTGGGTCCTTTGTTTTGAGCATATTTATCTCTTTCTTACAGGTGGAAATCTTAGGGGAAGGTTTGAGGTGAGGGTCTTAATAGAATATTCATTAGTTTTCCAGGTGAGCTTTTGCAGGGTGTGGTCTCCACTAATTGGTTGGAGCCAGGGCAGCGGGTCATTAGTCAATGTAGCTGGTCCTGAGGCAGCCGTGGTGTCTCTTGTCTGGTTTTGCTGCTTTTCTGGGCCTGGAGCTGAAATACAACTGAGGTCTAGGTGTAATCTTGGTGAGGAAAAAGTCAGGGGTTCTAAACCACCTGACCAGTGATATGAAAGGTTAGAAAGGTTAGGAGTCCAAACCGCATGACCAGTGATATGCTAGAGGAGGGTAGGTTACCCTGGGGGTGAGGTTCTGCCCTCGTGAGTTTTGCCCCTTGCTAGGCATCCAGAGCTTTCTGCCCTCATGAGTTTCTGTACCTGGCCTGTCGTCCATCCTTACTCTGGGGGTCTAACAGTCATTCTTCCACCCATACACTGAAGCAGTGAAGAACCCAGTGTGATCCACACTCAAAAAGCACTAAAACACTTGCTATTAATGGTCACTTTGCATGAAACACTTGAACAAGCCCAGTGAAAAACGAACACAAAAACCCCATTACTGTCTTCTGAGGTAACCCATCTGAAGACTCAGGGCAGGCAGAGAGCAGGTGGGTAAATGAGAGAGCTATGTGATTGTGTGATTGATTGTTCATGGAATTCAGTTCAGTTTAACAAACATTTACTGAGAACTTTCTGTGTGCCAGATACGTCCTAGTAACTGGGCCTATGTGCTATTTAGGCTCTTTGAGGTAGAAAAAACTCCCAAGGCCTATTTAAGTTATTTTAAAAAAATAGCTTGTTATAAGGAGAGAGAAGAAAATAAGGAAGATGGAAATTTTGACCCTTAGCAAGTCTCACAAAGATTGGAACATGGTCTGGGCACTAGAAGGTGGTTCAGTCCAGGTCTAGCAACCTTACTTCCTTCTTGTTCCCTTGGCAGCTCAGTAACCACATGACTCAGGGAAAGTACCAGAAATTGCTAGTTGCCTCTTCAATGTCCACTCTCCTCTTCTTTAGTAACAGAGCCCTTGTGTTATCTGGACTGGCGCTGTGCCCAACTAATGGCTGCGTTACACAGCCTCGTTTGCATCTAGGTGTGGTCATCAAGATGCAGGTGGACAGCCATAGGTGGGACTTCAGGAAATCTCCTTAAAGGGGACCGAAACAACAGGGAAGAGTGTCTTCTTTGACTCCTTTCTTTCTGGAATTTGGAATTCTGGTAGCCTCTTTGAGCTTGGCAGCCATGTTCAAAGGAGGTTGGAGCAGAGAAATCAAAGGAACCTGGATGCCTGCTCACTTTGAGGATATTCTGCACCAGCTCTGGATTGCTTTCCTCTGTTTATCTTTTATGATCGATAATAACTCTTTACGTGCATGAGCCGTTGTCCTTAGGTTGTAGTTACAAACAGCTGAATGTAATTCCTCCTGATAAAGAAGGGCTTTACATTTGGATGAAGTGTCTATTGGCTGTGTCTGCTTTTCCTATGGTTCTCATTCTGTTTTCTCAAATTCCTTCCCATCATACCTTCTATTACTGTTATCTCTGTGTGCATGGCTTTTCTGCCACCTATTGTTCCATCATACTCTAAGTCCTTTTTTCAAACCTAAGAGTGGGATCTGATGAGTTTATTTAATCCCTGTTGTCTTCTTTTGGCCAAGCCTTACAGGTGAGATACTTGCCCTTGGTTTTTGTGAGGAGTCATGTTGTGTAAGCCATGACAATCTCCTGTAAACAACACCTCATCAGAAGCCTGGATTGTAGTGGATCTTGGAATGTGATAAACCCCTCTCCCAATGAGTTTAGAAGATGAATAAGACATGGTCCCTGTGCTCTAAGGGCCTACTGAAGGAGAAGCATCCATATGCTCTAGGTTGTTTTGCAAAATCCATTTCCCAACTATAAGTCAGATGTTACTACTTCTAATACTAGCTAGCATTTATTGTGGTCTTTGTGTTTTGTCTGACACTTGGCCTGGCTTATTTAATTTAATAAGGCATGAAAAGTGTATAATTGTTCTTCTCATTTCACATATAAGGACACAGACTTAAAGAAGTGACATGACTTGCCCAGGATCATATATTTGGGACGTGACTGCATAGAGAAGAATCCCAGGTCATTGAAATTTCAGAGTGTTTACTCCTAACCATCTTAACCAGTGTCTTACACCATCTCCCAGAAATGAAAAAATATTCATTTTCATGGCAGCATCTTGGTGTAGGAGGAAGGACACAGGATATAGAGGTAGGAGAACTGAGTTCTGATTCTAGAGCTTCCTCTCTTTGTCCTTTAGCTTCTCTGGATTTCAGGTTTTCTCTACCTAAAAAATAAGAGTAGTAGATGAAATGGGACTTACAGACTTGGCTGTTTGTTGAAGGGCCCGAGTTTGAATCCTGCTTGGGTCACATGTGTGTCGTGTGGCTGGAAGACCCAACAGAACCAATGAGTTGTGGTGGTTCTGGCCAATCTAGCCAGCTTAGGCTCCACCTGTAGCATGAATCCTCTGGAAAGGGACTCTTTAAAAAATACACTTTATGTAGAACAGAGCTAAATTGTCCAGGGGCACATCTGAGGTATGAACCAGAGGATGTGTTGTAAGAAGCTTACCCTGATGCTGAAAAGCCTACAAGAGGAAACAGATATGGCTCATAGTAACTAACTCAGTTCTAGTCTACCAATTTTTATATGGCATTTCCCTTCCTTTCTCCACTCACATAAATGGCTAATATTCTTAATGTGAACCTGTTCCCTTAGATTACTTCCAGGAGGCAGCAGGGCAACCTGGACTGCATATGGGCTTGGAGTCAAGTGAAGCCTGGGTTTAAACCTCAGCTTCTCCTTGACAAATCAGCTCACCTCTCTGAGCTTCCTCCCCCCACCCTATGTGATGGAGAAGTTAACATCACAGATTATTGTAATAAGGATTAAATTAAATAACATATATAAAGTGCCTGATTAATAATTAAGTCACTCTCCCCACCTTAGATCCACGGTATTCCCTAGAACAGTGGTCGGCAAACTGCGGATCTCGAGCCACATGCGGCTCTTTGGCCCCTTGAGTGTGGCCATAAAGTTTCAATCGCACTGTACGTGCGCGCCCACATGTGGTATTTTGTGGAAGAGCCACACTCAAGGGGCCGCAGTTTGCCGACCACTGCCCTAGAAGGTCTTTCCTTCTTACTGAGAGCTTGTAACTTTCAATATCCTGCAAGGAAATTTGAGTGGTTTTTAAGGTGGAAAAATTTAGCCTTAAGATTCCACAGAAGTGCAGCCGTTTGATTTTTAATATTATAATAAATATAAAATTATAAAAGCAGATTACTTGTAGATGGAAATACACTATAATAAAAGTAGCCATTTTGTAACTTTATATGATGTGGGCCTCTTTTCTAGGTTTTTAAATTACTTAAAAAATAGGTGAAGAATGCTCATGGTATAAAACTACATGGTATACAGCAGTCCCCTCTTATCCATTGCGTAGACATTCCAAGACCCCCGTGAATGCCTGAAACTATGGATAGTACCAAACCCTAAGATATACTGTGATTATTACTATACGTAAATACCTATGATAAAGTTTAATTTATAAATTATGCACAGTAAGAGGTTAATAATATCTAATAATAAAATAGAACAATTATAACAATAATACTATAATGAAAGTTATGTGAATATGGTCTCTCAAAATATTTTATTGTACTGTTTTCACCTTTTGATGAAGTGAGATGAGCTGATACAACGTCTACATGATTAGATGAAGTGAGGTGAATGACCTGCGCATTGTGCTATGGCCTTTTGATGATAATGTCAGCAGGAGGATCATCTGCTTGGGTGATCCTGGATCACAGAGCCATGGCAATGTTGTGGTTGGATGTCAGGAACAGATGATGGTTGAGGATCCTGATAGAAGATTTTTTTTTTCTGAACCTTTTTAAAGAACATTGTAATTGGAAGTTGCTGCCTCTTTTTTTAAAAATTAATATTTTTAAAATTGATTTCAGAGAGTAAGGGGGGGGAGAGAGATAGAAACATTAATGATGAGAGGGAATCACTAATTGGCTGCCTCCTGCACGCCTCGCACTGGGGATCAAGCCTGCAACCCGAGCATGGGAATCGAACCATGATCTAGTTCATAGGTCAATGCTCAACCATTGAGCCATGCTGGCTGGGCACTGCCTCTTTCTTAAAGGAAGCACTTTATGGCTTCTTTTTGGCATAGCTGAATTGTGCTTGGGGCCATTATTGAGTGAAATAAGGGATACTTGAGCACAAGCACTTGGTGCAGTGACAGTCAATCTGGTAATAGATATGGCTACCAAGTGACTAAGGGATGGGATACATATACAGCATGGCTACCCTAGAGAAAGGGATGATTCATGTCCTGGACGAGATTGAATGGGATGGTGGGAGATTTCATCCTACTGATCAGAATGGCATTAAATTTAAAACTTATGACTTGTTTATTTCTGTAATTTTCCATACAACATTTTCAGTCTGCTATTGACTGTGAGGTAACTGCAACTTGGAAAGCAAAACCATGGATAAGGGGAGGGGGTGAACTACTGTACAGTGCAAAGTAAGTCTCCCTCTTCCTGTCCTCCAAATCCTTTCTCTAGAGGCATCTTCTGTTGCCAGTTTGTTATGTATTTTTCCAGAGATAGTCTGTGAACACACATGGATGAGTGGGAACATATATGTGCATAGTTATGCACTTTTGCCCTTTTCACTTAGTACCATATCTTGGAGATCATTCAGTGCCAGTTCATATAGAGATGCTTTAAAGTTGATTCAGACTGTTGGACTCCATATCTTGGATAGGTTCTTAGAGATGACCTAATACAACATTTCACTGCACAGGTGTGGACACTGTGACCAACAGAGTGGGTGTGAATTGTTCAAGGTTGCAGATCCCTTGATTTTCAGTCAATGAGCTCTTCATGTCATCATGCTGTGTATGAATATAGGTGTATGCACATGCACATGTGTGTGAGCATATTGGCCAGTGAGTTAGCTAATATTTATTTACCACACATGATGTGCTAAGTTTCATTTATAAGTAATAACAAGAGCCTGGCCTGTGTGGCTTAGTTGGTTGAGCTTTATCCCGTGCACCAAGAGGATGCTGGTTCTATTTCCAGTCAGGGCATGTGCCTGGGTTGCAGGCTTGATCCTACAGTGGGTTGCAGGAATTCAGCCAATTGATGTTTCTCTCATCGATGTTTCCATCGCTCTTTCCCTCTCCCTTCCTCTCTCTGAAGTCAATAAAAACATATTTAAAAAATGTTTTAGCTGAAACCGGTTTGTCTCAGTGGATAGAGCGTCGGCCTGCGGACTGAGGGGTCCCGGGTTCGATTCCGGTCAAGGGCATGTACCTGGGCTGCGGGCACATCCCCAGTGGGAGATGTGCAGGAGGCGGCTTGTCGATGTTTCTCTCCCATCGATGTTTCTAACTCTCTATCTCTCTCCCTTCCTCTCTGTAAAAAATCAATAAAAAATATATTTAAAAAAATGTTTTAAAAGTCATAACAAGAGTATAGATACAAATGAGAAGAGTGAGGCTTGGGTAGTTAAATAATTTGCCCAAGGTTTCTGGTTTTCTCCAACTCTAAAACCCATACCCTTATGCACTGTGTTTTACTTTCTCTCCCCCTCTTGGAGGGGACAGAATTGGGAAAGTGGGGACATGGGGACGAAAGGTGAGGACGGTGTAAAGCTAGCAGGTTTTGATGAAACAAGGTATTCCTGATAAAACAAATGACTTTGTTGATGCTTGATGGAAGGGCACATTGTGTATGTTGGGAGAGGGGAGGGTAGCTGGGAAGATTGGTGATTAGGAGATGTGGTCAAAGCTGCCTGCAGGTATGGCAAAAACATCACAGCTTCATGATGGAGGTGTGTTCTCAATGCGACACTGCTAACTGACTTCATATCTGTAAGGCTCAAACTTGTCAGCCAACTGACCAGCATCCCACTTCCTTTTAAACCCTGGAACATGCCACCCAGTTTCATTGTGGCTTCTCAGCTTATTGTGAAACCTTCCCACTTTCCCCAGGTGAGTGTTCTATTCATCAGACCATGGAGGACAAAGTCCTCTGGGCCATCCTCACTCCATGGCAACACTGACCAGAGGAAAAAGTCATTGCCTTTCTCACCTCTGTTAAAGGGTCAGGTTGGTTGTTTTCACTTAATTGCCACTGATATCTTGCCTTTGGAATGGAAGACATTGTCAAACAAATTTACAAATCAGATGGTGATTGGTAACCTTCTCCCAGGAGGGTGTTTGGAATTAGAAGAGGCATGAAGCTGCCTTAAGTCATCAGGTGCTGCCAAGGCTGGGGACGGAGATATCTGCTTGGTGGGGCAGAAAGTAAGCCTGTTAGTGGTTAAGGTTTCATCTCTTTGTCTTTCACGACTCTAAGATCTTGCTGTTTTCTTTCTACATTTCCGTTTAGGAAAGAGTACATCTTGGCAGCGTCCTTCCCCTTTTATGGTTTGTGAATTACAGAGATGAGTGTTGCTCTAGATATTCTGGAGGCAGAGTGAAGAATCCCCATCGAGTTGTCCCAAAGCTTCTATTAATTTTCTGTAATGAACAAGAGAAGAGCTGAGGCAGGCACACAAGAAGTGGAATAATTAAGGCATGCGTTGTCACAGGCAGATTATTACCCTGCCAAGACTGCAGTATTTGGGGTAAACACTGAGAAGGTCCTACTTATCCTCAAGTTTTTGTTTTTCCTGCTATTTCCTGAACGTCTACCTCTAGCTACAAAGTAAATATCCCCAGGAAGGACAATAGTTGAAAGTCTGCAACTACATTTTTTATTTTTTTCAAGTTAGCATTTGTGGAACACTGGCCACCTGTCTTATCCAGGGGAGAAGAACAGTTTTGGCCAACACATGGCAATCTTATGGCAAGAGAGCAAGAACATAAATCTTATCATATTTTTCTCTGGAAGCAGAATTAGCCTTCCTCTCTATAGCTTCACAGAATGGAATTCATGGGGACAGGTAGAAGTTCCAGGTAATCTCAGTTTTAGAAAGATCTTTCATACTTTGACATTGTCCCAAAGTGGAATGGACTGGTCAAATGAGTTGTCATGGATACATGCTGGGTGGGGATTCCTGCCTTGGAAGGGATGTTAGTCCTTAAACCTTGCCAACCATCAGAATAGCTTTGGAAGCTTTTCAAAACTCATATTCCTGGGATTCATTTCTGGAGATTCTGATGCAGTAGATCGGGTACCTGGAACACTGTTTCTGAAAAGACTCCTAGATGATTCTGTCCAAATCTCTGATTCACTTATGTCTTAGGCTTCTGAAAATGAATGTGCTGGCTGGAGCAGAGTACCAATAGAAGGTGAGGAAAGGAGGCTGGGAGCCAGGACACCTGGGAGGTGGAGATGATGCCATCAAGATGAGGAAAGAGTTACTGTTCCGAATATTGGTCCTGATTCTTCCTCTGAGCCGAGGGAAGAGTTACCTGGGGTAGATTATTTCAGCATTGCAGTTCAGGAAGCACACTTTCATCAAGATGCAGAGCCTCCTTATGAAAGAATTAAAGAGCTAAAATAAACTGGTAGCAGATCAAGTGTAAGTTGATTGTACTACATATAACCAGGTTAGTTCTCATTTTACAGTGATGATGCCATTTTCTATTCCAATGGGAAATTCTTCTCTGTCTTACGCATTACATAATACATAATACATATCATGTAACACATGTGACAGACTCATACAGTGTCAGAACTGGAAGGGACCTTCGATGTATCAGTGGTTCAACCAATACCCTCAGGGTCACAAAGGTGGTTAGTAGCAGAGTTAGAATTAAAGTCCAAGTTCCCTGTTCTTCAGATTTCTTTTCTACTTGATGATATTAGAAGCTATTTGAATATATATAATAACATCTTATTGTCCAAAGAAATATGGCCAAGTCTAAAGTCATAGGTGGGGATAATCCTCCAATGGAGATAGGCAAGGGGAAGGGGAGGATATAAATATATTTTCCAGTGGATATATTAGGCATCAATGTAAGAAGCCTAATGTTTAGAGTTAAGTTACCTCTTGTTCTATATATTGTGCTTAATTACCCCACTCTATCTTTGTTATTCCCAAGTCTTTAAAAGAAGTACATACACAATAACTTGTATAAATAGTGCTTGGGCTGGAATGAAAAAGAGAGTGTGGTTTTCCATCCTACAGGTATATGACTTAACGGAATGAGTCAAGAACAATGATTAACAGCCAAAACATCAGTCAAAAGGCAGGCAGGTTTGGAAAATATAACCCTTTACCTCACCCTTAAGCCCTCCTGGAATTAATAGAGTGGAGGTGCTCAGAGTTTTAGGTGTATAGAAATCATTTGATGTTTGTGTTCATAATGCAGTTTCTAAGATGCTTCTCCAAAGATTCTGATTCAGCAGATCTGGGACAGGGTCCAGGAACCTGCATTTTGGATGAGTAATTCTCTCTTATTGCCGACCAGGCCTCCCTCCCAAGTATTATAGTTTCATAGCTTTCACCCCTGACAATACTGAATTTGTGCTCTTGTCCCATTTAAAAATCCTGAAAAACAGCTTTGATAGTCAGCCTCGGACCAATTCCTGGACCAATCAACCTTGGCCAGGAAGATGAGGACATAAGGCATAGGCAAGGGTATGAGAGACCGGAAAAGAGACTCCTGAGTTAGGTAGACTTCATTTGGTGCCCACCACAGTGCACTGCTCCTCAGTCTCTCTAGGTGCCCAGGCATCTTGGTATTTCCTGCCAAAACCCTGTGCACCTGATAGCCTTCTGTGCTGATCTCCAGGTGCAGAAACCTGAAGGATCTCTGGATGATACACCTGGAGACCACATATAAATCTCTGGGCCAGGGGAAGAGATTCTCTTGGCTAAAGGAGAAAGTGTGGGAAAGGTGTAGAGAAATTTCTTGTGCCTGAATCCTAAATGGATACACATTTCATAGAAGGCAGGGGTGAACATGAGCCCTTTGACATTTTATTTTCCCCATGTAAAGGCATGTCAAACCACCAACTCATTCATTTACCTTTCTGTCTTTGAAAGGATGCAGCTCCCCTCTCTGTCTTTGAGATACTCGATAGAGACACTTACTGGGTTTTATATCACAAATAGTTTGTATGTTTGGGGGGGGGGGCGCGGGGGAAAGAAAGTGTTTGCTGAGGCGGCAGCTTCCCCTGATTGATTCTTTATTTTGTGCATTAAAATATAATAGGCCTGCTGTTTTAATCCTGGAGCAGAAAGAATATAAAAGGCGTTTGATCTTGGGTTCATGATGGAGCTCCTCAGGTCTTGGATAGATTATTTCTGAATAGGTGCCCTTTGCCCAGAATTCCAGCGAGTACTCCAGGGTCAAAGATAAACTGTGTATCCAGAGATGAAAGGACAGTTGTTTCCCCACAAAGCCTCATAAATCAGTTTTGTACCATTCCTGTTTTATTTTATTTTTTTCTGGCACCACAACATTGGGGCTGTTTGATGCATTTAACTGAAAATATTTGTATAGGGCCCTTAGGTTTTCTTTTGTGATGGAAAGTGTTACCTAAAACAAAAAACAAAAAAAAAAAAACAACGAGCTGATAAACTGAGAGGCAAAGTGAAGTGAACATTCACCCAGCATCCGGCTCTCAGAGTCAACATCTGATTGTACTTAGTGGGGAGGAAACTTTAAAAAAAACCCCAATCCAACTTTCATTTCTTGCTTCTTTTATCCTTAAGCTCAGCAATAAACTAGCACTCTTTGGTTAAAAAGTCAAGGGAACAGATGTATAATTCTGGTGCTTCAGCATCTATATTTCAAGTGGAGCATGTAAATTATGAGAATGCTTCTCAGCGCTCAGGGATGAGAGCCTCGAAGAGCATGCGTGGCACTGCTGTCTGTCATCCAGCATTCCGCCCATCCTGGGAAATAGCTGCTGCTCCTCCTGGCTGGCTGGTCAGTTGGCTGGAGCATGGTACAAATGGGTCCTCTCAAGGAGGCTGTTCATTTCACTGAGAGAACATCAGTGGTTGAACTCCACAGAACTGAAACACCAAGACTTGACAGCTGGAAGGTCACAGGCAGGGCCTGGAAAAGACAGTGCTGATAACTAAGGACAAACATCAGAGGCAGTTTAAAAAGCAAAGACAGCGCACAGTCTCCAGTTCTGTCCTCAGAGGCCTGGCCCTTGCTAGTTATGTGACATTAGTGAAGGTACCTAGTTTTCTGCTTTGGAAACTGGGTATATAAGTGCCTTCTTCAGAGGACTGTTTGGAGAATGAACAAGAAATGAGTGTGTAAAATGCTTAGCCGTGTTCCAATGTAGGTGTCCTTTTTTTTTTTTTTAAAACTAGAACTCGTTACATATTAAAAAGGTGGTAAAGTATTACATTTTTATTCAAAATTCCAAATTCAAAAGCTGGAAAGGACCTTTAAAGCCATCTGGTTTGACGTCCTCATTTTGAGATGGGCAGTGGCTTTCCCCAGAGATGACCCAGTCCTTCTTCAAAATCACATCACCAAACTCTAAGTGCCACCAGGGTGGGCCCCCGAAAGGTGTGTTCAGCACTTGCCGTGATGCCTGACACTCAATGAAGATTTGTTCAATTGGCAAATAAAACTTGGGGATGCTGGACATGTCACCAGAAAAGATCCCCCGCCCTTTTTTTTTTGCTTTGTGTTTTAGTTTTTACGTCTTTCTGAAGAGTCAGTGAATATAATATTGTGAATCACTTCATATATGCCAATACTGTGAACTAAGCAAAAAAAAAAAATGGGGATATTTTAAGGAAAACTGCTAATTGATATATGAAAGTACAGTTCAGACCCTATTTTGACAGTCAGAAAATACTTTTTTGGATGCCTACTTTACAGATGAAGTTGTGTTAAATGAGTTGGGAATGGAGATGAAAGAATTATGGTTGCCAAACATCCCACAGAGATATGCTCAAACAAATGCACAATTCCCTCTTATTCTCAAAATGCCTTTAGGAATTAGTAGTAGTCTATCCCCCTTTCCTTAAGAATTTGGGTTGCCTGGTTGGTGTGGCTCAATGGTTGAGTGTCAACTTAGGAACCAGGAGGTCACCGATTAAATTCTCTGTCTGGTTTTGGGCTTGGTCCTCAGTAGGGGGTGTGCAGGAGGCAGCCGATCAATGATTTTCTCTCATCATTGATGTTTCTATCTTTCCCTCTCCCTTCCTTCTGAAATCAACAAAAATATATTTTAAAAAAGGAATTTGGGTCAAATAAAGATATTTCTCCCTCTTTTCAAAAATATCCTTTTGCAGGGTCAGGCCAAGATTGTTGGCTTGGTTTTTTGCACAGTCATGCTAGCTTTGCTCCATTAGCCAATGGAATCCACAGAGGATCCCTTGACTGCCATCTGCCGTTTGCTGCTCCTTCCTCTTCCTGCCTCTTAAGGAAGGATGGCTAGATGAAGGGCACAATTAGATCTGAAGGCCAGCACACGATGGGAGTGATGGTGGGCTTCAACATTCTAAATGGAGGACCTTCTGTAATTCTGTCCTAGAAGTAGACCCAGCCAGGAACAGCAGGTGGGTCCCCAGGCAGTCTAATAACTTGATGCCTGTTAGTGCTCTGCTTATCCTCTCGTTTCTTTTTATATATATATATATATATATATATATATATATATATATATATATATATATATTTTATTGATTTTTTACAAAGAGGAAGGGAGAGAGATAGAGAGCCAGAAACATCGATGAGAGAGAAACATCGATCAGCTGCCTCCTGCACATCTCCCACTGGGGATGTGCCCGCAACCCAGGTACATGCCCTTGACCGGAATCGAACCCAGGACCTTTCAGTCCGCAGGCCGACGCTCTATCCACTGAGCCAAACCGGTTTTGGCAATCCTCTCGTTTCTTAAACAGTTAAACTCCAGCACCAAACATGATTATCCAGTGCATACAACAAAAGCCTTGCCTTCTGATTGAATGGGAAATTTGTACACCCAAATAGTTAAGTGACCCTCTTAAAGAGGCAGTTTAAACAAGGCCCATGCACAGTCTCACAGGTTCTGTGTAAATGACAGAGGCTGGATTTTGCACAGTTCTACACTGTGGCTTTGTGGCCCTGAGTATAAATGACTTTTATTATTATTTGTGTATTTCCCTGGGAGAGGGGCTACACACAGCCCCATCCCACACAATTTATAACTGGCTTCTAACCTCACAAAGTGTTCTCTGTAACAGGAGTGCTAGGAAAAATAATTTTTTCCATTTCATTATAATTCTACCAACATTTTTAGCACCTCTTAAATACTATCACCCCAGGCAAATCCTGTCTGACCTGCCCCTTAATCCTACTCAGCATGGAATATAATATAAAAAAGAGGAAAGAAGAAATTAGTAGTAATGAGTAGCAGGGTCACTGGAGACATTTAAAAGCTCATAAAATACAGATAAACTTCCAATGAGGGATACTTAGGCAATGTGTTAATCACTATTTTTCAGAATTCACTGAAGATCCAAAAAATTAGGAGTCAAATATATTTTGGTTCATTTCACTACTCTTCAAATGAAGGAAATAATAAGCTATAAACTGTAAAACTTTATATCCTTTCAAAGGGTTTTCATGTGTATGATGTCATTTCTTTTTAACTGAAGGTGACAACTTCTCAGTTTGTAATGTCTTTTTGTCATTTATCATTGGTCCATGTAACATTTTATTATTTTCCCCTTAATCCCCAACCTCTGTTCCTAGTCCTCTGTCCCCAATAACTTTCCTAAAAAATATGTTGATAATGAATGTTTAAAGATGCATGTGCCCTAGTAGAATATGGAGTATTCTTTGGAACCTATTGGTGTTTTTAATTTGTCATTCAATTCTGTTTTTAAGATCATGTGGCTATAACTACAGTTAGCTCAATATTTTTAACTTCTGCAAGGTATTTCATAATGTGAATCCACTGTATTCTAAAAATATTTTTAAATGGTGGTAAAATATATATAACATATTTACATTTTGACCATTTTTAAGTGTACAGTTCTTTGGTATCAGGGTACATTCATGTTGTTCTGCAACGCTTACCACCATCCTTCTCCAGAAGGATTTTCCCAAACTGAAACTGGAACAATTGAACAGTAACTCTCCATTCACCCCCTCAGGCCCTGGCAACCACCATTGCATCCACTGTATTTTATTATTCCCCTATGGATGGACATTTAGGTTGTCTCCAAGTCCCACAAACCACACCACAATAAAAAAACAGAAGGGGATTTTGGAGTTATAGAAGACACATTCATTGTTTTCTAGAAGGACTGTACCAATTTACAGTTCCTCTAAAAGTATACCGGAGTTTCTGTTTTTAACATCCTGTCATCTCTGAAATTATTTACTTTTTCATTCTAATAATCTTATTTTCAATTCGATTTCTTTGTTTACTGAAGAGTCTGAGCATTTCTTATTAGTTACTTGGGCTTCCCTTTCGAGAATTATCTATTCAATACTTCGCTCATTTTAAAATTGGGTTTCCTACTTTTTTCCTTATTTACCTTTAGGAGTTGTTTGCATATTACAGGTATTAAGTTCTTGCTGGTTTTGTATATTAGCTATCTTTTCATATTTCCCCCCAAACTCTCATCTTTACTTTGTCTGTGTTGTTCTTTATTTTGACAAAATCAAATTAATTAAAAAAATCTTACCATTTATGTTTTTAGGGTCTTAGTCCAGAAGTTTTTTCTCCACACACCTCTATATAAAAAAAAGTCCTATTGTACATTTAAAAAAATTGTTTCTTTTTATTTTAAAATTTTTATCCTGTATTTCCTGTTTTTAAATGAAAATATATAACATTATAAATTTAAGGTATATAATATGTTTCTTCCAAGATCAGACGAGATCGGGCGCGTTCAAGGTGGTATGGCCGTAGACTACAATATGTTTCTTTATAAAAGAAACATACATTTATATATTATAATATGATTGCATTTATAGGTATATTATCACATTACATAATTATAGAACAATATTGTTGTCTATATTCATTACACTATGCATTAGATCACTATGACTTATGTACTACTCATTGCAAGTTTGTGCCCTAAAACAACATCAGTCTTAGCTCCCAACCTCCTATGCCCTGCTAACGAATATTTTACTGTTTTTTTTCTACTAATGTGACTTTAAAAAATTTTATATTTCACATATAAGTGATATCATGAAGTATTTGACTTTGCCTGATTTAAACTACTTGAGCATAATATGCTCAAGGTTCATGCATGTTGTCGTAAATGACAGAATATCCTTCTTTTCATGGCTGAGTAATATTCCACTGTGTATGTAGTACATCTTTTAAATATATATTTTATTGATTTTTTACAGAGAGGAAGGGAGAGGGATAGAGAGTTAGAAACATCGATGAGAGAGAAACATGGATCAGCTGCCTCTTGCACACCTCCTACTGGGGATGTGCCTGCAACCAAGGTACATGCCCTTGGCCGGAATCGAACCCGGGACCTTTCAGTCTGCAGGCTGACGCTCTATCCACTGAGTCAAACCGGTTAGGGCTGTAGTACATCTTTTATTTTATTTATTTTTTTTATTTTTATTTTTATTTATTTTTTTTTTATTGCTTAAAGTATTACAACGGGTATTACATATGTGTCCATTTTATCACCCCGCCCTAGACAGTCCCCTAGCCTCCCCTATCCCCCAGTGTCTCATGTCCATTGGTTATGCTTATATGCATGCATACAAGTCCTTTAGTTGATCTCTTACCCCCCTACCTCCTGCCCCCCAACCCTCCCCGGCCTTCCTGCTGCAGTTTGACAATCTGTTTGAGGCTGCTCTGCCTCTGTATCTATTATTGTTCAAAAGTTTATAATGGTCTCTATTATCCATGAATGAGTGAGATCATGTGGTATTTTTCCTTCATTGACTGGCTTATTTCACTTAGCATAATGCTCTCCAGTTCCATCCATGACGTTGCAAATGGTAAGAGTTCCTTCCTTTTTACAGCAGCATAGTATTCCATCGTGTAGATGTACCACAGTTTTCTAATCCATTCATCTACTGATGGGCACTTAGGCTGTTTCCAGATCTTAGCTATGGTGAATTGTGCTGCTATGAACATAGGGGTGCATATATCCTTTCTGATTGGTGTTTCTGGTTTCTTGGGATATATTCCTAGAAGTGGGATCACAGGGTCAAATGGGAGTTCCATTTTCAGTTTTTTAAGGAAACTCCATACTTATCTTTTAAATCTATTTGTCTGTTGATGGGCATTTAGATTGTTGTTTCCATATCTAGGCTATTTTAATAATGCTGCAGTAAACATGGTGGTGCATGTATCTCTTTGAAATACTGTTTTCATTTCCTTTGGAAATATGCCCAGTAGTGGAATTGCTGGATTGCTTGGTAGATCTATTTTTAATTTTTTTGAGGAATCTCCATATTGTTTTCCATAGTGGTTGGACCAATTTACATCCCCACCAACATATTCTCACCAGCAGCTGTTGTCTCCTGTCTCCTTGATGCTAGCCATATATGTCTTTGCCACACACCATAGCATATTCCTTAAAAGATGTCTAGTGATAATATGAAAGAGATACAAAAGTAAAACCTAGTTAGTCATCAAAAACAAAACAAAACTCCATCTCAATATGTTACAAATTTGGGAAAAAAGAAAATAAACTAGAGCTTCTATGAGAAATGAGTGATTCCAGGCCTGGAACAGTGAAGGTACAAGATAAACTTGGAACGTGTTATTCTGCCTGAAAGTAAAGAAGTCTTCATAAAAAAATAGATAAATTAAAACAGCAAAAAAAAAAAAGAGAAAATTCTTAAGGTAGACTGACAACTGATAAACACGGGGGAGTGCTATAGTTGGAAAAATTACTGTTTTGCCCTCATCATAGCAAAGATTGGTTTAGGATTGAATCATCAATGGATGCTAAAGCTAGGGTATAAATTCTGAATGCGTAGCAGGATATTTGCATGATCTGATAATGTCTTTCTATAGATTATGTATTAGGTGCACAGAGGAATGCAGGAAATATACAGTGGAGAAACTGCATAACACCTTGATCTAGTAATAAAAATTATCACAAGTGATGGACTTGAGTGTCTCTAGATATACTTTGAGGATGCAACATTATGTTAGTATTTTGGCTGAACATATGTAGCCAAGTTTAATCATAAACAAACATTAGCTAAACCCAAACTGAGGACTTTTCTATATTATAGCTGACTTCTGCTGAAAGACTGAGGAACTGTTTCAGATTTAAAGAGATTAAAAGGACATGACATATAAAATTCAATACATGATCCTTGACTATATCCTGTAAGAAGTATTATAAAAGGCATTATTGGTACAATTGGCAAAACTGAATTATGGATGGTAGATAAGATAAAACTATTGTATCTGTGATAAATTTTCTGAATTGGGTAACTGTTGCAGCATTGTAAAAGAATATCCTTGTTCTTAAGAAATATACACTGAAGTATCAAGGGGAAAAGGTATTCTCAAACGGTCCAGAGAGAAATAAATAATAAAATGTATACAGCTAGAAGAATGAGAAAGCAAATGTGGCAATGTGGTAAAAATTAGTGAATCTGAGTAAAGGGAACATGGAAGTTCTCTGTACATTTTTTTTTACATCTTTTCATTTAGTATGAAATTATTTCAGAATTGAAAGAAATTGGCGGGAAAATCAGTAAGTATGGTCATTTGTCAAAAATTTGACACATTCTGGAAATCAACATTTGCCCCATGCCATCTCTGTTTTCCCACAAGAATGGGTTAATGGCACCTCCGAAGGGCATATTTGTTTTCAAGATGAACTCAATAGAAGCAGAGACTCCGGAAGGTCTTGGATTAACTGCCTTCTCTTGCTTAAAAATTTAGTAACATTATTATAAGGAAAGGAGCCATTTGTTGCTGATAGAGTTTTTATCTTTTTTCTTTACTCAAAGTGGTATATGCTAAGCCTAACAGTTTCAACCTTGCCAAGTGTCTCTCACATCTCTATTTCTCAACTTGATATACTTATAATAATAATCTATAAGAAATAACCCCTCAGTTATACCCTGCACCTGATGGGACTTGCACACCTATTCTTTGGTTTAATCTCCACTGTCTCCAAAATTCTGTATGGAGATCAGAGCTGCTTATGGGATGTGGTTTGAGTGGGACCAAGGAAGTAACCCTTGATTATTTATTTCTAATACTTTGCTTATCAGAAGTGGACAGAAATTTTACAAGTTGAATTGTATTTTTCTTTAAAATACATTTTAAAATTGTGCTAAAATACACATTACATAACCTAACATTTAGCTCTTTAACCATCTGCAAGTGTATAGTTCAGTGGCATTAAGTACATTCACACTGTTGTGCTCCCATCACCACCATCCACCCACAGAACTGTTTTCATCTTGTAAAACTTAAACTGTGCCCATTAAACAATAACTTCCTACTTCCCTCCCCCCTCAGGCCCTGGCAACTACCATTCTGTTTTCTGTTTCTATGAATTCGATTACTCTAACACATATAAGTGGACTCATTCTGTGTTTGTCCTTTTGTGACTGACTTATTTCACTGAGCATGTCCTCAAGGTTCATCCATATTATAGCATGTATCAGACATTCTTTCCTTTTCATAGCCGAACACATTCCATTGTGTTTATGCGCCACACTTTGTTTATTCATTCCTATCAATGGGCACTTGCATTGCATCCAATTTGGCTACTGTGAATAATGTTGGTATGAACACTGGTGTACACATATCTGTTCTCCTTGTTTGCAATCCATTTGGATATATACACAGAAGTGGGATTGCTGGGTCAAATAGTAATTCTATTTTTAAGGTTTTGAGGAACTGCTGTACTGTTTTCTGTAGTGGCCGCACTATTTTACATCCCCACCAGCATTACACAAGGGCTCCAGTTTCACTCTGTAACACTTGTTATTTTGTTTTCTTTTTTTTGCCAGCAGTCATCCTAATGAGTGTGAGGTAGTATCTCATTGTGATTTGAGTAACATTTCTCTTAAATGTAAGCTCCCCTAAGAAGGAAAAACAGAAATATTATCAGATATTAATATTCTAAATTAGTTTGAAAGATTTTCTTCTTTTCTTAGAATGATAGCTCTGTAGAATGAGGCAGTTAACAGGTGTGTCTGGATGGAAAATACTTGTATGTAGTAAAAAGAGCCCCGAGTTTAGAGGCAGAACATCACTGTCTGTAATGTCTCTATTATGTTACTGTGATGCCTTTGATAAGTCAATGTAATCCACAGCAGCCACAATTTCTTTATCTGAAAAAATGTGCACAATGCTCTGTAGCAGTGGTTCTCAAACTTTAGCACACATCTGAATCTCCTGAGGGCTTGTTAATGTGCAGAGCTTTGCACCCACCATCAAAGTTTCTGATTCAGTGGATCTTAGGTGTGTCCTTAAAACTTTGCATTTCCAAAGGTGATGCTGATGTTGCTAGATCAGGGATAACACTTTGAAAACCACTGCTCTAAAGAATTGTTTTGGGAGTGGTGTAATATGAATAAGACAATTCTATCGTACAATTGTTAAGCACTGTGAAATGCCAGAGGTTTATTTAATCATGTGAGGATAGAAAGGTCTCCTAAGATAGGCAGCAGAATCTAATAGAATGGCACTTTTCACAATTGTACTAAAATCTCTGAGACTTGAGCATTCTGAGAAGTGGGCCAATGAGGTGAGGATATCAAGAAGAAAGAGATGAACTTTGGGAGTGAAGCTGGAAGGTATAGAAAACTCATTTTACCTAAGACAAATGTTTGCCCAGGATTAGCTAACTTCTTTTTGGAGTTTTTGTTATCGGTAAAGAATTCTTTTTGGCTACAAGGGAGAGAAAACTCAATAAATGTGTATAATACCCATGTGAGTATAATACAGCTTGAGTGGGGAATAAGTATAATTACATAGGTATTATAACAGGCTGGTGGCCTCAGGCATTACTTAACATAGGTATTATACCAAGAATAGTGTCTCCTTTTCCTTTTGTATCTCTGAATCCTACCACTTTACCCCTAAGTTTCTGTAGCCTCTCATGCTTAGGTCTCTCCTAGAATATGGCATGCTTTCCAAATATCCCAGACAAAATCCTAGCCTTTTCTACCTCCAGTTGCCCCTAGGAACCATGTGGTGATGAAGCTAATCAGATGGACTGATTCATGGGGAAAACACATGAAGAGGTTAAACCTGTAGTGAACTTTGGCTGTCACTGAATGGAAAAGTTTTTCCAGTCTGTGTTCTCAACCAGAGGTTAATGATTTTCTTAGCCTCCTAATCCATCTACCATGATGTGGAGGCACTAATGAAGTCCAGCTTATATGTTCTTGAAACTCTCCTTGCAATTGTGCTTTGTAAACATGAAATATATTTATTTGTGGTTTTTCTTTCTCATTTTTTTCCTTTTGAGCTTGAGTGGGGAGTAAGTAGAGAAAGAATCATGTCTCACCAGGAAGGTAAAAGTTAAAAGTATGTTTGAGGAAGTGAATACTAAGGGAGATTTGAAAAAAGGAAGGCTAGTAGCTGGGCCAATAGGCTGGTGGCAGGCAGGTGGCCTCAGGCATAGCCATCAAGGGGGAGACAGAGGAAGGAAGGGAGAGCAAGAAGGAAATACCGACAGTAGTTAGTGAACTAGCCCAGGCAGGTGAGATGGGAGGGGGAGGAAATGTGCACTGACACTGATAGTTGTTGCTGAAGGTGGAGTTGAAAGGTGTGCAGAGCAGGCAGGAGAAGGAGGCCAGCTCTAGGTGCAGCAGGGCAGACAGGCAAATGGAAAGACAGGGCGGTAGACTGACTTTGGTTGGGGAAGGTACCTAATGCCTGATAGAGCAGTGGTTCTCAACCTTCCTATTGCCGCGACCCTTTAATACAGTTCCTCATGTTGTGGTGACCCCCAATTTCATTGTTACAAATTGAACATAATTAAAGCATAGTGATTAATCACAAAACAATATATAATTATATATGTGTTTTCCGATGGTCTTAGGTGACCCCTGTGAAAGGGTTGTTCGACCCCCAAAGGGGTCGCGACCCACAGGTTGAGAACCGCTTCTGGTAGAGAGTTGATGTTTCTGATAAGTAGGAGCCTGGGGAGAAGTGAGCCACCATAGATCAGTTTAGTCCATTTGAATCCAATTTAGCAAACATTTAACGGGTGTAATAGGTAGAATAATCCCATCCCCTCCCCCAATTTTTTTTTTTGCACCTTTCCTAGTCCCTAGAACCTGTGAATGTGCTACTTTATACTTTGCTGATGTTGTTAAATTAATAATCTTGAGATGAGGAGAATATTATGGATTATCCAGGTGAGCCCAATGTAATCACAGTCCCTGATGAGTAAAAGGGGCGAGGGCTGAGGGCGAGAGCGAGAGGAGGATTTGAAGACACTGCTAGCTTTGAAATTGGAGAAAGGGCCACAAGCCAAGGAATGCACATGGCCACTGGAAGCTCTGAAGGAAAGGGAATGGATTCTCCCTCCAGAACTGTAAGGCAATAACTTTTTTCCCCATAAAGGCACTAAGCTTGTGGTAATTTATTACCACACTTTGCTTTGTTCACCGCTGCCCAGGTGATGCCAGTGTTGGTATGAGGACCACACCTTGTTTACCAAGGGTCTAGGCCAGTGGTCGGCAAACTCATTAGTCAACAGAGCCAAATATCAACAGTACAACGATTGAAATTTCTTTTGAGAGCCAAATTTTTTAAACTTAAACTATATAGATAGGTACATTGTTATTAACTTAACTAGGGTACTCCTAAGCTGGCCTTTGCTAAAAATGTCCTCAATCTGATTGAGGTATGTTCGCTGAGGTCGACCCCTTCCAACTCTCCCATCCTCACTCGTCTTGTATACTTGTTTCGGATAGACGAGTGTGGATGGGAGAATTGGAAGGGTTGACCTCAGTGGCCGTACCTCAAAACAATGTACCTCCCCTGCGCTGCGTATCTCGCGGCCCCCCCGCGTCGCATCTCCCGTTGCCCGACCGACACCCCCCACTTCTTCTCACACCATTTCTTCAAAATGAAGTTTCAATTGCACTGTATATGTGCGCCCGCATGTGGTACTTTGTGGAAGAGCCACACTCAAAGGGCCAAAGAGCCGCATGTGGCTTGCGAGCCACAGTTTGCCGACCACGGGTCTAGGCTATAGGTCAGTTTTAGAGTCTGGGCATCCAAGATGAGCAAAGCTTTTAGGTTGTTATGATGGTGAACTGATTCTGGTTTTAGGCATAGAAAATGGCTGGAATGATCATCTGATTTAAAGATTAAAGATCAAACTTACTGGCAGGTTGGGACTCTGAGCTTTTTAACAGGATTGTTATGATAATCAAGCAAGGTGATATATACGAAATCAGTAAGTAACTTATAAAGCGCAGTGTACAAATGTGAGTCATCTCTTCAAATGTCAGATGAAAGATTTGGCAAGAAAGTACAAGTCTCATTCTGGATCATGCCTTTCTAGCTCAACTGAAGTAAAGGAAGAAATATTTGGATGAAAACAAATGCCAACATTTATCCGACTCATTTTTCTTTTATTTCCTGTAAGTTCTTTGTTCTGCTCTGATTATAATACACATATGGAATAGAATACTTGGAAAACAAAACAAACAAAAAGCTTACGGAAAATAAAGAATTGTCACCTGTAACCCCGTAATTCAAAGAAAACCAGGAACTAGAGAATTTCCAGGAATTTGGGTTGATTTGATGTTCTTTAAGAGTCATTGCAGATTTTTATCTTTTGAATATTATAGAAAAGCATAACAGGTTGCTTTGGTGTCGTGCACTATGACTGCTACTCTGTAATTACAGTGACCACAACAATTCTAGTCACACCAGGGGACACTTTACCATAAAGCAGTAGTTCTCAACTGGGGCAATTTTGCCATCCAGGGACATCTTACAGTGACTGGAGACATTTTGTTGTTATGACTGAGGGGTGGGAGCTACTGGCACCTGGTGTAGATTTGCCAGGGATGCTGTTCAATATCCCACAATGCATAGTACTGCACCCACAACAATAATTATCTGGCCCAAAATGTCAGTAGTGCTAAGGTTGAGAAACCCTGATGTAGAGTAGTGGATTCCACATTTTAGTGACCATCAGAATCCCCTAGAAGGCTTGTTACACCAAAGATTGCCCCCACCCCCAGCCCCACCAAATTCCTAATTTTGGAAGGAGGCCGAGAATTTGCATTTCTATCACATTCTCAGGTGATGCTGATGTTGCTGGCCTGGGAGCAGCTCTTTGAGAACAATTGCCATAGGGATTAATAGCTGCACAGCTGTAATTGGTCTCATATAAAGTGTCAGCTCCATAATTTGTGCCCTCTCTCATATTTAATTAGGCTTTCCCTTTTTTTCTGGTATGCTGCAAACATCTCTTAGGCACAGGCCAGGTCTCCTCTTTTCTTTGGCATGTCCTGGGGTGTGAGGAACAGGCCTCTCATTACTGTGGACCAGACGGTTTCAGTTGGCTACGTGGACTTGGCACCATATAAGACCTGGCACCAAGGACATGTGAGTGAGGTGTTGGCTTGGGAGAGATTGATGGAGAGAGGGAAGCGATGGGGCAAGTGAATGTGGGAAGAAAAGAAACAACCATTTTTGTTGTGTTTAAAACACAGTGTCCTTCCCCCACAGTGTCCTGAAAACTCAACATGCCTGTGCATAGCTTTGCAATCTCTCTACATAAAAGCCTAAGTGCCAGGCTGACCAGCCAACTGGCCGACTGGCCTGCTGGTAGCTATGACGCACAATGACCACCAGGGGGCAGACACTCAATGCACAGGCATGGAAACATGTAACAGACTGATGAATCTCAGAGGGAAGGGGGAGAGGGAGGGTGGGAAGAGATTAACCAATGATCTTATATGCATATTAGAGGCCCAGTGCACGGATTCCTGCACTGGTGGGGTCCTTCGGCCTGGCCTGCGGGGATTGGGCCAAAATTGGCTCTCCTATATCCTCTGAGGGGTCCCGGATTGCGAGAGGGTGCAGGCCAGGCCAAGGGACCCCACCGGTGCACAAATCTATGCACTGGGCCTCTAGTTTCTTATAAAACACAGTCTTTCAGTCTGAAATGTCTGACTCCCCACCTCACATACTGTCTTATTAATGATGGAATCAGGTTTACTTTTCACTGTCATCACACCAGTAGGCCCAAAGAGGGCAGATTTATCTCCTGTGTCCCTGAGTTCATCATCTTTTCTCCAAGGATTCTTTTTCTGACCTTGTTCCCTATTGTCCTTGGGCCATTCAGCATGAGGGCAAGGCTCATCCACCTCTGACACACATCATATTGAGTTGGACAGGGCTGGCCAGTGGATTCAGCATGAGAAAAACAGAGGAAAGGTTGGGCATGGAAGTCAGGGGCCAGATCAGGCATGGGTTGGACCAGGAAGTACCTGGACCCTTTGGTACTGAACCAAGGAACATATTGACCCTTGTGCTGAAAATGAGAAACCAGGTAAAAGGTTGGGAAAACACTGGGTCTGAGGAGTCTAAGAATGTGAGAGCTCACAACTAAAGTGAGGCCTATCTTGGAAGCCTCTGATGATTTCTGCTGGGCCAGCAAGTAAACAGACGTCAGTCTTAATGGGCTAACCTGGTTAACCTGGCTGATGGGGCTGAATGCTTCAGGGCATGAGAACAGTTAATAGTTTTTTTAGGTGGAGGATGAAGAAGGGTGCACAGGGTGTTTCAATTTCTTATAAAATATTCCTTTCCTTATGCTGTGAACACAGCATTTATTTTGTTATTTTAAAAAATATCACTTATTGATTGATTTTAGAGAGAGAGAGGGAGAGAAACATTGGTTCCCTGTTCCACTTATTTATGCACTCATTGGTCTCTTCTTGTATGTGCCCTGACCGGGATTGAACTCACAAACTTGGCATATTGGGACGATGTTCTAACCAACTGAGCTACCCAGCCAGAGCCAAACATCATTTATTGTATGAAAAAATGGAAAATAACTTATACTCTGAACAATAAGAGCTTACTTACATAAACTATGTAAAATCCATAATGTAGCCATCAAACTGTTTCCTTAAAATATTTAATGAAATAGAACTGTCTCACTATATATATATATATATATATATATATATATATACACACACACATACATATATATTGCAGTTTGCAGCTTATTTTATTATTTTTGATGTATATTTTTATTGATAGTATTAACAGATATCTCCGGTTTATCCCTCCTTATCTTACTGTTATTTTAATACTTATAATAATTTATACTTATTTAACAATTAAAGAAGGTTAACAGATGACATTAATTAAGCATCTACAGTTCTTCTTGCTAGTACGGCAATGTAATCTTCTCCCCCTCTCAGAGCTAAGGAAATGGAAGTTAAGTCATTTGTCCACGTAAGCATAGAGCTGGAATTTGTACTCAGTTCCCTCTGTGAAGGTCTATGGGCCTTTCACCAAAGTGTGAGGCAATTTGGGTAACACGTGGCTTCCCAGGTTTCCTCCTGATCATTCTGGAGTGCTCTCTCCATGCAGGGGACACCTGTCTCCCAATAATGGGTTCCTACAACTGTAGTATTTGAGTCTGCTAAAATTTAGCCATCTCCTTAGGAAAGTTTTTATTGGTTTCCCTTTAAATATGAAAAAATTTTCAAACCATAAAGATATTAATTCACTTCCACCTTACCCTGCAGATTTTGGGGAGGGAGAGTGAACTTTTGAGACACTGAAGATTAAGTTTGTGGTAGGACATGTCACCCTTGTATTCCACAGGACCATCCTTGAGGGAAACAAGGGGCAGTGCTCATGGAAGACCTCCCAATGCAAAACTGCATCAGGCCACGGAGAAGCTCCCGCTTCAGCTGTGCGAGTGAGAGTCACACCAGAGGTTCCTATAAAACATGCTGCATCACTCAAGAACGCTCCGCCCTCGTTCACATGAGCAGTCTGAGTGGTGCTGTAAAACCGAATTTATCACCCTGAGTCATGGAGAAGGAGAGTTCTGGGCAGAGCTAGAGCCAGGAACAGAACTTGAGAGGCAGAAGGTAGAGACCAGGGTTGAGGGGTCTCAAGGGCATAGGAATCATGGATTAATACTCACATCAGGATGCCCTGGAGGATCGCAGCATCCTAAAATACCAGGAACAAAGTGGACAGCCCAGTCTGGCAGTTCTTACAGGACAAATTCTGATAGAAACCAGGGATGCATCTAGAGCAGTGGTTCTCAACCTTCTGGCCCTTTATTTTATTTTTAAAAAATATATATTTCATTGATTTTTTTCAGAGAGGAAGGAAGAGGGCTAGAGAGCCAGAAACATCGATGAGAGAGAAACATCGATCAGCTGCCTCCTGCACGCCCCCCACTGGGGATATGCCTGCAACCAAGGTACATGCCCTTGACCGGATTCGAACCTGGGACCCTTGACACAGGCCGACGCTCTATCCACTGAGCCAAACCGGTTCTAGCCCTTCTGGGCCTTTATATACAGTTCCTCAAGTTGTGACCCAACCATAAAATTATTTTTGTTGCTACTTCATAACTGTAATGTTGCTACTGTTATGAATCGTAATGTAAATATCTGATATGCAGGATGGTCTTAGGCAACCCCTGTGAAAGGGTCGTTTGACCGCCAAAGGGGTCGCGACCCACAGGTTGAGAACCGCCGGTCTAGAGCCAAACCAGAGATGTATGTGTTTATTTATTTTGACAGTACTTTCTTCTACACTCCAAAGTTGGGATGTGACAAACTTCGTAGATCTAGCTTTTAAATATGGCATTTTACATACGTTCTTGAAAAGTGCTTCTTCACCTTTCCAGCTTACATCAGAGCAACACAGCCCAGCTTGATTAGAATCCCCAGCCTCCCTTTGTAGCCAGCCTGGCCTATCTTCCCTGCCTGGAGTTCTTTTTGCTGCAAAGGGAGGTCTCAGATGTTGCAGCTGAGTCTCAGAAGTTGGGTGTGAGGCATGTTGTGAGAGCCTCCAAGGCCACTTCCCTCTCAGCAATGCCCACTAGGTGACGCCTGTGAGTGGGCTGGGCCTTCCAGAATGCCAGCTTCCTTAGCTCCTTCCTTCCCAGGCCCACATCTTGCCTAGAAGATGCTGAACTGGCAAGATCCTTAAAGAAGGCATTCTGCACCTAGTGTTCAGAGAGGACCTATGTGAGGATCTCAGTCAGCTCCCCACTTTTGAGGGGGACACTGATATCTCTGCTTAGTCTATGCCAGGGGTCCTCAAACTTTTTAAACAGGGGGCCAGTTCACTGTCCCTCAGACCGTTGGAGGGCTGGACTATAGTTTTTAAAAAAACTATGAACAAATTCCTATGCACACTGCACATATCTTATTTTGAAGTAAAAGAACAAAACGGGAACAAATACAATATTTGTATTTGCATGTGGCCCGCGGGCCGTAGTTTGAGGACCCCTGGTCTATGTGATGGTCTGATTATGAAAGTAGGGAAAAGGAACAAAACCCTTGCATAACCCAAATGGTTCTAGATTCTGGGTAGGTTCATAACTGCTTTAAAAATGCAAGCAAGCATGGCTGGCGTGGCTCAGTGGTTGAATGTCGACCCAGGAACTAAGAGGTCACTGGTTTGATTCCTGCTCAGGGCACATGCCTGGATTGTGGCTCAATCCCTAGTAGGAGTACGTGCAGGAGGCAGCCAATCAATGATGTTCCTCTCCCATTGATGTTCCTATCTCTCTATCCCTCTCCCTTCCTCTCTCTCTAAAAATCAGTTAAAACATTAGAAAAAGAAAAAAAAAAAAGCAAACAAAATTCCCCCAAACTAAGGTGACTTCTGATGCTCCTGGGATGATTAGAAAGAAGATGGGAGTGAGGCGTGATTATTTTTCACTGTAGCAGTGGTTCCCAAATAAAGCAGTGTGCATCAGATCGCCTGGAAGGATTGTTAAGCCACAGATCTGTGAGTCCCACTCAGAGTTCCTGATTGAGAAAGTCTTGCGGGGGAGGCCTGAGAATTTGCGTTTCCAACAGGTTCCCAGGTGATGCTGCTGCTGCTGCTGCTGGAACTCATTCAGAGAACCGTTGCATGACAGCATTCTATATAAATATGTGGGGTGACAGGGATGGGGACTAGGAGCTGGGACATTGTGGAGAGGGAGGGGACAGTGAACTGAAGCGGCGAAAACAGATTGCCTCTTGGCTATAGAAAAGTCACTCCCCCTTTCCTTGTATAGCTTTTCAGATATTCTCCTTATTCCAAAGAATGTCAATAGCACATTGTGCTTTTGTTAGATAAATCCACCCGGCAGGGATAAGTTAAATCTAATGGCAAGTCAGGGACAAATAACCAGGCAGCTGGGCTATTGCTAGAGATACATTGAGGTGATTTATTTAAATTTGCTTGATGGTTTTTCTAGTAGGGAAATGAAATGTTCTCTCTGTACTGCAGGTGTTCAAGTGCTTTTTTAAATGGCTAAATATTTAAAGTGACAGTCAAGTCAAGGTTAAGAAGGTTAAATGAGAGTACATTCAAAGCCAGTGGTTTCCGAACATCCTGATTAAAATTCTTGTCCCTTTAGAAAGGTGAGAGCAAGTATGTAGGTTTATATGAAAATAAAATCCCAAACCACTCTTGACATGTGTGTTAATATTGCCAAAGTGTCCTCATGTGACACAGCCTCTTTACACAGATTTTCAGTTGCTTTTCATTTTTTATTTTTCTAAACTAAAGGTTTTATGTATCATGAGATAGGTTAGTTTGATGATCTCCATTCCACGAGGGAGGACTGTGGTCCAGGGTGGCAAATGTTAAGCCGAAAGTTATTTGGATGAGCATCCAAACTGGAAACCCGGAGTCCTGGACTTGAGTTTCCAGGCCCCACCTCCATTTTGTAGCCCTGCCTTTCCACCTGAACTCCCTCTGTTAGAGCAATTCTGGAAAATTTCTACTAAGTTTTCTATAATTGTATCTTATCCTCCATTATAACTGGGGTCCCCTTAAGGCAGTGTTTCTCAACCTTCCTAATGATGTGACCCTTTAATACAGTTCCTCATGTTGTGGTGACCCCCAACCATAAAATTATTTTCGTTGCTACTTCATAACTGTAATTTTGCTACTGTTATGAATCGTAATGTAAATATCTGATATGCAGGATGTATTTTCATTGTTACAAATTGAACATAATTAAAGCATAGTGATTAATCACAAAAACAATATGTAGGATGAGGACACATTTGTAATACCTTAACTAATAAAATAAAAATAAAACAAAACAAAACAAACAAACAAAAAAACCCAATATGTAATTATATATGTGTTTTCCGATGGTCTTAGGCGACCCCTGTGAAAGGGTCATTTGACCCCCAAAGGGGTCGCGACCCACAGGTTGAGAATCACTGCCTTAAGGTTTGATGTTTCCCTCTCATACCAAAATATTCAGCCCTCAGGTTGATAGCAGGGCAGCAGGCATTTTTTTCTTGTATCTTTCATGTAATGACCATGAAATTTCTTCCACAAGAACACATAGAGATTTTGTTCTGTTCTGTTTCTAATTTCAGAACAATAAGTTCCCACTGCACCACCACCCACCGGAAAAAGAGCACACAGTGACTGACAAGATGAGGTCTTTGTTTGGTTGTATTTCAAATCTTGTGCTTTCTGCAGTCCCTAACACGTTGGTTATAAATCATTAAAAGGTGGATGTTCTCTAAAATGAATTTTGCATGAAATGTCAGCCAGAGTCTAGGGGACAGCTACAATATTTACAACTGGTGGTATTTCTTAGGGGAGGTAAAAGAAAATGAAGCCAATATAGTTTAGCTTAGTACTGGGGGTGGGGAAGAAAGGGGAGATAGAGAGCACATTTTTTTCACTCACCCAAATAGTTTGTTTCTGCCATTTTTAGAGCAAATAAAACCCGTGGTGCTCAAAGCACTGGGTTCAAAAGTGTTGATACATGGGCTAGAAGAATGTGGGCAGCTGTGTAAGGGGGCAAATAAACAAACTCGAAACTACTATGGGAATGCACTTGTTAGTAGGGAGATTGTTTTACTAACTTCTCTATTTCTGTAAGACAATTTGATCCTAATCACAGCTTTTGCTCATTTGCCTTCCAAAGAAAAGTGTTCTGTTTATTTGGGGGAAAAATGTTGCAGAGATAATGTAACATCCACGTGTCCTTCATGGACAAGAAAACACAAACCATCTTTGCCTGTCAAGGGCCTCCAAGTCTGACACTAAATGACATTTTCCAATTTTTCTCCCTCGAGTCTTTTCCTAACTGTATTCTAGTAACCTGGGCTCTTTGAGCATTTCTGTCCTTGTGTAGAGACCGAAATTGTATAGAGCTTGAAAACTCTCTACATATGGCACATTTCCTCCTCCCTGCCACCTCCCCTTTTTCTTTGCCCAAGTAGTTCTTGTCCATTAAAAAACACACAGACCTTTATTCCACTGTATATATGTACCACATCTTCTTTATCCAATCAGCTATTAAAGGACATTTTGATTGTTTCCATGTCTTCGCCGCTGTGATTAATGCTGCAATGCACATAGGATACATGTATCTTTGCGAATAAACATTTTTAAGTTTTTTGGGTAGAAGCCCAGAAGAAGGATTGTGGGGTCATATGGTAACTTAATATTTTGAGGAACCTCCATACTGTTTTCCACAGTAGCTGTACCACTGTATATTCCCACCAGTGAATGAGGGTTTTTTGTTCTCCACTACCTCTCCAACACTTGTCATTACTTGTCTCGTTGATAATAGTCATTCTAACAGGTGTGAGGTGGTATCTCATTGTAGTTTTGATTTTGTATTTCTCTAATAGCTAGTGAAGTTGAGCATCTTTCGTATATCTGTTAGCCATTTGTATGTCTTCTTGGGAGAAGTGTCTGTTCAGGTCCTTTGCCCACTAATCAGCCATAAGATGAAATACTGCCATTTGTGACAACATGGATTCATCTTGAGAATATCATGCTAAGTAAAATAAGCCAGAAAGAAAAAGTCAAGAACCACATGATTTCACCCATATATGGGATACAACACTGAAAGCAACAAACAAGAAAAACGAAAATGCATAGACACAACAGTATGATGGTTATCATAGGGAAAGGGATTTGGGGTTAGTAAAGGATAAAGGGGGTCAAATAGTATATGGTGACAGAAGGAGATTTGATTTTGGGTGGTGGGCACAAAATGCAATATACAGATGATGTATCATAGGATTGTACACTTGAAACCTAAATAATTTTATTAACTAACTAGAGGTCCGGTGTATGGAATTTGTGCACGGGTAGGGTCCCTAGGCCTGGCTGGTGATCAGGGCTGATCTGCGGGGTGACTGGCAGGGTAATGGGGTGGAGGGGACCCTCGCTGGCATCTGCCTTGGCTGGCCTGGGTCCTGTGGGCTGGGGGCAGCTCCTGTGTTGAGCGTCTGCCCCCCTGGTGGTCAGTGCATGTCATAGCGACTGGTCATTCCTCCGGTGGTTCTGCTGTTCAGTTGATTTGCATATTAGGCTTTTATTATATAGAATATCACCCCAATAAGTTGAAAATAATCTTCATTAAAGTACTTCATTGTTTTAGCTCAAGCTGCTGTAAGAAAATACCACAGGCTGGGTGGCTTAAACAACAGACATTTGTTTCTCACAGTTCTGGAAGCTATCAAGTCCAAGATAAATGTGCTGGCAGATTCTGTTTCCGGCTGGAAAATGGCAGCTTTCTTGCTGTGTCCTCAGATAGCTGTGAGAGCCTGTGAGTGCTCTGGTATATCTTCTCATAAGGACACTAATCCCATTGTGGAGGCCTCATCCTCATGACCTCATTTAAACCTAATTCCTCCCTAAAGGCTCCTGCTCCAAATATCATTATGTTGGGAGTTGTAGCTTCAACATATGAATTTTGAGGGGACACAAACATTTAGTCCATCACACTCACATAACATACAGTTTACCAATTTAAGTGTAATTTGATTGCTTTTAGTATATTCAGTGCATAATCGTCGGTATAATTTACATTTAGAACATTTTCATTGCCCCCAAAAGAAACCTTGGACTCATTAACTGGCTATATCTACATATATCTATATCTAGATAAATAATTCCTCCATAGATTGGCCTACGTAGGATGCTTCATATAAATGGAATCATATAATATGTTACTTTTTGTGACTGACTTCTTTCACTAAACATACTGTTTTCAAGGGTCATCCAAGTTGCAGCATGTATCAGTACTTTGTTCCATTTTATTGACAAATAGTTCATTGTTTGAAGCTAACACATTTTTATTTGTTCATTCATAAGGTGATGGACACTTAGGTTGTTTCTATCTTTTGGCTATCAATAATAATACTGCCATAAATATTTGCGTACAAGTTTTTGTCTGGACATAGGTTTTTATTTCTCTTGGATATGTACCTAGGAATGAAATCGCTGGGTCATGGTAACTTTGTTTATCCATTTAAAGAAATACCAGACTATCTCTCAAAATGACTGTACCATATTACCGTCCAACCAACAATAAATGGGAGCTACAATTTATCTGCATCCTTGCCAACAAAAACTATTGCTGTCTTTTTAAAATTTAGCCATCCTAATGAGTGTGAAGTGGTTTTGACTTACATTTCTCTTAAGCAATAATAAAATGACTAATGGAAGTATTTTCTAATCAGATGTAGAAGTAAGGGCCCAATATCATTCTTTTGCATGATAGCTCCATTTGTTGAAGATTATTCGTTCTCCATTGAATTAGTTTGGCACCCTTGTCTAAGATCAGTTGACCATAAATGTGAGCACTTATCTATGGACTCTCAATTCTATTCTATTGGACTACATGTGTGTCCTAACACTATCCTGATTATTATAGTTTGCTTGTAAATTTTGAAATTGGGAAGAGTGAGTGCCCCAACTTTGTTTTTCTTTAAGATTATTTTGGCTATTCTGGGTTTCTTGCATTTCCATATGGATTTTAAAATCAATTGTCAATTTCTGCAAAAAAGCCAGCTGGGATTTTGGTAGAGATTGTGTTCAGTCTGTATATGAATTTGGAGAGTACTGCCATTTTAACAGTATTATGTCTTCTAATCTATACATATGAAACATCTATTTACTTATATCCTCTTAAATTTCCTTCAACAATCTTGAAATTTTCAGAATATAAGCTTAGTACTTCTTTGGTTAAATTTATTCTTATATATTTCATTCTTTTTGATACTATTGTAAATAGAATTTTTTTTTCTTTTCTTTCTTTCTTTTTCTTTTTCTTTTTTTTTTTTTACAGAGAGGAAGGGAGAGGGACAGAGAGTTAGAAACATCGATGAGAGAGAAACATCGATCTGCTGCCTCCTGCACATTCCCTACAGGGGATGTGCCCGCAACCAAGGTACATGCCCTTGACTGGAATCGAACCTGGGACCCTTCAGTCCGCAGGCTGACGCTCTATCCACTGAGCCAAACTAGCGAGGGTGTTTTCTTAATTTTATGTTTGTGTTGCTCTTTGTACTGCATAGAAATAAAGTTGAATTTTGTGTATTAATTTGTATCTTGTAATCTTGCTGAACTCATTTATTCTAATAGCTTTTTAGTGTTATATAGGATTTTTCTGTAGATAAGATCATGTCCTCTGTGAATAGTTTTATTTGTTCTTTTCCAAAATTGATACCTTTTTATATCACTGTCTTGCATAATTGCCCTGCCTAGAATCTTCAGTACAGTATTGAATAACAGTTGTTTGCCATTTTTGTTTTGTTCTTAATCTTAGGGTGGCAGCATTCAGTCTTTCTCCTTTAAGTATAATTTTAGCTGTAAGTTTTCTGTAGATGCCCTTTATCAGGTTGAGTAAGTTCCCTTACACTCTATTTCTAATTTGTTGAGTGTTTTTATCATGAAGGCATGTTGACTTTTGTGAATGCTTTTTTCTTTTATTGATCATGCAGTTTTTACTCTTTATTGATTGTGGTATATTACATTAGTTAAACTTATTTATGGGATAAATCCCACTTGCTTATTGTGTATAATCATTTTTATATATCGCTGGATTCATTTTGCTGAAAATATTTGCATCTATATTAATAAAGAATATTGGTCTGGATTTTTTTTCTTTGTGATTGCTTTGGTATTGGTTTTGGTATCTGAGTAATATTGGCCTCATAGAATGAGTTGGTAAGTTTTCTACTTTTTGAAAAAGATTTGTGAAGGATTGGTATAAATACTTATTTAAAGTTTTGAAATTGGGAAGAGTGAGTCTCCCAACTTTGTTTTTCTTCAAGATTATTTTGTCTATTCTGGGTTCCTTGCATTTCCATATGGATTTTAGAATCAGTTGTCAATTTCTGCAAAAATGTCAGCTGGGATTTTGGTAGAGATTGTGTTCATGGTATTCCTTTATATTTCTGTTAGTAATAGTTTTGCCTCTTTCATTTCTAATTTTAGTAATTTAGTAATTTAAATCTTTATTCTTTATTTCTCCATCAGTCTAGCTAAAGGTTTGTAAATGTGTTCTTCTCAAAGAGCCAACTTCTGGTGTAATTGATTTTTCTATATTTAAATTTTTTATTCACTTCTTTGCTAATACTTTATTTATTCTGCTGGATTTGAGTTTAGCTTGCTGTATATCCAGCTTCTTAAGGTAGAAGGTTCCATTGTTGATTTGAGATCTTTTTTTCTTTTCAATATTGTCTATTACAGCTATGTAGTTCCCTTTAAGAGCTGCTTTACTAGCATCCAATAAATTCTGGTAAGATTGAATTTTTGTTTTCATTTATCTCAAAATATGTTCTAATGTCCCTGTGATTTCTACTTTAAACCATTGGTAAGTTAGGAGTGTGTTGTTTACTTTCTACATTTGTGAATTTCTCAAACATATTTTTATAGATTTCTAATTCCATTGTTGTTGGAGAGATAACCTTGAATCATTTTAATCCTTTTGAATTTATTGAGGAGTGTCTTATGGATTAGCACATGTTCCAGGTACACTTGAAAATAAGGTATATTCTTCAGTTGTTGGGTGTAGTGCTATAGACATTTCTACATGTTTGTTGGTCTTGTTGCTTTATGATGATTTTGAAGTTGTCTGTTTCCCCATTGATCTTTAGATTACTTGTTCTATCCTTTATCGAAAGTAGAGTATTGAAATCTTCAACTGTTAATGTTTAATTGTCTATTTCTCCCTTCATTTTGTCCTTTTTTGCTTCACATATTTTTTGGGTCTCTGTTGTTAGGTGGACATATGTTTATAATTATTATATCTTCCTGATGGATTAACTCTTATCATTATGAAGTATTCTTTATCTCTAGTAAAATTTTGTTTTAAAGTCTGTTTCATCTGATATTAGTATATCTACTCCAATCCTCTTACAGTTTTTGTTTGTCTGCTATATCTTTTTCCATCATTTTACTTTCATATTATTTGTATCTTTTAAAGTAAAGTGTGTCTCCCGTAGACATCATATAGTTGGTCTTGATTTAGTAAAAAACCTCAATCTGCTATTCTTTGCCTTTTTATTAGATTGTTTAATATAATCCTATTTAATGTTATTAATATGGTTAGATTTATACCTATTATATTCCTTTTGTTTTCTATGTGCCTTATGTCATTGTTGTTCTTTTGTTCATCCTTTACATTTTACCTTTTTTTTTTAAAAAAATAAATCTTTGTTGTTCAGATTATTACAGTTGTTCCTCTTTTCCTCCCCCCATAGCTCCCCTCCATCCAGTTCCCACCCCACCCCATGGCCTTTAAACCGCCCCCGCCCCCCACTGTCCTTGTCCATAGGTGTACGATTTTTGTTCAGTCTCTTCCTGCACTCCCTACACCACCTTCCCTCCGGGAATTGTCAGTCCACTCCCTTTGTATGCCCCTGTTTCTATTCTATTCACCAGTTTATTCTGTTCATCAGATTTTTTATTCACTTGATTTTTAGATTCACTGTTGATAGATATGTATTTGTTGTCTCTTTGTTGTTCATAATTTTTATCTTTACCCTTTTCTTCTTCTTCCTCTTCTTAAAGAATACCCTTCAGCATTTCATATAATACTGGTTTGGTGGTGATGAACTCCTTTAGTTTTTTCTTGTCTGTGAAGCTCTTTATCTGATCTTCAATTCTAAATGATAGCTTTGCTGGGTAGAGTAATCTTGGTTTTAGGTTCTTGCTATTCATCACTGAATATTTCTTGCCACTCCCTTCTGGCCCGTTTCTGTTGAGAAATCAGCTGACAGTCGTATGGGTACTCCCTTGTAGGTAACTGTTTTCCTCTTGCTGCTTTTAAGATTCTCTCTTTGTCTTTTGTCCTTGGCATTTTAATTATGGTGTGTCTTGGTGTGGTCCTCTTTGGATTCCTCTTGTTTGGGTTCTCTGCACTTCCTGGACTTGTAAGTCTATTTCTTTCACCAGGTAGGAGAAGTTTTCTGTCATTATTTCTTCAAATACGTTTTCAATATCTTGCTCTCTCTCTTCTTCTGGCACCCCCATAATTTGGATATTGGTATGCTTGAAGTAGTCCCAGAGGCTCCTTACACTATCTTCACAATTTTGGATTCTTTTTTCTTTTTGCTTTTCCATTGGGGTGTTTTTTGCTTCTTCGTATTTCAGATATTTAACTTGATTCTTGGGATCCTCTGGTCTGCTGTTAGATCTCTTTATATGATTCTTTATTTCAGTCAATGTATGCTTAATTTCTAATTGGTCCTTTTTCATATCCTTGAGGGTCTCACTATATTTCTCGGAGGTTTCTAGAAGATTCTTGAGTAACATTATAACCGTGGTTTCGAACTCTATATCCAGTACTTTGCTTTCCTCCATTTCTTTCATTTGTGACCTGTTTCTTTGTCTCTGCATTTTGGCTGCTTTCCTGTGTTGATAGAGTGGCTTTCTGTGCTAGGTGTCTTATAGGGCCCAGTGGCTCAGTTTCCCTAATTACCTGAGGTGGACACTCTTTGTGCACCACTTTGTGGGCTGTGTGCACAGTCTTGTTGTAATTAATCCTTGATTGCTGTTGGTATCACTGGGAGGAATTGACCACCAGGCCAATTGACTGTGAGGACCAGCTGTGTCTACAATGGTAAAACTGCTGTGCTGGAGACACCCTTATGGGGCAGGACTTGCTTCAGTGGGGCTTTGGTGCTCACTGAGTCTGTCCCTTGAGTGTTTCTCTTATATCTGTGAAGAGTTGTAATCTGGTATGGCCTCACGCTGACCACTGGGTACACTGGCTCTTGGATCTCCAAGGAGGTGCAAAGTCAGCCACTGAGGTCTCCCAGCAGGAGCTACAGAGAGATCTGCAGATTCCTCCTCTTTGTTTGGGGTTTGGAGGTGCCCAGATGAGGCCCAGCTGTGAAGCAATGCAGGCTGCTGTTGAGCCTTAGGCCTTCTTTTGAAAGCTTTGGTCTTCTTGACCCAGTAGCAGTTTGTTAGGTTTTAGGTTGCAAAAGAACAGGGCATTCATATGCAAAAGCCTCTGCTCACAGCTTGGGTGGGGTTGTAAATTGGGTGGGGCAGGGTCTCAGGGAATCACCAGGGCAGAGCAAACTGCAATGGCTGCCAGTCAGCCCTGCCTCGGAGAGGTTTCCAGGTCTCTGTGTACCGTGACCCTGTGCAGGAACAATGATTGCTGCAAGCACTTCTGTGAGAAAGCTGCTCTTGAATTTCTGTCCTGATGCCAGACAGTCCAGTTTCTCCCCATATGAGCCTGGGTCCCCAGAATCTCACCCAGAACTGGAGTTCAGAGCAATCAGGAGCTTGTATCTCCCTCCCAATTGAAAAAGACAACAGCGTACCCAGTTGCCAGCCCGTTTCCATGCACGCCTCCATACCTCTGCACTTCTGCACCTCCGCACCTCCTACCAGTCTCAATGTGCTTTTCTTTTTCCTTCTATTTGTAGAACTGCCACTCAGCCATCCTTACCATGGTTCTGGATGATATCCGTTTTATCTTTTAGTTGTAGTTTTGATGTGGTTGTGTGAGGCAGCAGATACAGGTGTGTAGCTATGCTGCCATCTTGGTTTCTCCTACATTTTACTTTTGTATTTAGTAGATTTTTTTCTAGTGTAACATTGTAGTCCCTTTAATATCTAAAATTATAATTTTTTTCATTGTGGCTCTATGGCTTACCATATTCAAAATAAATTATCTAAATCTACATTATACTAACTTAATGCCAGTACCATACAGAAACTTTATTCTTATGTAATTTCATTCTCCCCTTCTCCTTTTATACTGTTAATTGTTATACATATTGTATCTATGTATGTTTCAAACTCAATTATACACTATTAAAATTATCTTATGTCTTTAAAAAAACTGAAAGAACAAATACATTTTTGAGTTTTTATATTAAATTTTAAAAATTACTGTTTCTAATTTTCTTCATTTGTTTCTCTGAATTTAAGATACAGTATGGTGTCATTCTCTTGTTACAATACAGAGAATGACAATTCACTTCCTCATGCTATTGTTCTCATCAGGGATTCTCAGACTCTTGGATTTTATAGATATGATTTCAAATTTATTTTGAGATTGACTTAGGTTTGCCTACTTTTACTTTGTAAGTATGGACATAAAAAAATGTAACCAAATATCCTTTACTATCATCATCATTTTTTTAAAAGGAGGATATTTTTATCATCTCTCTTTCTAAATAGGAAGGTGACAATCCCAGGGACAGAACAATACTTCTTGAAGAAAAGACAGTTGGAAATGTTTAACTAAACATTTTGCAGCAGCCTGATAAACTTCATCACAGATGAGCATTTGGAAACTTTGGGTTTATGTAAGTAATAACAACAACGTCATCATTAGCATTAACAACAATGACTAATTTTATTTAATCCATATTATGTCTGAGTCACACTGTTCTTAAACACTCTATGTATAATGACTCATTTACTAACATAATCTATGGAGTGGATAAGATTATTATCATTATCATTTTATAGTGGACAGCAGACCCAAGGTCCTACACTAGAAGAGCCAGGATTCATACCTCAGAGTTCTGTCTCCAGCATCTGTACTCAAAACTGCTGTAATGAGCTATGGCAGGTTGGTTGGATGTGGTGCTAGTCTGTGATGGGTTAATAGAAGTAACTCTCACTCAGACATTGTTTTTAATGTGTTTTTTTTATGTTTTATTTTAGAGAGAGAGGAAGGTAGAGGAGAGAAACATTGATTGGCTGCCTCTTGCATACCCCCTACTGGGGATCGAGCCCATAACCTAGACATGTGCCCTGATTGGGAATTGAATCAGTGACCTCTTGGTACATAGGACGACACTCAACCAACTGAGCCACACTGGCCAGGGCTCAGACATTGGCTTTGTTAGGGGCAGTGAAAAATAAGGTTCATAGTGTGTCCCGGAGAGAGGAACTTAGACCTTTGATTGTGTGAGTGTTAGGTTGAATCAGGCAGGAGCAGTGATCTCTATGTGCCAACCGGAGAGCATACTGGTTGTACAGAAGTATTATAGAACAAGGTGGGTTTATTCAACAAGCTGCAAAAGCCAAAAGTTTGGGTATCATTTTAAAAAAATATATCTTTATTGATTTCAGAGAGGAAGGGAGAGAGAGAGAGAGATAGAAACATCAGTGATGAGAGAGAATCATTGATTGGCTGCCTCCTGTACACCCCCTACTGGGGATCGAGCCCACAACCTGGGCATATGCCCTTGGCTGGAATCGAACCTGGGACCCTTCAATCTGCAGGCTGACACTCTATCCACAGAGCCAAACTGGCTAGGTCTGGGTATCATTTTTTTCTAGTCCATCGCCTTAACCACTCGGCCACGACTACACATTGGGTATCATTTTTTAATGTTCTCATTCTCATAACCTGTCAGTCACTGTGTTTTATTAATTCACTCTCCTATATACATTTCATATTTACTCCTAATTTTCTTTGACCCCATATATGGCTTGCCTAGCTCAGTGGTCGACAAACTGCGGCTCGCGAGCCACATACGGCTCTTTGGCCCCTTGAATGTGGCTCTTCCACAAAATACCACATGCGGGCACGCACATACAGTGCGATTGAAACTTCGTGGCCCATGCGCAGAAGTGGGTATTTTGTGGAAGAGCCACACTCAAGGGGCCAAAGAGCCTCATGTGGCTCGCGAGCTGCAGTTTGCCAACCTCTGGCCTAGCTTATTTAAGTCTCCTAAATTGGCCTTCCTGTCTCTAGTCTTGTTTTTCTTGAATCCATTTATTCTGCACACTGACTGAATGGGTTTTCTAAAACACAAATCTAAAGAGGTCATACCTCTTCTTAAAATCTTTAAATTGTTTTCTTCTACCTTCAGAACACTCCTAATGAACACTACAAGGCTTTCACTTCTTTGTTCTCTGTCCATTCTCTCTTTCTTGTTGTAATCTTCAGCTATAATAAACATTCTGTTTTCTTAAAATGCTTTTGTAATAGATATTTGCTGAATAAGTTAAAACCTTATTTTACCAAGATTAAAAAAATTTAATCATGAAAGTTATAACCGTTGCCTAGGGCTGCTGTAACCGTACTACAAACTGGGTAGCTTAGGACAACAGAAATTTTTATTGTTCAGTTCTGGAGGTTAGAAGTCTGAAATCAAGATATGGAAAAGGTTGGCTCTTTCTTAGGGTTGTGAGGGAGAATCTGTCCCAGAGTTCTCCCCTAGCTTCTAGCATACTCATTCTTTGGCTTATCAATGGTGTTCTCCCTGTGTTTTCACATCATCTACCCAATATGCGTGTCTCTGTTCAAATTTCCCCTTTTGATAAGAGCACAGCCATACTATTGGAAAGAGGCCACCCTAATAACCACATTTTATCTTGATCATCTGCAAAGACCATCTTTGCAAATAAAGGCACATTTATAGCTACTGGGGGTTAGGACCTCATGTTTTTAGAGGACACAATTCAACCTATAACAATAATATCTTTTCAGATAAAACCTATTTCAGAAACTTGTCTTAATATGAGGTGACAGGAGAAGATTTGACTTTGGGTGGTGGGCACATGATGCAATATACAGATTTTGTAGCATAGAAATTCACACATGAAACCTATATGTTCATTATGACCAATGCCACCCAACCAATTAAAAAACCAAAAAACTAAAGAAACCCCTCACAAACAAATATAGATCTAGACACATAGAAGCATGCAACAGACTGACAAATATCAGAGGGAAGGAGGGGCAGGAAGAGGTCAACCAAAGAACTTATATGCATATATACATAACTAGAGGCCTGATTACGAAAATCGTTCAAGAGTAGGCCTTCCTTCTCCCAGCTGCTAGCTTCCCTCTGGCACCCGGGACCCGGGCTTCCCTCGCAGCCCCGGCTTTGTCCAGAAGGACGTCCGGTCTAATTGGCATATTATGCTCTTATTATTATAGACTAGTAGCCTGGTGCACAAAAATTTGTGCACTCAGGAGGGGTTGTCCCTCAGTTATTAAACATTTATTGACACAACATGGATAACATTGGTGGTGGTGGTGGTCTTGTCAGAATGTGTTATATTATGCAGATGAAAATCTATTTAAACAGATTTGATGTAGATATTTTCAAAGATGGAAGAATTGTCCCTGTCAACTATTTTAGTTGATTCATATCTTCACTAATTGTCATCATTGCTGGATATAATAGGTCATGCACTGTCCCTGTCCTTTGTAGCCTTTGTTACCTTAAGGACTCTAGTTTTTCATTTATATGTTTAAGTACCAACCTTACCGGCTTAAAAATGTAAGCTTTTAACACTGCTCTCTCTGTTCTGTATCCTTCCGATGAAAAGTGGAGTTGGGTTGCAGCACAGGAGAGAAGTTCAGAAGGGGAATATTGAAGTAATGACTGCAGTAGGAGAAGAGGGAACCTATTTCCCTGGCCACAGGTGCTGGTGCCCTGGACCACAGGGCTGGCAGCTTCTCCGGGTGGCTGCAGCCTGGGACCTCGGGCGGGTGGCTTATCCATCTCCTGGGCTGCAGCCAGCCGCAGGTGCTGGCACCTGGACCAAAGGTGGGCGGCTTCTTCTTCTGGCAGCTTCTTCTTCTTCTGTGTTTCCAGGGTGGGCAGTCAGTTATGTATATATGTGTGTGCATGCAAACATAGGTGTGTACACATGTGTATGTGGAAATCTGCTGGGCAAGTCAAAACCATAGAAGAGTTGCCCCCTATCTCTTGAATCTTCCAGAGATATCCCCCACTTTTTTATTCTATCACTATTGGAGAGTCAGTATTTGTAGCCAGCCAACCAGTAATTCTCTCAGTGTCTATTTCTGACTTCTTCTTTCCCTGTATGTCTTCTAACCCCTAATCATATTTCCACCTGGATGCATCATATTTACTCCCAATATGCTGTTTAGAGAAGGAGTCAGGATGCTGTCTTCCCATGAATAGTACTCAGTAACAAACCAATTGCATTTTAGTTGGGCAATGCCCATACCCACCCTTAAAATCCCTTCCACCATGCATTTCTGTTCCCCTTTTTGATTGTTGGATTGTTCAGCTGCTCCTTCTCCTCACCCCACCACCCTTGGATCGTAATGTAAAATTCTTTTACCATGTCAAGAAATTATTAAAAATACAGGTACTTTGAAAAAAAAAATACAGGTACTTCTCCGATCACCAGCGCGGGAAAGAAGGGGGGTGGCGGGGGGGGGGGGGGGGGGGGGGGGGAAGAGGCGGCTGCTGGCCACCCGAGATCTACGTGGCAGCATGTAGAGGCCAGGACCCAGTCTCACGGGTTTTACCCGTGCAGTCTGAAAGGTGCTTCCGATCTACGTGGCGGCCAGGACCCGGTCTCATGGGGTTTGCAGTTTGAAAGGTGCTCGCGATCTACTTGGCGATCAGGACCCAGTCTCAGGGGGTTTGCATTTTGAAAGGTTCTCACAATCTACGTGGCGGCCAGGACCCGGTCTCGAGGTTTTACTTGCGCAGTTTGAAGGGTGCTCTCGATCTTTGTGGCGGCACGTAGAGACCAGGACCCAGTCTCACGGGTTTTACCCGTGCAGTTTGAAAGGTGCTTGTGATCTACTTGGCGGCCTGGACCCGGTCTCATGGGGTTTGCAGTTTGAAAGGTGCTTGTGATCTACTTGGCGGCCAGGACCTGATCTCATGGGGTTTTACCTGTGCAGTTTGAAAGATGCTCGCGATCTATGTAGGGGTCAGGGCCGCCTATTCCCTGCCCCGCCTGGCTTCTCCGATCACCGATCACTGGTGGTGGTGGGGGGGGGGGGGGGCAGGGAAGAGGTGTCCACCGGCGCTGCCTCTTCCCTGCCCTACACAGCTTCTCTGATCACCGGATGTGGGGCGAGGCAAAGGCGGCCCCGGTTCTCCGATCATGGCTGGGGGGCGGGGCAAAAGCAGACCGGTTTTCTGATCCGGCTGGAGTGGCAGGGCAAAGGCGGCCCCCAGGCTGCCTCCTGCACACCCCCTACTGGGGATGTGCCCGCAACCAAGGTACATGCCCTTGACCGGAATCGAACCTGGGACCCTTGAGTCCACAGGCCGATGCTCTATCCACTGAGCCAAACTGGTCAGGGCTGCGTGAGTGATCTTTTAACAAATACAGGGGTGGGCAGAAGTATGTTTACACTTGTGAGTATGTAAAACTTTATTCTTTTATTATTTATTAATTATTGTATTGTAACTGTAAACCTTCTTTTGCTCACCCTGTATATTGGAACCCCTATTCCTGTGAGAAAGTCTATATTTACTGTAATATGAAATTACTTTTCAATGTTTTTGGTTGTCTAGCTCTGAACATTCCCAGGTACCCCCCACCCCAAGAGCTGTAAAGACCAGACCTTGCTTTTCTATAGTCTCAAAAGCTGAGCCCCAATAAACCACTTTTAGAAGTTACTTAAAACTATTGAGGCATCATGGTGCAGTGGGGTGAAAAACCAACCATGGAGCCTGGTAGGAGTGAGGAGATGCATGTTGTAGCCCCTGAACTGCCACCAATTCACTGTGTTGATCTTCAATATATTGCTTCCTCTCTCGGTGCTGTTGTTTCCTCATCTTTACAGGTGAGAATTGGGTAATACTAGATAATTCCTGATATTTCAGCTTTGAAGTTTTCCAGGGTTGTCCCTATTGTTAATATTAAGTAGATGTTCCTTCCAAGTATTGTCAAGAGAAGAGGTCCATGTGACCCACTCTGGACCCACAGCCTTCAGGATGACCCTAGGGAACTGGGAAGGGCATATTACAGATGCTCAGTACATTTTTTGAATAAAAAACTGAGTCATACTCCCCTGGGTGCTGGGGTTAAATATAAATAAACTGTGATTCCAGAGAGGCACAGGCAGATACAACACAGTATGAGAAACACTTTAATATTAAAGACTTGAGCCACGAGCGTTGGCAACACAGAGAAGGGGGACACACTGAACTGCCTGAAATGTGTGTGGCTTGTGTTTGTGTGTGTATGTGTGTGAGTGCACATATGCTATGGAGGGAAGTTAAGGGAAGGCTTCACAGGGATGGCTTTGGGATAAGTAAACTTTATGTTGGAGAAGTGGATGAAGGGAACTCCAGGTAGAACGAGAGAGAAAGCTTACAGAACAATCACCAACTCACTGTGGCTGGAATGCAGTCTTCTAGGTGAGATGGAGGTGGGAAGCAGTGGGAAGAAAGTCAAGGGTTGGATCACAAGGGTCCTTTTAGGACAAGTTAAGGAGGTTACTCCTGTGGGTAAATAGGAGCCATAGACATTTTTAAACATTAAAGGCCATTTGATGAGATCAAAACCCCAGGGCTGATTTTTGTTCAAGATGCTGGCAGACGAGGAAAGGGTCTTCTCTCCTGTAGCCAGAATATGGAGACACTTTTAAAAGTATATTTTTATTGATTTCAGAGAGGGAGGGAGAGAGGGAGGGAGGGAGGGAGGGAGGGAGAGAGAGAGAGAGAGAGAGAGAGAGAGAGAGAGAGAGAGAGAAACATTAATGATAAGAGAGAATCATTGATCAGCTGACTCTTGCATGGGGCTCGGGCCTGCAATGTGGGTGTGTGCCCTGCCCTGACTGGGAATCAAACCATGACCTCCTGGTTCATAGGTCAACGCTCAACCACTGAGCCATACCAGCTGGGCTAGAGACACTTTTTTGGGTTATGTTTGGACAGAGGTTTGCAAAGTGACCTAACGCTGCCTCTTTATGAGCCAGAGTTTAACTTCTGAATCTCCCAGGGATTAAGGTGCTTCATGGAACAAGATACTGAATTTCTGTCGGTATAGGCACATGTTTTTCTGGTTCTCTGTGCAGGTGAGACTAGAAAGAACATGAATGTAAGTATCAAATATTCAAAAGAACATGTGGATTAAGTTGGTGAAAAGTGAAATTTCTCTCCTTCATGAGTAATGCCTTTTAAAAAATTAGAAACTTTATAAGAAGAGTGAGAAAGCCCCAAAGACCATAGAGATGTTTTTGAATACTAAAACACCCACATGTGCACGGTGAGTGATAAAAGACGTGTTTTCTTATTGGAATGCATTGACATCTTAAAAGGCTTCCTTTGTTATATTTAAACTTGCATGTCAAAAATTACTCCCTGCGTACAGTTTATTCTCCATTCAGTGTTAGCATACAGTGATGTTGCTGTAAAGCAAGACAGCACACTTTTAAGGTCTGTGTAAGCTGTGATTGTTGAACAAGAATCTTGACAATGCCAGGCTAATCTCTTCTGATTGGTGCTGGATTGATATGGGCTGACAACATAAACCCGTGCTGGAATATTCTAATCCATCACCTGGCATAAGAGGCATTTTACCCTGGGCTTTATAGGAAGAGAATCCATTTGCATCTGTGTTTCAAAGTGAGATTTTCTAAGGACGTGAATGTTCCAACTTGTCACCATCTCTTTATAAGGAGGGATCACAACAGGCAGTCTTGAAATTAAAGAAATAGTAACATGTTTGTATAGAGGTGTCTGCACTTTCATTAAGGACCACTGTGGCCGTGATTGTCTTTGAAATCTTTCCTTTGTGTGATGTTTTACAACTTGCTCTCTATCACCTGAAAAAGTCTGGGCTAGGGTAAAGATCTTCACAAAATGACCTTTACCATAACAGTGTTCTCCTTAAATAGTCCTTCATTTTTCGATGGAAATGGAAGGGACCAGACATTACGGAGTAGAGACAAGTTGGTCCCATGCTCCCTTGTCAGTGTTCCAACCTACAGAATTCATGAGCATGCTGCTCAGGTGGCAGTTTCAGGCTGCTAAGTATGGGGAGGGGTGTTATGAAGTAATAGACAAGTAGAACAGGTATTAGAATTGGTACCTGGACAACCTTGAATAATTTATTTAACATGAAAGCTGTTTTTTTTTTCTTTGAAAGGGGCTAATGATAGTAATATCAATAATCTGTTAACTACTTTTTACTTGCTGGGCATTTGTATACACACATAATTATACATCATATATACATGGATATACAATCACTTTTCATTATTCATGGTTGTGATGTTCTATAAAATCACTGCAAACACTTGATCTGCAAATATTGAAGAATTGTTTCTAGGGGAAATAGAGGGTTAGGTTCCTGACAGCCTCTGGTCACACTATTTTCATCAACCAATCATTACAGAACCTGGTTTTGAAGTGTGTTTCTTTGTAAAGACCTTAATATATTCATTAACATTGGACTCACAGCCAGCCAACAGCACCATTATCCTGTCTGAATGAAGCTTATCTAATAACACATGATTTTTGTCTGTGAGGCACATCACAGTCTTTTGTGCTTAGGAGCACTAGATAGCCCAGCAGCACTATGCTTGGGATCATTTTGAATAGCAAAATCACCAACAAAAATAAGAAAAGCATGGCACTAAATATACCATGAAAAACCACCTGTTTTTAGTATGAGAGCTGGAACCAGAAGGCAGAGTGCAGCCTTGTTTGATCTCAGCTAGGATTGTGTGTTTTGAGTGGGTCACATTGTCACCACTCTGTGCATGTCCATGAATGACTGCAGAAGAGCAGCAAATATTAACTTGGGGGTTACAAATAAATTCTAGCAAGCAGGGGAATCAGTAGATATGGAATCTGTGAATAATGAGGATCAAGTGTATGTAAAATCTCATTTGAAGAGCAGAGTTGCACAGTGGAAGCATGCTGGGCCCATAAAATCTCATTTAATTATCAGAATACCTCTATTGCGTATTCTTGACCATTCCACAAAACTGCTCTACTACTGCTTCTTAACTTTTGAATGTTAAATGAGATAATGTGTATAGCAACGATATTATTTGAAGTCTCTGATTTCCTGTTTTGCATTGTTTTGGGCATGACTTTCCTCTATCCTCCAGAGGCATTGGTTTGCCTCTGAGAGAATGGAGAAATTATAGTAGAGATGCTAAGAGAGAGAGCCAGTGACGCAGCCACCACTGTTACAGTGCATACTAGTTGCAGGTACTGTTCTCTGTGCTTTAAATACATTAATCCAATCCTCATAATAGCCCTACAAGATAGGTACAATTATATAATATCATTCAGGCAATCTTGCCCCTACGCTTTATGGTACATCACAGCAGTCAGGTTTTGACATGCAGAGTGTAAGTTTTTATTAGTCCAGAGCAAAAAGTATGAGTATGCTCAAGCAAAACAGTATTAGAGAAGTAATTCCTTTCTTACGAATTAAGATCAAAGCCTGGTGACTAGGGATTTCCTTTGTAACATAGAGTGACTACCCCTCCTCTTTTAGGGCGTGGCATCTCCATGAAGGAATAGGATGCAATGCAGATAGGAAGAAATCAAACAGTTTGTCTCTTTTTTCATGGTAGTCTGTGGGAAAGAATAGACAAAAGCAGAAAATCAATTAGTTACTTGGGTTATGGCTTTACATGTACTTCCCCATTGCCAGTCAAGGTCAAAATCCCAAAGAAGGGATATATTAGATATATTAAAGGGAAAGTAGAAAGAAGGAGTTTTGTAGGAAATAGACTTGTATGATGCCCTGTGTATCAGAGAACATTGTCACTGTAGTGGGATAGGCAGAGAGAGACCTGAATCAGGGTCACTGCCGACAGCCATGCAGGGGGTGAGTGCATGACTCCACAGGTCACTGTATACTTAGACTTTGATGGGAATGCTTTGCTGTGCTTTGTAGTGGTACCAGTCTGAATTGGCTTTTGGGAGTCTGTTTTGGCTCCTACGTGTGATGAGGAAATGTCCAGAAAGTCCCCTGTGCCTCATGGAGGTGTATGGATCGAGGTTGATGTGCCTAGCAGGCAGCACTCTCAGAATGGGTAACTCCCTGCAATAGAAACCAAGTAGGAGTCTTATGCTCAGAGGGATGTACTTTGCTAGCAAGAGCTGAGGGAGGGCCAGTTCAGCAGAAAGGACCTGCAGACCTGATGGAGCTGAGAGAAGGGATCCAAGCTCATTGGCCACAGACTTCATCAGTTGATGCTCACAGGATGAGTAGTGACCAAGTCAACATAGGACCAGAGTGCAGTAAAGCCCAGAAAGGACTCAGAGCGGAGTACCTACTATGCTTTGGGTTATAACAATGGCTAAACTATAGGCTTTGCTTTCAAATTTCTTATGCTCAGAGGAAATACAGACTGACATATATAAATGTAAATAAAGGTTGATAATATGGTGTTAAAAGTGTGCCTGAGATAACATGGGGGGACACACAGGGGAGGGCAGAGCAGGCAGGTAAAACTTCACAGGAGAGGTGTTGCCCTCATGGGCTTTGAAGGATGATTAGGATTTTGTCAGGCTGACTAGGTGGGAAGGGACTTGATGAAAGGTGGAGGGCCCAGTCTATGCAAAGGCTTGGGGATGTGAGAGGATCTGGGCTCTCTAGGCAGGAATATGATCCATTTCCTGGACCTATAAGCAGTACCAAAGTACTTAGGATTTGATCTCTGTGGTCATTCTGGAATGTCTTAGTAATGTTATCTATGAATTTGTGTTTTGTCAGTGAAGTTGGTGGAACAACAGAGCATGTGCTAGGGACTTGAAACAGCAGTTCACCCTGGGTCCCGCCTCCCTATAAGGGAATCTTGGTCACCTACTCCCCATATCCTGGCTCATAGGGCCTTTCCTGGCTTCTCTCTTCCCCCCCAATACTACCTTAGCTAGTGATCAGTGCTTCCCTCTGCCCCAGTGGAGATCTGAGTGTGGAGGCTGGGAGGACTGGGGTAGGAGCATGTGCCTCGCCATATCTTGGAGCGGGGCATGCTGGTGGCCATCCATGCCCTGGGCTGGCAGCACCGCAGTGCATTGTGCATGGCAGTTGGTGTGGGTCAGGCTCTTGCCCATACTTGTTCTAGATACTTAGCACATCCTGGCCTGGGGGTTGCCCACCTACAGTGGATGGGGTTAGCAGGTCAGTCCCATCCTGGTGGAAGGGGAAATGGGCAGCCAGGGCTGTGCATGTTCCTGTGAGGGTTTGAACACTTCCTGCAAATATTCCCATGCCGGGGGAGCATGGCATTAAATGGCAAACAAACACCATGGCAGGTCAAGAGAGAGACTGTGGAACACAAAGTGTTTTTTATTTCATAACTTTTAATACTTTTTCACACACACTTTTTTTTTTAAACAAGGGACCTAGAATTTTCACTTTGCACTCTGCTCCAAAAGTTATATAGCAAGTCCTGAATTTGGGGGAAGGGATGGATGAATGAGTGAATGAATGGGAAAGGACAGTTCTAGGTGCAGACCCCAAGCCACTGCATCTTCCTGCCCCCTATTTGGGTATTAAGTGACATCATGTTATAGGAGCACTAATTCAGTTCTCATTTACAAATGAATAAGGTTCACAATAGGCATTCCAGTTCACCTGGGAAACATGACAGTCAATGTCAGAGGCCCCAGCTCTAGGATTCACCCTGTTGTCAACCCTGGAGGCACCCACTCCTCTGTAATCCTCCACAGCCAGGGTGATATACAAAACACAAGGTTAACACAAAGGAAAGAATAATGTGTTAAATTGTACCCTAGTGGCCTAAGAGAGTTAATACCTGTTCCAATGCAGGCAGTTTACTGGCTAGCAACAGCAAGAAGAATATGGAGTCAGGAGACATAAGCTCTGGAGTTGGTGGTGTTGGGGGAGTCTGAGATTATATGGCCCAACCCTTAACAGACAATGAAATTGACTCAAGGTAAAGTGACTCACGCAAAGTCATTCAGTTACTTGCTTCCAGAGCTGGACTTGACTCAGGTTTTCTGACTTCAAGGTCAATGCTTTTCTAACTCTCCTGTCTCTGAGCCCAATAACGAATAAAAGTGACCATAAATCTGGTGGCAAAGAATTCACTTGACACTTGTATTGCACCATATATTTGTAACTTCAGAGTGATGTTTTTTCTTTTTCCTTCTGGACAAGAAACTTTAGTAGCCTGATATTTAGGCAGACCAATGTTTTTTGAGGATGAAATTTATGAAGCATACAAAATTGGCCCCTATCAGCAGTGTTTCCCACCTTGGATCTGGACACAAGCAATAAGAAATAGAGCCTCCTCCTCTGGAACAGGGACTGTTTCAGTCTCGCAGAGGCAGCAGTACATCAACATAATGCACCCGGCTGGTTGCTTGGAGTAGGTGTGAAGGACTTGCTGGAGTGGGCCAGGTGACAGCTGAGGAAACCACATGCCCTTCTGCAGTAGTAATACAAAAAGACAATGCTCTGGAAACTCCTTCCAATATGGTCTATTTATTATAATCCAGAGTAGTTTTGCTTGCTGTTTAGGGCCAGTGTTTTCCTCTATTAGGTCAAAATAAATCTTTGGAACTGTGAGAATAGCCTGAGAAATCCCAAATGAAGAGAGTAGATAGATGATATAGTAGCTCAGAACACTTGGCTAGGTGTTAAAGTGAGATGTAAAGTGGAGTGGATTATTTTTCCCAAAGGGTGGTCTTGCTGCCAACTGTCAGTTAATAAGTCCCTCGCTACTTCTGGGATCTTGAATGAGATGGAGATGCTTGCTTAGACATAAGAATACTCTTTCATTGTTGGACTCATTTCTGGGATGAGACTTGGAGGGAATTGTGTCATACCTCCAGTGTCCTGACCTGGAGTTGTAGGGTTAGCTGGTTCCACTCTGAGCTCCATTCAGTGCTCCCCTGATCTCTCTCCATCACTTAAAGCCTTGTGCTGACTGTATCTATTGCACCCTAGATAGATTCTTAGATTGCTATAACTTGGAGGAGACTTTGGATCCTGTTGATCATGTTCCTTATTTTTTTTAAAAAAATATATTTTATTGATTTTTTTACAGAGAGGAAGGGAGAGGGATAGAGAGTTAGAAACATCGATGAGAGAGAAACATAGATCAGCTGCCTCCTGCACATTCCCTACTGGGTATGTGCCCGCAACCAAGGTACATGCCCTTGACCGGAATCAAACCTAGGACCCTTGAGTCCACAGGCTGACGCTCTGTCCACTGAGCCAAACCGGTTAGGGCTCATGTTCCTTATTTTATAGATGGGGAAAATGGAGACCAGAAAAGTTTAGTCACTTATTCCAAGTAACCCAGTTTGTTGGTGGTAGGTTGGGGCATAGAACCCTTGTTTCTTCCCTCTATTCCATGGTACCTGGACACACGCCTATTACATATCCTATATAATAAAAGGCTAATATGCAAATAGACCGAACGGCTGAACAACCGAACAACCAGTTGCTATGACGTGTGCTGACCACCAGGGGGTGCATGGAACATGGCAGGCATTGGCCATGGAGAGATGGTGGAGCAGGTGAATGGGGTTGCCAGACCAAGGTGGGGCACTGGTCACTGTCATCGAGTCAAGCCTCTGGTGGTTACTGAAAATTCTTTACTCCCGCACCCTGCGGTCCCACCTGGCGCTTGCACCCGCTGCCGGCCCCAGCCCCACTTGTACCCGCTGCTGGCACTGGAGCCACCGCTTGCACCCACTGCCCATGCCCAATGCTGGTCTTGATCGCTCCGCACTGTCAGAGGGTGCAAGTGGTGGCTGCCAGCCCTGATTGCCCCTGAGGGCTTCTCCACCTCCCACTGCTCCTGAGGGGTGATTGGGGCAGCAGCTGCTGCTTGTACCTGCTGACTGCATCAGCCCCGCTTGCACCTGCTGCTAGCACTAGCCCCAATCAATCGCTCCATTCTGTCAGCAAATGTAAGTGGGGCTGGCGCCATCAGTGAGTGGGAGCGGTGGCTGCTGGCAGACAGGGAACTGGGGGCTGCGGCGGGAGGGGCCGGGTGGGGGCATGGAGCTTGGGCCAAGACCCGCCCCTGTGCCCACTACAGCTTCGTGGTCCACAGTTCATTTCAAGGTGCACAAATTCATGCACTGGGCCCCTAGTATTTTAATAATTTGAGGAGAAACTCTTGAAATAATAAACTTGGCTTTCAGGTATAGGATTTTACATAACGCTTTGGAAGGCTGTTTCCAATGAACTCTGGTACTTGATAACCCCAATACCCTTTAGATTCATGATATAGGATTGCTGTGGATGTGAAATGGGCAGGTGCCTTGGTGTATTTTTTTTAAAAATTGATTCTTCAGTAACGGGAAGCAGAAAAATCTTCTCTAGGGCAGGACCCTACGTTATTTATTGGTAACATCCCAGTGCCTAGCATAAAGTAGCTCGAAGGGCTCATGGGTTTCTGGGGTAGCTCAGCAGAAACTCTTATCTATCACATTGTCACTAACTACTTAAATGCAGTTGATCAGAGGACATGCTATTGGTTGAAGTATATCAGAGCAAAGAGAACATCAGAAAGTATGGCCTTGCTGCTTTTTGATCTTGGAGAATTCACTTAACTTTTTTGAACTTGAGCTTCCTTATATATAAGAGAGTCAGATTAGAACACTTAAATTTCTTTCTGTACTAACATTACATGATAAAAAAGAAAGAAGAAACCCAAACCCCGGACCATAGACTTTTAAATAATAAGAATTTTGATTGAGACATCATCTATGCACAACTTTGGCTTGTTCTGTAGATACTAGTAGCCTGGTGCACAAAATTCATGGACATTGAAAGGGAATTAATTAGAGGAACGTAATTTGGACTCACTATCTAATATCAATAATATGTGAGCGTGAGGCAGTCTGTGTTTCTGAAATTCAATGACATGAATTTTAGCTATTACTTTGCCAAATAAATGGAATTTACAGATATCATGTAAAAGAGCATTCAGCTTAATATTAAAAACTCTGGCTACCAAGTCAGGTCTGTTTTCAACTTTTTGCCAGCGTTGTAAATTGTTTGCAATATCTGCCCATTTGGGGTTGCACGTCATGGTTATGAATAAATCGGGCTTGCCATACCTCGTTACAATTGCCATAGCATCCTGATATCGCTGCTGCATATTTCTGGGACTACCCTCAGAAGATGATAGAAATATTATCATTTTACCAATCGGCACATTGTCATTTTCAGATCTAGATTTGAGATAATCCATCAAACCACTATATTTTTCAACTCTCAACTTAGATTGGTTTGCTTTGATGAAATTTATCGGATTGGCCTCCATTTTTAAATACGAATCCACAATAAACTGTTGAGTTAATTGTCCTGCATTTAAAATAGGATTGAACGTGTCCCACACAGAGGGATGAAATCCATAATACTGCATTTGTGTGACTCGTGTCCTTAGATTTTGTCTAGTATTATTGTCGATTACACTGTTGTCTCTGAGTCTTAATGCAATATCTGTTCCCCAGCCTTGTTCACCATGTGGAAAAAGAATAGGATATGTCATTGTATCTAATGTAGGGAACAGGATATTGATTTGTTTCATTTTAGTGGCATTTGGTTTATTGGGATCTGGTTTACAATGAATGAGCAAGTCCCTTTCAAAAGGAGGTTCTCCATCTTCGTTTCTGAATATGACAGCAACCTTGGTTACGTGGTGAGAATTATATCTACCTGGGTCACTGTTGCGATCGTTTTTAATTGCCATTGTTACCTCTGTGGGAGCAATACCTTTTGCTGTTGCTTCAGATTGGGCTTCCTTTTCTACCTCATGTAGCATCTTGTACGATTTTGTTAATTCATTTATTTCATGCATGAGGTTGTTGATGTTGATCATGAGTCTTTCTGAGCAGCCCTGGTTTTCTGGCATTGCTAATTTTTTACTTGTATCTTCGGCTATATCCAAAATATAGAGTTGAGCAAACTTCTGAGAAACACCATCTGAAGGATGTAAAGTTCCAGTACAGTGATAAACTTGTCCGTGTATTCTGAAACAGTATGGCTCATATCCTGATGGCGATGCAATATTTGCACCTATGGAAGCAAAAGCAAAAGAACTATTTATGGAACAAATATTTTCCATGAAATTTTTACTGACAGAATCTTTGTTTGTCATTAATCTTTTTAAATATGCCGGGTAATCTGGAAAATGTATAACATTTGGACAGACTTTCCTTTGCTACAACATCGAGTAAATTTCCCATCGGATGGTTTTTCATCTGAGAAATTTAGTGATAGGCAAAATTCACATCAAACAGTCATTCCACCACAACTATCTTCGAGGATTGCATCCTCATGTACTCCTTTTTTGCTGAGAAAGCAGTTCCTACTAGTATTGTAGTACTTGTTGATGACTGTTCTCTAGACATATTCTGTTGTTGCCACTGCCTTCTTTCAACTTCAAAGGCATGTTGGTCTTTAGACATTTTCTGTCAATAACGCAGGTGTTTTTTGGCACTACAGTGACATTTTTCCAGTAGCTGGTGGTCAGATACATCCTGTCGCAGGTGCCGCCTTCTTTCAAGATCAGACACACGCTGCTCTGCAGACATTTTCTGTTGATAATGCCGGCATCTTTCAGCTGCAGAGCTAAGTTGTATCAACAGTTGTTCTTTAGACATAGTTCCACCTCTCTGCTGTCATGGTCTGAGATGCAGGTGAATGAGAGTCCTGGCTATCAGGCCACTGAGAGCTGTCTGACCAATGGCTGATTCTGGCTGAATCTGTTGGGGGTGGGACTTCCTCCTCCCTGTTGTCAGTTTCCACAGCTGTGATGAGGAAGCTGGGGTGACAGAGGGAGCCGCTCCCTCTAAGTTGCCCTCTCTCTTGCTCTGCTCTATGTCCAGCAATCTCCAGCTCTGCCAAGTCCTCCAAACCCCCCGCTCTCCGCTGGAAAGGTCCCGGGAGTCCATGGGCGTGGCTAGGCACAGGCGGCCATGCCTCCATGACCAGCAAAAGTCCCGGGAACTCGCAGGCATGGCTTGGCATGCCTCCTGGGGATGGTGAAGGTCTCTGGAGCCTGTGGCTGCCGTCGGCTCCTGGGGCGCTTGACACCTGTGTATACAAATTAACTGCCATCTTTGTTGGATAATTTGCATAGTCACTCGGATTGGCTCGTGGGTGTGGCTTTAGCGTAGTGGAGGAGCGGCTAATTTGCATGTTTCTCTTTTATTATATAGGATAATATATGGGAAAGGGGTTCTTTTTTTTCAATTGTTTTATTGCTTAAAGTATTACAAAGAGTATTTATTACATATGTCTCCTTTTTTTCTCCCCTTGACCTTCCCCTAGCCTCCCATATCCCCCAGTGTCTTGTGTCCATTGGTTATGCTTATATGCATGCATACAAGTCCTTTGGTTGATCTCTTACTCACCCCCCCAACCCTCCCCAGCCTTCCCGCTGTAGTTTGACAGTCTGTTCGATGTTGCTCTGTCTCTGTATCTATTTTTGTTCATCAGTTTATAATGGTCTTAATTATCCATAAATGAGTGAGATCATGTGGTATTTTTCTTTCATTTACTGGCTTATTTCACTTAGCATAATGCTCTCCAGTTCCATCCATGCTGTTGCAAATGGCAAGAATTCCTTATTTTTTACAGCAGCATAGTATTCCATCGTGTAGATGTACACAGTTTTCTAATCTATTCATCTGCTGATGGGCACTTAGGCTGTTTCCAGATCTTAGCTATGATAAATTGTGCTTCTATGAACATAGGGGTGCATATATCCTTTCTCATTGGTGTTTCTGTTTTCTTGGGATATATTCCTAGAATTGGGATCACTGGGGCAAATGGGAGTTCCATTTTTAACTTTTTGAGGAAACTCCATACTGTCTTCCATAGTGGCTGCACCAGTCTGCATTCCTACCAGCAGTGCAGAAGGGTTCCTTTTTCTCCACATCCTCTCCAGCACTTGTAGTTTGTTGATTTGTTGATGATAGCCATTCTGACAGGTGTGAGATGGTACCTCATCGTTGTTTTGATTTGCATCTCTCAGATGATTAGCGACTTTGAGCATGTTTTCATATGTCTTTTGGCTTTCTGAATGTCCTCTTTTAAAAGGTGTCTATTTAGGTCCTTTGCCCATTTTTTGATTGGATTGTTTATCTTCCTTTTGTTAAGTGGTATGAGTTCCCTATAAATGATGGAGATTAAACCCTTATCGGTGATAATATTGGCAAATATTGCCGGGGTCCAGCCCCAGCGGGTCCAGGGGTCCCCAAAGGTGTGGACGGAGTCGGCGAAGAAGGAATGACACGGAGACAGCGTTCAGTTGATCAGCAGCCTAGCCAGGATCTCCAGCCAAGTTCTGGTCTCGATCTCCATAGAGGTTCTGCTGTTTATTGTTTTGTTACATCTGTATTTATACCAGTTGATTTTAATCCTGTCAATTTCTATTACAAAGGTTAGGGCGTTTCTTATCTCTATTCCAGGGAGTAAAGATTATGTAGCTTATGCATGATTGTTTGTAGTTGAAGTGATTAACTACCCGCCTGGCACTTAGTTAAGGAGTTTCATCCCCTCCCTAACTTCAGGGAAAAATTCCTACCTGGGGAAGCAACCTTTCTAGGAGAGGCATCCCCTCCCTGACTTCAGGGAAAAGTTTCTACCTGGGGAAACAACCTTTCTCGGAGAGGTGACCTTGGTTAAAACACACAGCGCTAAGGGGAGCAAACATATTAAGAACAGTATGCTATATACGCCAGGTCCCTTGAAACATATGCTGTGCAGATGTTTCTTTCCTGCAGCAACTGTGTCAAGCTGCAAGGATGGACCGGCTTCCGGCAAATATGTTCTCCCATGCAGTGGGCTTTCTTGTTGTTTTGTTGATGGTTTCTTTTGCTGTGCAGAAGCTTTTTATTTTGATGTAATCCCATTTGTTTATTTTCTCTTTAGTTTCCAATGCCCTAGGAGCTGCATCGGTGAAGAAATTGCTTCAGCATATGTCTGAGATTTTGTTTCCTTTGGATTCTTCTAGTACTTTTATGGTTTCCCGTCTTACATTTAAGTCCTTTATCCATTTTGAGTTTATTTTTGTGTATGGTGTAAGTTGGTGGTCTAGTTTCATTTTCTTGCATGTATCTGTCCAATTTTCCCAACACCATTTATTGAAGAGACTGTCTTGACTCTATTGCATGTTCTTGCCTCCTTTGTCAAATATTAATTGAGCATATTGATTCGGGTCGATTTCTGGGCTCTCTATTCTATTCCATTGATCTATATGTCTGTTCTTGTGCCAGTACCAGGCAGTTTTGAGAACAGTGGCTTTGTAATACAGCTTGATATCAGGTATTGAGATCCCACCTACTTTGTTCTTGTCTCAGGATCGCTACAGCTATTTGAGATCTTTTTTATTCCAGATGAATTTTTGGAGAGTTCGTTCTAGGTCTGTGAAGTATGTCATTGGTATTCTAATGGGAAGTGTGTTGAATTTATAGATTGCTTTGGGTAGTATGGACATTTTAATGATGTTGATTCTACCAATCCATGAACATGGTTCTTCCATCCGTTTATGTCTTCCTCTATCTCTTTTTTCAATGTCCTGTAGTTTTCTGAGTAGAGGTCTTTTACCTCTTTAGTTAGGGTTGTTTAGTTCTGAAAATCAGAAGCACCTGGGTTTAAATGACTTTACTATTGTATAGGCCAATCATTTCTTCTTGGCCTAATGAACAACAGTAACAATACCACCATGGAAATCAAAAGCTTTTTAATGGCTATAGGGAAAAAACCCTAAGAAATTAATCCTCAACTAAATTAAAATGATATTTGAGGATGGTATTGTTTAATTTAAAAGGGACAGTATGTCTATTTGGAAACCCCACAACTTATTCTTGTGTCTACCATAAACCACTGTAGATACCATATTGCTTATTATGTTTAAGCTGAAGAAGATACTATAACTTGCTTTCAGGGTGTTGGATTAGACTTCAGCTCCAGGAATTGATTTATAACTTGAGGTGAAACCATGAAACCACATGGACTGCTGTCGGAGAATAAGTATGACCAATTGCACCTGTATTCCTCAAAGCAAACTACTAAAATCTCAACTCAGCATACTTTTACTCTCAATAGTATTCTAAAGATATCAATCATATACTGCTTCATGGAAAGAATTCATTTAAGGGGAATTGACAACACTTTGTTATATTTCTCCAAAGTCCAAGCAGTAGGGGTCCAGGCATCAGAGTCTCTTAAGTGTGAGAAGAGACCATTTAATTCACCTTCTTATTTTATATATAATACGGTTGAGACCTAGGTAGGTTACGGGACTTGATTAAGGGCACACAGCTAGTTTGAAATAGTCAGGACCCAAACACGTCTCCTAACTCCCGGTCCACGACTCTTTCCTCCACATCCCTGAATTCCCGAGTATAACCATTACTTAATCCTAAGGTGTGTCTGCCATTTATTGTTTCCTATATGCTGAGGGATATGCTGAGCATTTTACATGCTTCAAGTCATAGAATTAATCCTCAATATAACTAATTTGACCATTGAGGAAACTGGGCTCACATGTTTGCATTACATAGTTACTAAGTGGTGGGGCCAGAATAGAAATTTAGGCGAGTTAATTTGGAGCCTAAGCTAGGGTACATGGGCTACTCAGTTAAATTTGAATTTCAGATGAGTAAAACATAATTTTAATTTTTTTAGTGCAATAGTATGTCCTAAATATTGCATGGGGCAATTCAAATTTAATCAAGCATCCTATGTTTTTATTTGCTAAATATGGCAACTGTAGCCCAAGCTATCCCAGGGTTCTCCATCCCATGGTTGTTTTATCTCCTTGAGAAGTACGCTAGGTTTATTTTTCTGCTGCCATTTCTCTGACCCCATTATAATTTGAAATTAAAATCATACTTTGTTACTAGTTTACATTTTGATTTCTTATAGTTAGAATTTGATCTAGGTCCATTGGGAGCTTAGGCTAAGAAGAGATCTGATTGGGAGTGAAATGCGTGTTTCTGGGTATCAGATTTCAGAGGTGCTAGTTTCAATACTGAGAACTGCTGTGCAAGCGGTTTTCTAAGTTGGGTGGTTTCTTTCCCTGGCTATGAGGCTATGGTTTCTGGTTTTCCACTAGGTTTGTCCTTCCTCCTTGTTTACCCCAAGATAACACTATTTTATGTAAACTAGGTCCATGACCTATATGATTTTACTCCAAGACTTGGAGCTGGGGTATCAGTATAACAGAAATCCTTTGGCCAGGCAAGGTAATTGAAGACTCTGATCCTTTGTGTCCCTAGGAATGCATTTTCCCAAACATGAGGAGAAGAAGAATTTTCTCCTTATCTCCACTTTTTTTCAAGTCCACGCTGTACTGACATCTACACTGAGTCAAAGCCAATGCAAACATACCTCAGGAATTCAGGGAGGTTTCATCATTAGGAAACTTTTGATGTAATTCACTGTGTTTCCCCCCATGAGATCATCTGAATAGACATAAAATAAGCCTTTGATAACTTTCAATACTCATTCCCATGAAAAGAAACTGTAATCTAAGAGTAGAAGGAAAGTTTCTTAGAAAAAAGAATATACAAGAAACCTATAGTCAGCAACATACTTAATAATGAAATATTAGAGATATTCCCATTAAATCCAAGAGTAAGGCAAGGATTTAACATTTTCCTGGATGTGCCAGTCAATACAGTGAGTGGGGGATAATAATAAAGCAAGAGAAAAATGACATTTAGATATCACCTACTAGCAAGAAAATCCTGGATGATCAATTAAAATATTAGGATTAATTAAAGGAAGTTCAGGAAGGTATCCAGAAACAGGATTGATACATAAACTAATAGCATCTTACATTTTAATAATAACTATTTAGAAAAATAAACAGAAAAAACTCCATTCAAAATGGAAAAAATATTCCTCAAATATCTTGCAATAAACTGGAGAGGGAATGTAAGGCATATGTGCAGAAAATAACACAGTTTTCTAGAAGGACAAAAGAAGGTCTGAATAAAAGATGGACCGTACATTTCCAGATGAGAATACTATATAGATGTTCATTCTGTCCAAAGGAAGCTTTAACCCCCACCCCCAAATCCCAAGTGGGTTCTTTATGTCACGAGTTTATGAGCTAACATAAAATTGTTCAAACCCAAAAGAAAAATTAATCACCTCAGGAGATATGTAAATAAAAAGCAACAATGAGGTGCCTGTCATTTGTCAGATAGTGACAGAGTTGGTGGGGGTATAGAAGTGGGGAATCACATTTGGTTTATGGAATTACAAATTGGTACATATCCTTTCTGAAATTCAACTTGATTGGGCTATTAAAATTCAAATGTGTGAGTAAAACTGGATATTCTCACTTAAAAGAAAGTGTTAGGCCACTATCTTACACCACTCATAAAAGTTAACCCAAAATCAATTAAAGAATTAAATGTAAGACCTGAAACCATAAAACTCCTAGAAGAAAACATAAGGAAAAAGCTCCTTGACATTGGTTTAGGTCAGGGGTGGGGAACCTTTTTTCTGCCAAGGGCCATTTGTATATTTATATCATTCACGGGCCATACAAAATTGCCAACCTAAAAATTAACCTTCTATATTTGGTCAAACAATTAACTTACCACTAATGCCAGTACAAATGATTTCTCAGACCTTATATCGCCCGCAGGCTGAATGTTCCCCACCCCTGGTAGGCAATGACATCTTGGATATAACACCCAAAGCACAAGCAACAAAAGCAAAAGTAAACAAATGAACTAACATACTAAAAAGCTTCTGCATAGTAAAAGAAACAACAAAATGAAGAGGCAACCTGCAAATGGGAGAAAATATTTGCAAACCATCTATCTGATGAGTTAATATCCAAAACATATAAGGAACTCATAGCAAAGCCCCCCAAATAATCCAATTAAAAAATGGACAAAGGACTTGAACAGACATTTTCCTAAAGAAGACATATAAATGGCCAACATGCATAAAAAAACATGCTCAACATCACTAATCATCAGGGAAATGCAAATCAAAACCACAATGTGATACCATCTCACACCTGTTGGAATGACTAATATGAAAAATGTAAGAGATAGTGCTGATGAGGATGTGGAGAAAAGGGCACCCTTGTGCACTGTTAGTGGGAATGTAAATGCGGATAGCCACCAAGGAAAACAGTTTGGAGGTCCCTCAAAAAATTAAAACTGGAACTACCATATGATCTAGCAGTCCCACTTTTGGGTATATATTCAAAGGAAATGAAAACAGGATATGGAAGTGGGATCTGCACCTCTATGATCATTGCAGCATTATTCACTAGCCAAGACATGGGAACAATCGAAGTGGCCACTGAAAGATGAATGGATAAAGATGATGTATATATACATACACAATGGAATATTATTTAGCCAAACGAATTCCTACTGTTTGTGATAAAATGGATGGACCTTGAGGTCATTTTGCTAAGTGAAATAAATCAGACAGAGAAAGGCACTGTGATCTTCCTTACATGTGGAATCTCAAAACAAACTAAATCCCCCTTCCTCACAACTCATATAAACAGTAGGATGGTGGTTGCCAAGGATTGAGGGGTTGGGAGAAATGGGAAGATGTTGGTCAAAGGGTAAAAACTTCCAGTTATAAGATGAATAAATTCTAGAGATCTGACATACAGCATGGTGACTATAGTTAACAATACCGTAGTATATACTTGAAAGTTACCAAGAGAGTAGATCTTAAATGTTCTTGCCACAAAATTGTCATTATGTGATGTGATGGGTGTGTTAACTAATTTCATTGTGGCAATAATTTTGTAATATATACGTATGAAGTCATTACATTGTACATCTTAAACTTAAGCAATGTTATATGTCAATTACATCTTAACAAAGCTGGAAAAAAGGGTGGGGACTCAATATAAAAACATCCTGTATAATAAAAGGCTAGTATGGAAATTGACCAAACGGTGGAACGACCAGTCCCTATGATGCCCACTGACCACCAGGTGCAGATGCTCAATGCAGGAGCTGCCCCCTGGTGGTCAGTGCATTCCCACAGCGGGAGTGCTGCTGGCAAGCACAACAGTAGTGTCGGGAGCCTCTCCTGCATCTGCGACAGTGCTAAGGATGTCTGACATTTGGTTTAGGCTTAAATTTAAAATAAGAGAAAAGGATCTAAATTTATAAGAAAAAAGCATGATACAAATGACAAGTATAATGGCATTAGAAAAATACATGTGCATATATGTATACAGTGAATGAAAATGTGTACAATTATGTGTGTAGAAAAATTTGGAAGACTATATTCTAAACTGTTTATAGTGGTTATTCTAGGAGTTTAGAAGCCTAGAGTGATGGTGCTCAAGCTTCTTTCTTAGATGCTTCCATATTATTTGTTTTTTTTCGTCATAAAAATATTTTAAAAAATGTAAATCAGAATCAAGTCCTGTTTTATTTTAACACTAGAGGCCCAGTGCCCAAACTTTGTGCATGGGGGGGGGAGGGGCGTCCCTCAGCCCAGCCTGTGCTCTCACAATACAGGACCCCTCGGGGGATGTCTGACTGCTGGTTAAGGCCCAATCCCTACAGTAGGACATCTGGCAGTGAGACATCCCTCTCGCAATCTGGGACCGCTTGCTTCTAACTGCTCACCTGTGAGCTCACTTCTAATCGCTCGCCTGCCTGCCTGCTCAGTGTGCATCATAGAGACCAGTTGTTCCAGTCATTCCGTCATAATGGTCGCTTAGGCTTTTATATATATATATAGACTAGAGGCCCGGTGCACAAAAATTTGTGCACTCGGGGGGAAGGGGGGGTACCTCAGCCCGGCCTGTGCCCTCTCGCAGTCTGGGACCCCTTGGGAGATAACGACCTGCTGGCTTAGGCCTGCTCCCGGGTGGCAGAGGGCAGGCCCAATCCCTAGGTGCAGCCCCTGGTTGGGCTCAGAGCAGGGCTGATTGGGGAGTTGGGGCACTGCCCCTGTCATGCACAGAGCAGGGCGGATCGGGAGGTTTCAATGCCACCCTCAGTCACGCTCAGGGTAGGGCCGATTGGGGGGTTGGGGCACCGTCCCCTGTCACACTCAAGGCAGGGTCGATGGGGAGGTTATGGCTCTACCCCGTCACACACACATAGCAGGGCCTGTGGTGGGGGGGGGGGCGCGGTTGGGGCGCCACACCCTATCACACACAGAGCAGGGCCGATCAGGGGGTTGGGGCACTGCACCCTGTCACACACAGAGCCGCAGGGCGATCAGGGGGTTGGGGAGCTCCCCCCTATCAGGCACAGAGCAGGGCTGATCAAGGGGTTGGGGCGCCTTCCCCTGTCACGAACAGAGCCGGGTGGATAGGGAGGTTGTGGCCCCGCCCCCTGTCACACACAGAGCCACAGGGCGATCAGGGGGTTTGGGCGCTGCCCCCTGTCACGCTGATCCCAGTGCCGGGAGGCCTCGGGGCTCCGCTGATGCCGGTGCTGGGAGGCATATTACCCTTTTACTATATAGCATAGAGGCCTGGTGCACGGGTGGGGGCTGGCTGGTTTGCCCTAAAGGGTGTCCTGGATCAGGGTGGGGGTCCCCACTGGGGTGCCTGGCCAGCCTGGGTGAGGGGATGATGGCTGTTTGCAGCTGGTCACACACCCTTCAGGGTGGGGGTCCCCACTAGGGTGCCTGGTCAGTGTGGGTGAGGGGCTGAGGGCTGTTTTCAGGCTGGGGGGTGACTGAAGCTCCCAACCGCTCCTTTTTTTCTTTCTTTCTTTTTTTTATTCTGGGCCAGCTTTAGCTTTGAGGCTTGGCTCCAACTCTTAGGCCTCCGCTGCTGAAAGTAGGTTTCTGGCCTTTGCTTACAATGTTGCCATCCTGCTGGCTGAAGCCCGGAAGACTAAAGCATGTTTCTGGGGTTTTGTTTAGCTTCTATATTTGTTACATAGTTGCTTAGAGTTGCAGCTCAGAGGCCTGCAGCGGCAGGTGGGAACGTTGGAGTCCTCTGTCACTGAAGCAAGCAAGCCTCATGTTAGTTTCAAGCTACCTGGCTGCCGGCCGCTATCTTGGCTGGCAGTTAATTTGCATATCTTGCTGATTAGCCAATGGGAAGGGTAGCGGTCATACGCTAATTACCATGTTTCTCTTTTATTAGATAGGATTGGTGGTTTTGAGGATTGGAGCAGGAATGTCCTCTTACTCCAAGATTAAGCCCATGGCTAGTTTCTTTTAAACATCTTTCATGTCCTTGAACAGTGAGAAAGATGTAAAGAAGTAAACCTGTTTTTGTGCAATGACCATCTATTTGACACCAAATCTGTCTTTTGGTAACAACTTCTTGCCAGAGTGTGGTAAACAAACAACAGCTTCATGGATTTTTTCTAGAAGCAGAAGGAAGAGGGATCAAACTCTTGGTGAACCTTGTAAAATATTGGTTATTCTGCAGGTTGAGAAAGTTGTGACTTCCATTTGTCTTTCATGTTCTAAATATTTTCTGTGATTTAAAGCATTCATTGCTTCCTTTTGCTGTCAAGGAAATGAAGGAAACACATTTCAGTAGCACTTACTTGAATGCACTTATCTCTAGCTACTGCTATAAATATGTAGTGATCAGATTCTCCCATTGCCCAATAAATCAAGATCCTTGGCCAGAACTTGACTTGTGTCCTGTGAAGAAACAGTCTCCTCCCCAAGTTATATTGTTAATTCTACAGTATCTCTCTTCCCGAGGGACAGAAAGTAACCAAAGGTAAATGTGGGGTTTAAAACTGCTAATTTCATGTCTTGATTTACAACAAGCTGTGGAACATCTGTGTGAACTTGTGACTGGAGGGTGCAATTATGTTTGAGAGTCATTTACTAAGCACCAACTGTGAGTCAGGCACTGTTTTTGGTGCAAAGGTACAAAGAAAAACAACTCATGTTGCTTGTCCTCAGGGTGCTCAAAGTCTTGAAAGCAAGAAGACATATTTGGGTCAAGTCAAAGGGTTAGCATTGAGTGGACTTACAAGGAGAAATCGAGCTTATTAAGAATATAAGTATTCTTAATTGATTTAAATTGATTTAAAAATTTTGAATATTTCATGGCCTTCTCTAATCAAAATGCTAGAATGATGTCGCTGTTGATGTTTTGCTCCTTTTTTTGTGAGATTTTATTTGAACTCTAGGCATCCTACAAGGTCCTTGAGCACTGATAGAAACTGAGCTTCAGCTATAAGCATTTGAGGTAAGTGTAGATAACTCCCTCTATACCAGCCTCCCTAGAATTTCCCTACACATTCCCTCAAACTGATATGAGTAGTCAGTTAAAAAATGTTTCCAGAAATAGTGGTATAAGAGTACAAGTGTAGACATCCTTAATATATGAACTGAACATACTGAAAGCAGTTGTTCGGTATCAGACTCACCTGGAGAATTGATTCTGGTTGTTGGGCCCTGTCCCCCAGTTTCTGAGTCAGTAGGTCTAGGGGTGGGGTGGAGAATTTGCATTTCTAACAACTTCTGGAGGGATACTGATGTTGCTGGTCTGGGGGCCACACTTTGAGAACCACAGCCATGAGGCAATATCTTGAAGAGAAAGAGGATTCATTTTAGAAAGAAATCTGATAGTCTGATGCTCATCAGAGGCAGCTTTAAATGATGTGCTGTGAGGAACACAGGTGGTCAACTCAGCCTCTCCCTTACCCCAGAGAGGCAGGAATGTTCACGATTACATGTATAGGTTCAGACAGCCTGGGGTTTAATCTTGACTCTGACCCTCAGTAGATGAGTGAACTTGGGGGTGTACCCTGACTCCTCTGTGCCTGTTTCTCCATTTGCAAAATGAGATCTATAATAGCATATATGTCAGAGGCACTTGTGAGGATTAGATGAGTTAATGTATGTAAAACAGCTAGTAAGAAGGCTACCACATGATAATCACTTGACTGGCATTAGATGTTATTATTCTCACACAGGTGCTGGGTTTTGCTGCGCAGTAATGAGCCAGGGGTTTTATGTCTTAAGTTTTAGCTAAATGCTTGTACTTGCCTAGGCAGAGCTTTGGTACCCCCTCAAATTGATTGGGATCCAGCCTTATATTTCAGTGTAATTGAGAAATTGCCTTTAAACTTTTTGTTTAAAAATCCCAAATACATTGTTGTGGCCATGCCTTTCCAAAACCCCAAATTCATACTCAAGGGTGGGTGTGCATTGGTTCTCCAATTTTTTGAATCTTTTCTTTGAAAATTGACCATTAATACCAATTTGCATATGTGTTCTTTTCTTCTAAGCTTGTTGGCTCTTGTAGTTCCTAGTTTGCTTTCTGTGTATCTCTTCAGAGTACAAGGAACTGCTTTTCCAAGTTTAACTGACATTTAAAATTTTCCAAGTTGGCTGTCTTGTATGAGAAAAAACATTTTATTCCTATTTTTAACTTCAGGGAGGTTTCTGGATATGCCTAGAGGAAGAGTGTTTTACAATGTAGGTTTATCATTATTCAGGCATTGTGAGATCAGGAGACAACTGGAAAGACAGTTACTCACAGTTCCCCACTTCACGCAGGGCCACATGGAGAAGCACCAGGGTTGGCCTGGAGGCAGAAGGAGCAAGGGGAAACCAGGGGAAACATTTTTTACTATGGTTTCTATGGGAAAGGCAAGGTAGGGCAAGCAGGTTTTAGATCGGCTAGTTGAATAATTTCAGTGGGCTGTGGGGTGGAGGAGACATCCCTACTTGTCTGTTGCCAGATGTTAGGGTGATTAGGACAGGTGGATAGTGGCTCAGCTGTGAGAACCCATAAAGGAGGTGATTGGGTTTGGGCTTTGTAATGGTTATATTTTACATGCAGGGTGTGCCTCCTGGTGAGCTATTTGCTATCTCTAGGAATTAGCTAACCCTGTAAGGGGGCAGTCCTTCCCTAGTCACCAAGGTCCCAGATGCCAGAGCATCAAGAATATAGAAAACATGGTTAATTCAAAGAGGGAGTTGCTTTGAGACAAAGTTCATTGCGAGCAGCCCCTCAATGGCTGGGTCACTCAGACCTGCTTAACAGGTCTTGAGACCCACTCATTTGATTCTCCACTGTTAGAGACCTACATGCCATGGACCAATTTATATTCACCTGAAACTGGTGTTACTTTATTAATGTCCAAAAGGAAAGGGAGAGTCTTTCCATCCCTCCAGTCTAGAATTTCCTGATAAAATGTAGGAATGTCCAGTTAAATTTGAATTTCAGATGAACAGTGAACATTTTTTAGTGTATGTATGTCCCAAATACTAAAAAAATTTTCCTTGTTTATCTGAAATTCAAATTTGTCTAGATATTCTATATATTTATTCACTGAATATGGTAACCTGACTCTCTTCTATTCTATCATATACTCAGAGCTTGAAATATTTGTTGAAATAATGAATCCATAAATCTCACTTTGTTTTTTTGTTAATTAAATCTTTATTGTTCAGATTATTACATTTGTTCCTCTTTTTTCCCCCCATAACTCCCCTCCTCCCAGTTCCCGCCCCACCCTCCGCCCTCACTCCCCACCCACTGTCCTCATCCATAGGTGCACGATTTTTGTCCAGTCTCTTCCCGCATCTCCCACACCCCTTCCCCACCAAGAATAGTGAGTCCATTCCCTTTCTATGTCCCTGATTCTATTATAATCACCAGATTATTTGTTCACTTGATTCTTAGATTCACTTGTTGATAGATGCATGTTTGTTGTTCATAATTTGTATCTTTACCTTTTTCTTCTTCTTCCTCTTCTTAAAGGATACCTTTCAGCATTTCATATAATACTGGTTTGGTGGTGATGAACTCCTTTAGCTTTTCCTTATCTGTGAAGCTCTTTATCTGACCTTCAGTTCTGAATGATAGCTTTGCTGGATAAAGTAATCTTGGTTGTAGGTTCTTGGTATTCATCACTTTGAATATTTCTTGCCACTCCCTTCTGGCCTGCAGAGTTTCTGTTGAGAAGTCAGCTGACAGTCGTATGGGTATTCCCTTGTAAGTAACTGAGTTTCTTTCTCTTGCTGCTTTTAGGATTTTCTCTTTGTCTTTTGCTCTTGGCATTTTAATTATGATGTGTCTTGGTGTGGTCCTCTTTGGATTCCTTTTGTTTGGGGTTCTCTGTGCTTCCTGGACCTGTAAGTCTATTTCTTTCATCAGGTGGGGGAAGTTTTCTGTCATTATTTCTTCAAATAGGTTTTCAATATCTTGGTCTCTCTCATCTTCTGGCACCCCTATAATTCTGATGTTGGTACGCTTGAAGCTGTCCCAGAGGCTCCTTACACTATCTTCATATTTTCAGATTCTTTTTTCATTTTGCTTTTCCAGTTGGGTGTTTTTTGCTTCTTCGCATTTCAGATCTTTGACTTGATTCTTGCACTCCTCTGGTCTGCTGTTGGGAGTCTGTATAGTATTCTTTATTTCAGTCAGTGTATGCTTAATTTCTAGTTGGTTCTTCATCACAACATCGAGGGTCTCATTAAATTTCTTGTATATCTCATTAAGTTTATCGGCAGCTTCTAGACAGTTCTTGAGAGACCTTAAAAGTGTGGTTCTGAACTCTATATCTTCCATTGACAATTTTGTCCTGTTTCTTTGTCTCCGCATTTTTTTTTATGCTTTCTTGGCGCACCCCCTAGTGGTCTTTGTGCGCAGTCTGGTTGTAGTTAAGCCTTGATTGTTGTAGTTAATGCTGGGGGGGGATTTGACCTCCAGGCCAACTGGCTGTGAGAGTCAGCTGTGTCTGCAGTGGGAAAACTTCTGCCCTCTGGGGAGGTGCTAATCTAGCCTTTGCCTGAGGCTATCTGGCAAATGGCTCTGTGCAGGGCTTGGGCGGGGTGGGTCGCACGGGATCAAACAGGGCGGGCTGAGCGAGCAGTTATGGCTGCTCTCAGTTCTGTCCCTAGGGGCTCTGCCTCACAGAGTCCCAGCAACCCCGCAAACCTCGGAGAGAAAGCTGCCTTCAAGTTCCGACCGAAGCCAGACAGTCCCACTTCTCCCGTTTGAGTCTGGGTCCCTAGAGACTCGCCCGGATCTGGAGCTCAGAGTCTGAAACTCCCTCCCGATTGAAAACAACAACCGTGCCCTCTGCCGCCAGCTCTCTCAGCGCGCACTCCGCACCTGAGTATTTCACTTCAGCATTGTGCCTCCTCTGAGTCTGGGTATGATATTCTCTTTCCTCCTAGTTGTAGAATTTCCACTCAGCCAGCCTTCCTGTGGTTCTGGATGATGTCCGTTCCGTCTTTTAGGTGTACCCTTGAATTGGTTGTTGGAGGCAGCAATCTCCAGTGTTAACCTATGCCGCCATCTTGGTTCTCCCCCCCATAAATCCCACTTTGGATTGAATGATTTTGTTACATCTATGCCTGAATTCCACTCTTGTGGAAAATTGACCATTAATACCAATTTTCATATGTGTTCTTTTCTTCTAAGCTTGTTGGCTCTTGTAGTTCCTAGTTCTTGCAGTGTTCCTTCTCTCATAGTCGAGGCTTCTCCCCAGCTCCCATACCCAAATCTTGAGCCCAGTTAGGTCTGGGAAGTTTAAGGAATTGTTAGGACTACACAGAAGTCTTGGCGCCAAGTTGAGCTTGCAGCTCAAGTAGGTTAATTAAAATGATCTTTCAATAACTTGTCCAACATTCCAGAGTCTCTAAAGCTAAGGACTGAAATTCTCCTTGCAAAAGTTACCATAAGTATTCTTATTTCCAAATTCAGTAGCCATTTCTCCAATACCATTTTTTTTGAGGCCAATTTATTGGGATTTATAGGAATTCAAAGTTTCACAGAAAGGACTGGGTGTTAACCAAAAGAGGGCACTGATCGTCTGCTGCAGGGCCACTTCACAGTCATGGCTACGGAATTCTAATGTAGAGCCTGGCTAAGAACTTTACCTTATGAGATTCCTCGGGATTTGATTCTTTCCCTCTTAATTCTCTCACCATGGTGATCTTGTTCATACCATTTTAGAATACTTGCCCTCAAATTTACATGTCTAGGCAGACCTCTCATCTGAGCTCCAGGTTCACAAATCTGTGTATTTGGTATCCCTACTTGGAGTTCTTCCTGATATCTCAAAGGTAGCTATGTATTTTGCTCTCCAAATCTCTCTCATACTTCCAGTGTTCTCCAACATGGAAATTGATAGTAACATTTATTCAGTTGTTCTGGCCAGAAATTTGGGAGTTAACCTTAATTCTCTGCCCCCCTAAGTCCTCACTTTCATCCAGCAGCAAGTTCTCCATTCAAACTCCAAAAGACACCTACAATCCATCCCTTTATCTCTATCTCCACCATTTCACTGAGTCTCATATTCCACCATCTTTCTCCTAATTTGTTCCCCCTTTTTTTGCCCTTTTACAATCAGTTCTCTCCCTAAAACAGCCAAAGTAGTATTCTCATATTGTGGATTACTATGTATCCTTCTTTTGTATAACATTCTTTATTTGCCGGGGTCCAACCCCAGCAGGTCCAGGGGTTCCCAAAGGCGTAGACGGAGTCGGCGAAGAAGGAATGACACAGAGACAGCGTTCAGTTGATCAGCAGCCTAGCCAGGATCTCCAGCCAAGTTCTGGTCTGGATCTCCAGCGACGTTCTGTTTAGGATCTCCAGCCAGGTTCTGTGTCCATGGTCTCTTGCTAGGTTCTCCAGCCAGGTTCTCCAGGTTCTCCAGCCAGGTTCTGTAGCCATGTTCCCTCGCTAGGTTCTCCAGCCAGGTTCAGTCACCAGGTTCTAGTCAGGTTCTCTTGCCAATTTCTGTAGTCAGGTTCAGTCCAGGATCTTTTGCCATGTTCTCTCGCTAGGTTCTGTCTCTAGGTTCTGAGGCCAGTTTCTGTCCAGGATCTTTTGCCGTGTTCTCTCCAGCGAAGTTCTTCTGTCTCTAGAGAACGTTCTGTGTAGGTTCTGTGCCTAGGTTCTGTCTCTCTCTCTCTCTCCTTACATCTGTGTCTTGCTGTCTTATTACATCTATATTTATACCAGTTGATTCAATCCTATCAATCTCTATTACAAAGGTTAGGGCGTTTCTTATCTCCATTCCAGGGAGTAAAGATTATGTAGCTTAAGCATGATTATTCGTAGTTAAAGTGATTAATTACCCACCTGGCACTTAGTTAAGAGGTTTTATTCCCTCCCTAACTTCAGGGGAAAATCCCTACCTGGGGAAACAACCTTTCTCAGAGACCTTGGTTAAAACACATAGTGCCTAGAAGGTGAGCAAACATATTAAGAACAGTATGCCATATATGCCAGGTCCCTTGAAACAGCAAGCATGGACCAGCTCCCGGCATTTATTGGCTACTCATTCATTGAGTTTGGTATAAAATCCAAACTGCTGAATGCACTCTTCCAGCCACTCTTCCAGTTATCACTCTGCCCTACCCATATTGATCTTGTTTTAGCTCTTTAAATACACCAAATGCTTTCCTACCTCAGGGTCTTATACTTGCTGCAGCTATGTCTAGAATGCTTTCCTTAACATGGCTAGCTCTGTCTCATCCTTTGCATTGCAGCTAAGTGGCACTACCCCAGGAGACGTGCCGTGACCACCATTTCTAAAGTAGGCTTCCTCCCTCCATATTCTCTACCTCAACATCTTATTTGTTGTTTTTCATAACACCAATGACATTTAATAATTATTTTGTCTCTCTGTTTTTTTTTTTTTAATTAGAATAGATTTATTAGGGCAGGATTCATGCTTGTTTAGTTCACTGCAGTACATCAAGTCCGGCTACAGGATTGGCTCCATAAATATTTCTGAATGAACGAATAACATGGGATCTGCTTGTCATTCTACAGTGCACCCTACCAAAAATTTGGAGTAATGTTACTTAATCAAACTTCATCTGCTTCCAGAACCTACCCGCTTACCTGCCTGCTTACCTAGATCTCTGCAGATCGAGGATAGTAGTTCCTCTTTTTGTTTAACCTGTTCACTTGTCATTGCTCACCTGTCAGATTCAGATGTTTCTATATTCCACTTACCATGCTGAACTTTCTGAAACTAGGTCTGCTCCCATTACATAGGTATTTTTCATCTAAAATATTTTTTGTTTGCTCTGGGCTGCTGCAGTTAACTCTTCATGCCCAAATGAGTCATAGGAAGGGGCAGATTAGATTCTTTTACTTTCGGAATAGATTAGAAATTCATCTTCAGATGTCCTTGGTTGTATATAATTGTCACCCCGCCTCCTTTTCCAGTAAACTGATAGAGTATACCTCAAATTCATTTAAAGAAAAGTTTCTTTGTGAAGAATTGTAAAGAAAAAGTTATTACAGGTGTTATCTGTGGCACAATGCGAGCCTTTTGGACAGGACTACATGAAGCTAACATAAATAGCAAAATAAAAAAGGTATGTGTTTGTGTTTATGTTGCCTTGTTAAAATCTTGCAGGGATTTTTGTCATGCCTTCTCAATGAGACCATGAAGTAGGAGAGTAGGAGATGTATTATTTAACTTGTTTTTCTGGAGGATTGCCAGCAATATGCCAGTACATTCTTATTCCCTTGAAATATATTTGACTGAAGAGACCCCAGTCAATAAGAAATGGGGTGTGTGTGTCAGAATGGAGAGTCCACACTGCGAATTGTGGGGCCATATGGATATGGAAAACAGGAGTGGTACATTACTAATCTGTTGGTTTATGACAGTTTTTTAACAGGCAAATGAAATAATTATTTCCACTTCCCTAAGAGGGGATCAGGAAGAACATGGAAGCACTTGAAGTAATTGATGGGACCTGCTGTTAATAAAAATAACACAGGGAAGACGTAGCTTAGGTCTCTGATGCCTCCTTCTACTAGTATGGTTTGTCCCGGTTTACTTCCTTTTTTTCTTAAATCTGCTGCTAGAAGTATGACTGAGGTAATTGAAAAAATTGATGGCAATTGTGATGGGGAAATTCACTCAACTTTTGCTAGTACAATTCCTACCATTTCCTTTGTTGTTCTGAGGTTGATTAAAAAAATTATAGTTTGCATACAGTATTATGTTAGTTTCAGGTATACAATATAACAATCGACATTTACATACCTTATGATGTGATTTTCATGATAAGTCTAGTCACCATCTGTCCCCCTACAAAGTTATTATGATATTCTTGGCTATATTCCCTGTTCTGTATATTATATGGCTTATTTACTTTATCACTAGAAGTTTATTCTGAGGTTGTAATAGAATTGGGAAGTCATGCCTTCTTGGGCTTTGGCTGGATGGTTGGGTGACCAAGAGCCCTAGGTTCCCAAGGCTGTCCCAGTTTCAGCACTTACAGTCCCATATCCAGGAAACCCCTCAGTCCTGGTAAGACTGGGAACATTGCTAAGCTCACTGGGTGGAACACTGGGAGATCCTTGGGAAAATGGAAAAATGGGTGAAATGAACACTGGTATCTCTGTCCAGTATATTTTTCTCTAAAGAATCCACTCACCTGGCTACTCCCTACGCTGTCTCAGCTCCCAATAAAATTAAATTAACATATTATAATAAAAATAATAATAAAATAATAATAATATAAATTTAAAAATAAAAATGTGCTTGTATTCTTCATTTATACCACTCTCCCATGCCTTTGTCCAAGACTCTTCTTTGCCTAAAATATTCTCTCCCCACCTTTTATTTACCTTGAGAACTCTTACTTATCTTTAACATCCATCTGAGATAAGCTTTTCTCTCACAGGCTTCAGTGCTCCCTCTTCCTCCCAGAAATTTAGTTACTCCTTTCTTCTTTGTACCTCCATTCAAGGCACGAATATACATATATAAATATAAACTTATTGATTTGAGAGAGAGAGAGAAACAATGATTTGCTGTTCTGCTTATTTATGCATTCATTGGTTGCTTTTTGTACGTCTTCTGACTGGAGATTGGTGTATCAGGACGATGCTCCAACCAACTGATCTACTCCACCAGGGCTTTAGTACACAAATATAAATTAACTAGAGGCCTGGTGCATGAAATTCACACACTGAGGGGGTGGGGGTCCCTCAGCCTGGCTTGTGCCCTCTCGCAGTCCTGGACCCCTCGCTCCTTACCCCCCGCCTGCTTGCTGCTCCTTACTGCTCAGCTAGCTGCTCCTTAGCGTTGCTGCGGAGGTGGGAGCCTCTACCACCACCGCTGCTGCGCTCGCCAGCCATGAACCCGGTTTGTGGCTGAGTGGCACTCCTCCTGTGGAAATGCACTGTCCACCAGGTGGCAGCTCTTGCATTGAGCGTCTGCACCTTGGTGGTCAGTGTGCATCATAGTAACCAGTTGTTCTGGTTGTTCTGCTGTAATTGTTGCTTAGGCTTTTATTATATAGACTAGAGGCCTAGTGCATGAAATTCAAGCACTGGTAGGGTCCTTAGTGGCTGCTGGCTGCCTCCCAGGGCCTCCCTCCCTTTCCCCAGTTGGCCCCGTCCCCTGGTTGAACTCCTGGACGACCTCCCAGTTGAGGGGACAATTTGCATACTATGCTTTTATTATATAGGATTATTGCCAATGGGAATATGAGCTAGTTAACTTGGGTCTGCTTAAATCTGCCCAGCATTGGGGACCCACTCATTGAAGGTATGAGGGCAGACATTACACTTGGAAGTACCTGCTGTCTTCATGTCTCTGTCCCCAGGAGCGTCTAATATTCCCCCTTTCATAGTGGCTAGGTAGAAGGGCAGTAAAAGAATACCTTCATGAGAGCCATTTGGAGGTTATGAGATAGAGAAAGAAGGCAATTAAATATGAAATTTATGAGACTTGTATGATAGGTCAGACTTCCTGCTGGATTTATCTCTTGCTTGGAGGGCTCTAACAGGAAATTGGGCACTGTGGACTCACATGGCAGGAGAGTGCAAGAAGAGTATTTAATGTAGCTCTTTAACATGTGGCTTGAGAGCACCAGAGCCCAGATATGACTTTGTGAGTCTCCCATTTCAAGGCCTCCTATGATGTTGGAATGCAGCATTGGATTTCCCCAAATTTAGAAGGCAACTGTGACTTATTTCTTGATGTTTGATGGCAATAGGCTGCGTCAGTATAATGGGAAACAAAAAGCTGTCAGCAGCAGGGGTGTGTCTGCCTACTAAAGTCTTTCACAGACTTCCATTGTAGCATTAATCACAGTGGCTTATAACTTTTATTTTATACCCAAGCTTCATGCTAAACCTGTGTGTTCCTGGGTCTTCAGTACCAAAAAGAGTTCCTTACCAAATAGTAAGCACTCAATAGATATTTGTTAAGTTGAATTGAGTATATAAATTATTGGTAGTGACTGAGCATTATAGTGAAATTGTACTATATATTGTGGAGTATGGTCCTAAAGTGAGCAAAAATCCCTTAAGTCACTTTTGACATCATAAAGAATGCAAAGAGACACACTGTCTCTCAAAAACTCAGCATAGAAATCCTTTTCCCCTCTTGGGTTAGAACAGTTCTTTGACAAAATGAATTACTCTGCTTATGTTTTACGGATATTTGCAGGGCATAGATGTTGTATTTTTAAACATGAGGATTACACTTGGGTTGGTATGCTGACACAAGGAGAAACACGTGGGAACTAAGAGAGATGAGGCAACGGCAGATCCATATCTCACACTGCACTCCTATTTTAGGACATCACCTGAATGAAAGAAGTTTCAGATTGAACTGAACTTTAAAAATTGTTTCTCTGTAGTGAATAAGTTGAAATAGTATAAGTAAGAGTGCACATGCATCCACTATATTTTCCTGGGGTGTTTGTATTTTACACTGCTCAAATCTTGAGCAAAAGAATTATCTTCTAACCACTTCTTACAAAATGTGTTTATTTCTTTTTGAATAGGAAATACAGTTACTCAAATCAAAATTCAAAAGGTATAACAAAGTATACAGTGAAAAGTCTCTTTTTTACCCTTACAGCCACTTGGTTCGCCTGACCAGGTATAACCATTATTACACGGTTCTTATATATTTTTTTTCAGAAGTATTTTATACATATGTAAGCAATCCATCCATCCATCCATCCATCCATCCATCCATCCATCCATCCATCCAAAAAATGTTGTTGAGAATCTATGATGTGCCAGGCACTGAGCTAGGTGCTAGGATAAAATGATGAATAAAACCAAACATATCTCTTGCCCTTATGAGAGTTACGGTCTACTCAAGGGACAGAGAATTACAAAATCATAACAAGTGTCAATTTGCCATTGTGACAGATTCTATGAAGGAGAAACACTAAGTACAATGAGAGCCTAGATAAATCTGACAGCCAGTGAGATCATGGATAACTTCCTTGAGGAAAATGAAATAGAATAAAGATCTGAAGGATGAATAGTGGTTCACTAGTTGAAGAGGGAAAGAAAAAAAATCATCGCAAAGGGCCAAAACATTAAAAAAAGTTCCTTTGGTGGGAAAGGGAGGATGAGGAACTGGAAGGAGGCTAGTGTGGCTGGAAGGCAGGCATTGTAGGGTAGAAGATGAAGCTGGCAAGGTAGGCAAGTTTCAGACCATAATGCACATTAATGTATGTCAAGGGGTATGCTTTTTCCTAAGAGAAATGGGAAGCCATTAAAAGGTTTTAAAGCAGGGAGAGCATGAGCCATGATCAGATTAAGCTATCAATAAAATAGATCTCTCTGGCCACAAGTGGATAACCAGTTGTAATGGCAGAAAGAAGAGGGAGAATGGGTCGATTGGTTAAAAGTCTGCTGCAGTAGTCTACATGAGAAATGATGGTAGCTTGAACTAGGTTGATGGGGGTAGAGAGGACTAGAAAAGGGTGGAGTTGAGTGATATTTAGGAAATAATATTCTTAGTACCTGGCAATAGATTTGGTATGTGGGATAAGGGAGAGAATGGTATCCAAGATAAATACTAGACTTTATGCTTGACTGTAGACGACAGTGCCATTTCCTATGCTAGGGAATCTTGGAGGAGAACCTTTTCCTCTGCTCTTAATTGTGGGTAATTATGAGTTTGATTTTGATTCTTTTGATTTTGAAATGACATTATGATTCTCAAGAGAAAGTTTCAAATAGCTCCTTGGATTTAGGGATCTGGAGTACATGGAAGAAGTTTGAGTTGTACATAAAATAGGAGTTATTTATAAATAAGTTATTCAGCTTGGATGAATGGCATCATCTAAGAGTGTCAAGTGTGAAAAAGAGAGGGCTGTATTTCAACACTTGAGCAACGAAACATTCATTTTCTAGGCAGAGAAGAATGAGCCAGTACAAGGACAACATTTTAACATGGTAAAAAAGGGAAAGAGAATAGTTCAGGAAGGAAAAGAGGGAGATATCAAGTGGTATGTTGCTGAGAAGTCAAAGGAGATGAGGACTGAAAAACATTATGTTGGCTTAGCAAAATAGAGATCATTGAAGATTTTAGCCTTATATTTTTGGTGGATCACTGAAGCAAAGTAATAGAGTGGATTCATTTGTGAGCATGAGGTGAAGAAATGGATATCATAAATATAAAATCTTTTAAAAAACAAGCAGTATATAAAAGAATATTATTGAAGTTTAAAAAATTTAGTGAGGAGACTTCTACTTCTGATAATCACACACAATCTGCTGTAGACCTACTTTTCCACTTAGGACAACTAGAAAAGCTGGCCAAATACTTTTAAAAAATATTTTAAAAAGTCCCTTTAAATCTATAAGAAAGGCATTGAGATATTCCAGCACCAGGATCTGGGAAAGATGAGTTCAGCATTTGGGACTGATTTCACCCTGGAGCCATTTGCTTATTTCACTTGCTGATAAAGAGTTGCACAGAACTTTCGACAGACTCATGGGTTTGCAATGCCAAAAATTGGATTTTAGTGTCCTTTAAAGAGAAGGGGCCCAAGTAAACTTCGATATTTTGGTTAAAGCCACAAAGAGGTTAGCATCAGTCTATGAGTAAGGGTGAGGCAGAAATAGACCAGTCCTCATAAAAACTGAAGTTTAGCTTTGAATAATTTTAATCCCTGATTACATTATGGTGATCTGGGATTGTTAATGCCCCAATCTCCTTGCCTGCCAGAAGAAAGTTAAATCCTCCCTAGGAAGCTAGCATATCCCAAGGTTCAAATCATCTGCCTGTTTTTAAATACTAAAAATTCAAGTAAAAAATTACTAGGCATAAAAGTAGATAAGACTTGACTGTAAATCAAGGGAGACAAAAGGAACAGCCTCCTAGGATATCAAACAATGGAATTATCAGACACAGACTTAAAAATAACCATGCTTAGGGAAGTAAAAGGTATGATTGAAAATTTCTGCAGAAAATTAGAAATTGAAATAAAAAGCGAAATAGAAATTCTAAGGCTAAAAAATACAATAATTAAAATTAAGAATGCAGTGGCTTGAATTTAACAGCAGCTTAAACCAAGCTAAGGAAGAACTTCAGTGAACTGCGAGATAGATCAGGAAGATAATCCCGATAAAACATGGAGAGACAAAAAGATGGGAAATAGACAGGAGACTAAGAATTATATGGATTATTGTAAAAAGATATAAACATACCTGAAAGTGGAATTTCAAAAGGAGAAAAGAGAATGAATAAAGCAGGAGTAATATTTAAAGAGATAATAGCTGTGAAATTTCCAAATCTGATAAAAGCTATTATGAAACCACAGATTCAAGAAATACTATAAACACAAAGGAGGATAAATAAAAAGAAAACCACATCGTAACACAGTAGAGAAACACTGCTGAAAACCAAGGAAAAAGAAAATAAATGTGAAAGGCAGGCAAAAGAAAATCTATATTACCATCAAAGGAGCAGTAATGAAACTAATAGTTGATTTTTCAACAGAAATGGTAAAAATCAGAGGGAAATGGAATAATAATCTTTAAAGTAAAGGAAAATTGCCAATTTAGAATTTTATATTCAATGAAAATGTCTTTCAAAATTGAAAGAAAAATAAAGATATATATTGAATTAAAATACATGTCAAATGGATAGTGAATGGAGTTAAAGTGTTCTAAAGTTCTTTCATTGGGAAGTGATAAAGATGTTAAGAAGTCAAAGATGTATTATAATCTCTAAGGTAATCATTAAAACAATAGCAATATGATGTATAACAATATAATGGAGAGGAAAAAATGGAATAATATAAACTACTTAATCTAATAGAACACAATAAAGGATAGAAACTATAACAGGGAACTAATAAAATACAAATGGAAAAACTTTATTTTAAAGCAAAAAGCACATGACAGATATAGAAGAATATTAATAATAATAAAAAGCTTATTCACCAGGCGGATGCAACAATTCCAAATCTTTATGTACCCAATAACTTAGCTTCAAAAACATATAGCATAATTTGACAGAATTAAAAGAGAAATAGTCAAATCCACCATCATAGAGGGAGATTTTAAATATACTTTTTCTTAGTAACTGATATACTAACTAAAAATAAATCATACAGATAAAAAGATTGGAGCAACACAATGAAAACTTCACCTAATAGGCATATACACTACATTGTGCGTAATGTCTGCAAAATCCACATTTTTTCTAAATGCACTTAAAATTCATTAAAGTTGAACATTGCTGTGTCATAAAATAAATGTCTTAAGAAATTTCAAAGGATTAAAACTACATGAACTGTGTTATTTAACCCAGTGCAAAGAAATCCTATCTAATAAAAGAGAAATATGCAAATTGACCATCACTCCAACACACAAGATGGTCCCCTCCATGTGGACACAAGATGGCCAGCAGCGAAGGCAGTTGTGGGCAATCAGGCCATCAGGGGAGGGAAGTTGGGAGGGACCAGGCCTGAAAGGGAGGGCAGTTGGGGGCGATCAGGCCTGCAGGGGAGGGCAGTTGCGGGGGGAACCAGGCCTGCAGGGGAGGACAGTTGGGGGGGGGGAACCAGGCCTGTAGGGGAGGGCAGTTGGGGGGACCAGCCCTGCAGGGGAGGGCAGTTGGGTGGAACCAGGCCTACAGGGGAGGGCAGTTGGGGGAAACCAGGCCTACAGGGGAGGGCAGTTGGGGGAAACCAGGCCTGCAGGGGAGGGCAGTTGGGGGAAACCAGGCCTGCAGGGGAGGACAGTTGGGGGCGACCAGGCTGGCAGGGGAGGGCAGTTAGGGGCAATCAGGCAGGCAGGCAGGCAAGTGATTGGGAACCAGCAGTCCTGGATTGTGAGAGGGATCTGAGATTGGAGAGGGTGCAGGTTGGGCTGAGGGACATGAATTTCATGCACTAGGCCTCTAGTCAATGAATAAAAGATAAATAGAATACCCCCAAATTAAAGTTAAGCAGTACAATTTTTTTAAAGTTGTTTTTAAAAAATTGATTTTTAGAAAGAGAAAGCGAGAGAGAGAAACATCAGTGAGAGAGAACCATGGATCAGCTGCCTCTTGCATGCCCCCTACTTGGGATCTGGGGATCGAGCCCACAATCCAGGCATGTGCCCTTACTGGGAATCAAACCAGAGACCTCTAAGTGCATGAGAGGATGCTCAACCGAGCCACACAGGCCAGGGCAAGCAGTGTACTTCTATTGGTCAAAGAAGAAATTGCAGTACAAATTAGAAAATATTTTTGACATATTATGGGATACAGCTAAATTTATGCATAAAAGGAAGTTTATAGCCTTAAGTGCATATTATAAAAGAAAAAGGTAAAAGTAAATGATCTAAGGATCTAGCTCAAGAAATTAGGAAAAAAGAACAGCAAATTAGACACAAAGAGAAAAGGAAAAATAATAAAGATTGGAACAGATATTAATAAACACATTTTCTTATGTATAATAGAGAAGATTATTGAAGCCCAAAGCAGGTTCCTTGAAAAGAATAATTGGTAATAAACACATAGGCAAAGTTGAGAGATGAAAGGCCAAGATGAAAATGGGACTTAATCATATATCCTACAGACATTAAATAACATTATAAACATAATGTTATGAACAACTTTATTTTAATAATTTTTAATACATTAGAGAATTTGGATGAAATGGACAAATTACTAGAAATACAAAAGTACCAAATGTAGATGAAATGATTCTTTAAAATGTCAATATTTATATATTACCCTTAAGAGAAGTATACTCACGTTCACTGCTATACTTTTTGTCTCCCTAATCAGCTCCATCATATTGATATTGTCTAGAATTTCATTTCTGATTTATTACAGATATACTTTCTCTTCTTCTTTAGTCCTTCAAAATTGTTTGGACAATGATATATTTTACCAGGAAATTTGATACCCTATTACCTCCCATATTTCTTGTTCTTCTGAATGTTTTTTTTATTATGTAGGTTTTTGTGTAGCAAAACATTTGAAGCATATGTGGCCAAGAATATATTATTACTAGAGGCCCAACGCACGGAATTTGTGTGCGGGTCAATCCCTAGGCCTGGCCTGTGATCAGGGCCATCTTCCCCAGCTGCCGGCAGCCGGCCCCACCCCCTGCCACCACCCATCCCGGTTCCCCATTTGCCATCGGGCATTGGAGCCTGACCGCTTGGAAGAGGAACTGAGAGGTCAGCCGTTCCCGCCCGCTCACTGGCCCCACCCCTGCCACAGGTCACCTTCTCTGTGTGGGGCAACCAGTGGGGTGGGGGCCTTAGCCTGGCACCTCCCACATCCTCTGCCACCCCCATCTGGTTCCCCAATCACCATTGGGTGATTGGAGCCTGCTGGCTGGAGAAAGGGACTGAGAGGTGGTCAGTGTGCTTCATAGTGACTGGTCGAGCGGTCATTCTGGTTGTTCCACCATTAAGGTCAATTTGCATATTGCCCTTTTATTATATACTAGAGGCCCGGTGCACAAAAATTTGTGCACTCGGGGGGAAGGGGGGGTCGCTCAGCCCGGCCTGTGCCCTCTCGCAGTCTGGGACCCCTCAGGATATAATGACCTGCTGGCTTAGGCCTGCTTTTGGGTGGCAGAGGGCAGGCCCAATCCCTAGGTGCAGCCCCTGGTCAGGCTCAGAGCAGGGCCGATTGGGGAGTTGGGGCGCCACCCCTGTCATGCACAGAGCAGGGCGGATCGGGAGGTTGCGATGCCACCCTCAGTCACGCTCAGGGTAGGGCCAATTGGGGGGTTGGGGCACCGCCCCCTGTCACACTCAAGGCAAGGTCAATGGGAAGGTTGCGGCGCCACCCCCTGTCATGCACAGAGCAGGGCCAATCAGAGGGTTGGGGCGCTGCCCCCTGTCACTCACAGAGCAGGGCCCATCAGGGGGGTTGGGACTCCGGACCCTGTCACACACAGAGCAGGGCGGATCAGGGGGTTGGGGTGCCACACCCTGTCACACTCAGGGCCGGGCCGATGGGGAGGTTATGGCTCTACCCCGTCACACACAGAGCAGGGCCCGTGGGGGGCGGTTGGGGTGTCACCCTCTATCACCCACAGAGCAGGGCCGATCATGGGGTTGGGGTGCCGCCACTGTCACACTCAGGGCAGGGCCGATGGGGAAGTTATGGCTCTACCCCGTCGCACACAGAGCAGGGCCCGTTGGGGGGGGGGGTAGGGCGCCGCACTCTGTCACACACAGAGCAGGGCCGATCAGGGTGTTGGGTCGCCGCACCCTGTCACACACAGAGCCGCAGGGCGATCAGGGGGTTGGGGAGCTCCCCCCTATCAGGCACAGAGCAGGGCTGATCAGGGGGTTTGGGCGCTGCCCCCCTCACGCTGATCCCAGTGCTGGGAGGCATATTGCCCTTTTACTGTATAGGATAGAGGCCTGGTGCACGTGTGGGTGCCAGCTGGTTTGCCATGAAGGGTGTCCTGGATCAGGGTGGGGGTCCCCACTGGGGTGCCTGGCCATCCTGGGTGAGGGGCTGATGGCTGTTTGAAGCTGGTCACACACCCTTCAGGGTGGGGGTCCCCACTGGGGTGCCTTGCCAGTCTGGGTGAGGAGCTGAGGGCTGTTTTCAGGCTGGCGGGTGACGGAAGCTCCCAACCGCTCCTTTTTTTCTTTTTTCTTTTTTTAATTCTGGGCCAGCTTTAGCTCTGAGGCTCCAGCTCTTAGGCCTCCACTCCTGAAAGCAGGTATCTGGTTTGTTTCGGTTCTATAATCGAAACAATGTATAACTCCAGCTCTGAGATCCCGGCTCGCTGTAAGCAGGTTTCTGGGGTTTTGTTTAGCTTCTATATTTGTTACAATGTTTCTTAAACTGCAGGCTCAGAGGCTGGCAAGGCAGGCGGGGAACGGTGGTTTCCTCTGTCACTGAAGCAAGCAAGCCTCATGTTAGTTTCAAGCTGCCTGGCTGCTGGCCTCCATCTTGGCTGGCAGTTAATTTGCATATCTCGCTGATTAGCCAATGGGAAGGGTAGCGGTTGTACGCCAATTACCATGTTCCTCTTTTATTAGATAGGATGATATACTCACATTTGAATGACAGATTGCATAGGAAAATCTAGTTATCAATACATCTTTTTTCAATACTTTAAAAAGACTGCTCCATTGATTTCATCTACCTAGTGTTAGGGTTGATAGGAGTAATTGCAATATAGTTTTTGTTCTTTTATAGTTAACCTGCTCCTTCTATCTGGAAACTTTTTAGAATTTTTGCTTTGTTTTGACAATCCTAAAGTTCATTTCTAAACAGAGTTGTACTTTACCTTATATCTTCTGTTTGGCCTTCTATGGGCCTTTTCAATTTAAGGTCTTTTATCTAGCTTTATTTCTAGAAAATTTATATTAAATATATATTTATTGATTTCAGAGAGGAAGGGAGAAGGAGAGAGAGATAGAAACATCAATGATGAAAGAGAATCATTGACCAGCTGCCTGATCAAGCCCTGGTGTTTGGGCTGGGAATTGAACCATGACCTCCTGATTCATGAGTTGACTCAACCATTGAGCCACACTGGCTGGGCATATTTTTTATTATTTATCTTCAGATATCTTCTTCTCTTTATATTTTGTCTTCCCATTACCCAGATAGAGTCAGTTTTTCTTTCTTCCTCATATTTGAAGTGCTGTTTTATATTTTCCTTTATTCTTTCCTCCTGTCTCCTGGGAGAGTTGCTCAATTTGTGTTTCAAATTCTGTTCTGCAGCAGTACCTGTGAGTTCCTATTTCCCTGGAAGTGTGAGATACCCTGACTGATAATGTGTCAGGTAATGTGTTGGGAGAGTCAAAAGAAGGGGACAAATCCCAGGGCAGTAAGCCTCAATAGCTCCACTGCCTAACATTGTTGTTGGTGGTCCTCTCACTAGGAAACTGCCTGCTTACAGGTTTCACTTTTAAACTCTTGGGAGGGAAGTAGTTCTTGGAGGAAGCAACCTCTTTATCTTGTAATCCATAGCCTTGGGAGATTGGAAAGGCTGTGTTTTTCTTTCATCTGAGGTCACCATACTTACCAAAGAGCATTTCTTCAAAAATACTCCACTAAAAAACCAATAGCGACATCAAAATCAAACACAAAACAAATGAAAAGGCAGCAAACCACTCAAAAATTTAAAAATTAAACACAAATTTTAATACACACATTCCTGGAATCTTCCAAACTAGTTGTAACGTGAGAATTATTTTACCATAAGCTGAATGAGTGTGTTTGTGTCTGGTGCATTAAAGAACCCCAAGAACAGTACATCCTTGAGTACACATTTTTCCTAGGCATGTTTCCAGTGTCTGGAGCAGTGTAGTTTGAAGCACTGGGTATGTGTTAGAGTTATGGGGGGATACCTGGATTTGTCAAATGTTGCTATTTAGGAGAACAAATGCATTCTAAACTAGTTAGTATAGTACTCCCTAATGCCACTTTTGGCTTTTCCCCATTAAACAAAAACTAAATCAAAACCCCAAACAAAAACCAATCCATTTCTAGACTTTAGAACTCATAGATACATAATAGGTATTTTATAACTTTTATAAAGGTAGTTTTCCATTCCAGTGTGCTTTTTTCACACTTTAATGTCATCCAGATAATAAATAAGCAACCATTAGTAGTATTAAACTTATTAAATAGAGTTAATAACCACAAAAACCAATCAAACCGAACCACAACAATAGAAGTAGCGACAGGAAAAACACAAAACATCATACCCTCCAAGTTTGTCAGAATGACATATAATTTATTTGATATCACCTGCAGAGGTTTCTCGTTCAAGAGTTTAACCACAGCAGAGGTCCCTGAGGCCTGCATCCCAAGGTCATGGGTGCTATTTTGAAGAGAATTGCGTGTATCTTTCTTTTTAAATAAAGATTTTTTTTTATTGCTTTTTGGAGAGAGAGGAAAAGAGAGGGAGAGAGAAACATCAATGTGAGAACGAAACATGGACGCATTGATTGGCTGCCTTCTGCGTGCCCCTACCAGGGATTGAGCCTGCAACCTGAGAATGTGCCCTGACTGGAAATCTAATTGGCAACTTTTCTGTATATGGGGATGATGCCCAACCCACTGAGTCACACTGGCCAGGGCACATGTGTGCATCTTTGCTATAACAAGGAGGAGCTTTGCTGTCAGGGGGAATAGTCATTCTCTCTTCATTGAATCCTCTGTCTGTACAGCCTGGGTACTTCCTCCGTATGATGCTCTATAATTGTAGTTTGACCTGCCCTCTTACTGGCCTAGCCAAGAAGCCCTATAAAGACTGACCAGCTCAGGGGACGGCAGAATGGAAAGAGTCAGATTCTCTGGACTAGAGACATTACTTGACTTCTTCTAGAACAGTGGTTCTCAACCTTCTGGCCCTTTAAATACAGTTCCTCATGTTGTGATCCAACCATAAAATTATTTTCGTTACTACTTCATAACTGTAATGTTGCTACTGTTATGAATCGTAATGAAAATATCTGATAAGCAGGATGGTCTTAGGCGACTCCTGTGAAAGGGTTGTTTGACCGCCAAAGGGGTCGCGACCCACAGGTTGAGAACCACTGCCCTAGAAAGTCATAAGACTCCAGGCCTCCAGATAAATCCTTGAAATGTGACTTTGTGAAAGTTAGATAATCTCACTGGGAAGGGGTTGGCAAACTTTTCTGTAAAGGGCTAGATAATAAATATTTTTGGCTTTGTGGACTATATGGTCTCTGTTGCAACTACTCACCTCTGACATCATAGCAAAAGCAGCCATAGACCATGTGTAAATGAATAGCTGCAGCTATGTTCCTATAAATCTTTATTTATAAAAAAGGTGCAGCAGGCTGACTTCGGCCCATGAACTATAGTTTGCTCCATGTGCTTCAAGCCTTGGTAATCTTATGGTTAAAATTATTATCTATAGTGATATGTTAGAATGCAGTTAGACTATAAAGATTAATATTACTTTTAAGCAAACAATGTGTAAGTGGTTATAAATGGGAGTTGCTTTTCAGGGGGAACTCAAATGCCTTGGGAGAATCATCAGCTTTTCTACCACTTAGGCAAATCCAATTTCCTAGATGGTTTTCTGGCTACCTAGTAGTCCTAATGGAAAGGTGCTTGCATGAGTCAGCTGTCAATAAATAGGTGACTTGCAGTAGAGAGAAATGGGAGGAAGGAAAGGAAAGGCCTTTGGCCATATATACCTGGACTTTGCTAAATTGTCTCTTGAAATAAATAATAATTTTGCACAAAGCCATTTGGCTTGGGACATATCTTTTAGTTACTCTGGCAAAGTGTTTGTGGTTGCCTTTGGCTTGCTCCTAGGGAGGAAGGCTTAGCTTAGAAAAAGTTGCTCAGGAAGGCAGAGGGAAGGGACCTTCTAGGAGGGTTGGCCTGGGAGGTGATAGGACTTCTGGGAAGGGAAGCATGGGATGCAATAGCACTGTGAGTCTAGGATGTGCAGAGTGCATGAGGGTGGGCTGTGAGCAGCTCTGCTTTCTCCTGGGCTAAAATCCAGGAGACCCCCTCACCCTGGGACCTACCCTGAGAGGGAACTGTATTGATTGGTTGGTGGGACTTGTCTTGATTTGTCTGATTTCATGCAGAAATCGTTTTTCCTAAATGGCTGGTCAGCTTTTTCCTTTTAAAGCTGGAAATAACAGTGCATGACCTGAGGGGTCACAAGCAGCTTGCTCAGTTTTTATTTACAACCTATGATCTGACTTTAACAAGAGAGATTAGAAAACTGCTTCTTTACTCCTGTGTTTCACATTTGTCCAGATATTAGCGTTTAGGTGATTAAAAAGTTGTATCTCTCTTAAAAGCTGTGGCTGACATTTTTGTATTCTTAAATGCCTCCACTAGAGCAAAGCAAATTGTTCCGACCTTAAAATATAGACACAGGGGCCCCAAATATTTGTTTAGGGGATGTGAAAATGTTTCTTTCTCTTTTATTTGTGTGATTTCAAATGTCTACAACTTAAAGTGTGATAGGGGCAGAACAATGTAATCTGTTTACTACACTGGTAAACAAAGATACATCTTGCCATGGCCGGTGTGACTCAGTCGTTCAAGCATTGGTTCACGGACTGAAGGGTCACAGGTTTGATTCCTGGTCAAGGGCATGTACCTGGATTGCAGATTCAATCCCCAGCCCTGATTGGGGCACATTCGGGAGGCAACTGATTGACATGTCTCTCTCACATTGATGTTTCTCTTTCTCTCTCCCCCTTTCCACTCTCTGAAAATCAATGATAAATATCCTTGGGTGAGGATTAACATAAATAAACAAACAAATAAGGAAGACACATCTCATCAGTCCTGGGATGTGTTAGCTGAGTGTGGCTCTGAAGGAGGAGGAAATGATTGCGTGTGTGTGACGTGGTCTGCAGGAGTGGAAGTACACCCAGACAAATGTGAGCGCTGACAGAGGCAATCACATTTGTTATTGGAATGTGTGCCATCTGGAAATGTTCTTCTCTATTTATAATAATAAATGGTCCAGAAACTTTTAATTTTTCTTGCTCTTAAAACAAACAAACAAGCAAACAAACAAATGTAGAATGTCTCAAATAACAACCCCAAGGTAGGCTTTTGGATGGGTGGGGACTTCTGCTCTCATTGGTCACTAGGTTCCTCTATGCTGTTGCTCCAACTTTAGCATCCCATTGCGTATCCTCATCTGTTTGATGTGAACTGTTTGTGTATACAACATTATAAGAATATACATTTATACACTCATTTTTGATAAAAACTCTCAGCAAGGTGGGAATAGAAGGATCATACCTCAACATAATAAAAGCCATATATGACAAACCCACAGCCAACATCATACTCAATGGACAAAAACTAACACCATTTCCCCTAAGAACAGGAACAAGACAGGGATGCCCACTCTCACCACTCCTGTTCGACATAGTACTGGAAGTATTAGCCATTGCAATTAGACAAGAAGAAGAAATAAAAGGCATCCAAATTGGAAAAGAAGAAGTAAAACTGTCCTTATTTGCAGATGACATGATATTATACTTAAAAAACCCTAAAGACTCCATCAAAAAACTATCCTATCTGATAAAAGAGAAACATGGTAATTAGCATATGACCGCTACCCTTCCCATTGGCTAATCAGGGAGATATATGCAAATTAACTGCCAGCCAAGATGGTAGCCAGCAGCCAGGCAGCTGATGCGAACAGGGAGACTTGCTTGCTTCAGTGACGGAGGAAGCCAAGCTTCCCTGCCTGCCTTGCCGGCCTCTGAGCTGCAACTCTAAGCAACATTGTAACAAATATAGAAGCTAAACAAAACCCCGGGCTTCAGCCAGCAGGACTGCAACATTGTTTCAAATACAGAAGGTAAACAAAGGCCAGAAACCTGCTTTCAGGAGCGGAGGTCTCATAGCTGGAGCCGAGCCTCAGAGCTAAAGCTGGCCCAGAATTTAAAAAAAAAGGAAAAAAGGACAGGTTGGGAGCTTCAGTCACCCGCCAGCCTGAAAACGGCCCTCAGCCCCTCACCCAGGCTGGCCAGGCACCCCAGTGGGGACCCCCACCCTGAACGGTGCGTGACCAGCTGCAAACAGCCATCAGCCCCTCACCCAGGCTGGCCAGGCACCCCAGTGGGGACCCCCATCCTGAAGGGGGTGTGACCAGATGCAAACAGCCATCATCCCCTCACCCAGGCTGGCCAGGCACCCAAGCGGGACCCCCACCCTGATCCAGGACACCCTTCAGGGCAAACCAGCTGGCCCCCACCTGTGCACCAGGCTTCTATCCTATATAGTAAAAGGGTAATATGCCTCCCAGCACCGGGATCAGCGTGATAGGGGGCAGCGCCCAAACCCTCTGATCGCCCTGCGGCTCTGTGTGTGACAGGGTGCGGCGCCCCCACACCCCCATCGGCCCTGCCCTCAGTGTGACAGTGGCGGCACCCCAACCCCCTGATCCTCCCTGCTCTGTGTGTGACAGTATGCGGTGCCCCAACTCCCCTCTTGGCCCTACTCTGTGAGTGACAGGGGGGAGCTCCTCAAACCCCTGATCGGCCCTACTCTGTGCATGACAGGGGGGAGCTCCCCAACCCCCTGATCGGCCCTGCTCTGTGCGTGACAGGGGGGAGCTCCCCAACCCCCCTGATGGGCCCTGCTCTGTGTGTGATAGGGGGCAGCGCCCCAACTCCCTGATCAGCCCTGCTCTGTGCGTGACAGGGGGTGGCGCCGCAACCTCCCTATCGGCCCTGCCTTGAGTGTGACAGGGGGCGGTGCCCCAACCCCCCAATTGGCCCTACCCTGAGCGTGACTAGGGGTGGCATCACAACTTCCTGAACCGCCCTGCTCTGTGCATGACAGGGGGCGGCGTCCCAACTCCCCAATCGGCCCTGCTCTGAGCCTGACCATGGGCTGCACCTAGGGATTGGGCCTGCCCTCTGCCACCCGGGAGCGGGCCTATGCCAGCAGGTCATTATCTCCCGAGGGGTCCCAGACTGGGAGAGGGCACAGGCCGGGCTGAGAGACCCACTCTCCCCCCCGAGTGCACAAATTTTTGTGCACCGGGCCTCTAGTTAGACTTAATAAAAGAATTTGGCAATGTAGCAGGATACAAAATTAATGCCAAGAAATCTATGGCATTTCTATGCACCAGTAGTGAACTTGCAGAAAGAGAGACTAAAAAAGCAATCCCATTTACCATCGCACCAAAAAAAATTAAGCTACCTAGGAATAAACTTAACTAAAGAGGTAAAAGACCTCTACTCAGAAAACTACAGGACGTTGAAAAAAGAGATAGAGGAAGACATAAAGAGATGGAAGAACATACCATGTTCTTGGATTGGTAGAATCAACATCATTAAAATGTCCATACTGCCCAAAGCAATCTATAAATTCAACGCACTTCCCATTAAAATACCAACGGCATATTTCACAGACCTAGAACGAACTCTCCAAAAATTCATCTGGAATAAAAAATGACCCCGAATAGCTGCCGCGTTCCTGAGAAAGAACAAAGCAGGTGGGATCTCAGTATCTGATATCAAGCTGTATTACAAAGCCACTGTTCTCAAAACTGCCTGGTACTGGCACAAGAACAGACATATAGATCAATGGAATAGAATAGAGAGCCCAGAAATAAGCCCCAACCAGTACGCTCAATTAATATTTGACAAAGGAGGCAAGAACATGCAATGGAGTCAAGATAGTCTCTTCAATAAATGGTGTTGGGAAAATTGGACAGATACATGCAAGAAAATGAAACTAGACCACCAACTTACACCATACACAAAAATAAACTCAAAATGGGTAAAGGACTTAAATATACGACGGGAAACCATAAAAATACTAGAAGAATCCAAAGGCAACAAAATCTCAGACATATGCTGAAGCAATTTCTTCACCGATACAGATCCTGGGGCATTGGAAACTAAAGAGAAAATAAACAAATGGGACTACATCAAAATAAAAAGTTTCTGCACAGCAAAAGAAACCATCAACAAAGCAACAAGAAAGCCCACTGCATGGGAGAACATATTTGCCAATGCTATCACTGATAAGGGTTTAACCTCCAACATTTATAGGGAACTCATACAACTCAACAAAAGGAAGATAAACAATTCAATCAAAAATTGGCAAAGAACCTAAATAGACACCTTTTAAAAGAGGACATTCAGAAAGCCAAGAGACATGAAAACATGCTCAAAGTCGCTAATCATCTGAGAGATGCAAATCAAAACAATGATGAGGTACCATCTCACACCTGTCAGACTGGCTATCATCAACAAATCAACAAACGACAAGTGCTGGAGGGGATGTGGAGAAAAAGGAACCCTTCTGCACTGCTGGTGGGAATGCAGACTGGTGCAGCCACTATGGAAGACAGTATGGAGTTTACTCAAAAAACTAAAAATGGAACTCCCATTTGACCCTGTGATCCCACTTCTAGGACTATATCCCAAGAAACCAGAAACACCAATCAGAAAAGATATATGTACCCCTATGTTCATAGCAGCACAATTCACCATAGGTAAGATCTGGAAACAGCCTAAGTGCTCATCATCAGATGAATGGATTAGAAAACTGTGGTACATCTACACGATGGAATACTATGCTGCTGTAAAAAAGAAGGAACTCTTTCCATTTGCAACAGCACGATGGAACTGGAGAGCATTATGCTAAGTGAAATAAGCCAGTCAATGAAGGAAAAATACCACATGATCTCAGTCATTCATGGATAATAGAGACCATTATAAACTTTTGAACAATAATAGATATAGGGGCAGAGCTGCCTCGAACAGACTGTCAAACTACAGCAGGAAGGCCGAGGAGGGTGGGGGGGCAGGAGGGGGGGGGGTAAGAGATCAACCGAAGGACTTGTATGCATGCATATAAGCATAACCAATGGACATAAGACACTGCGGGGTAGGGGAGGCCAGGGGATTGTCAAGGGCGGGGGAAAAAAAAAGGAGACATATGTAATACTCTGTGATACTTTAAGCAATAATAATAAAAAAAAGAATATACATTTATTCCATGGGATCATATAAAGCTATGATAATTCTAAATGGGAAAAAATGCGCCTAATAATATTCTTTTCTGATATCCTTTTCAGCAATAAAGCTGTTCACCTATGATTTATTTTGTCCTTTTTCAAGGAGTGAATCTTTTGCAGGCCTGTCCTTACTGAGTCCTCACCTCCTCACAGCAAGCTACCAGCTTGGTGTTCCCGAGGCTGGAATTCTAAGGGGCTCAGTAATGAGCCCAAAACGTGGGGAAGGAGCTGGGAGCTGCTTGAATAATGAGAAAGCCAAAGGGAATGAGAGTAACAGTGACAACACATAGCTTTGTCTTGTGTAAATTAGGTTTGTCTGGAGCAACAGAAGCTCAGATAAACTCAAAGTGAAATTTCATCTACGGGCTCATGTTACCGTCAAAAGCAATTGAAAAAGCTGACAAATAACCCAAGCCACTCTCTAATCAGGAATATTTTTCCTAGGTCATGTGGGCAGAGAGAGCCAAGTCCTAACTGTTCTCCTTTGGATGGTCTTGGTAGGCTTGGTTTGGTGGGTGCACCATTGGCTCTCCCACCTCCTCACTCCTAGTTGACTTGGCTGGAGAAACTACCCACGGTGTCTTGTGCTTTCCCAAAAGACCCTCTGTGCTCCCTGCTACTCACTTCTTTGTATAAACATCACACTTTAGAGTTGACAGGCCTTGGGTTTCACTTCACACTCAGAGGCAGAGGTCTGTCAGCTTTTAAGTGAAAGGTTATAGCCTATGTAAACCTTATCCATGATAAGTTGGAAGGAAAGGAGAACTCCGAGTGCTCTAAATGGCTTGTTTTCCTTAAGATAAGCTCTTAGAAGCACTTTCATTGGCTGAAACATTTCCTGGCAAAACAAATAATAATTCTAGAGGTAGCAGACATGGAGGAAGAAGTGTGGTTTTTAGAATCAGATAAAATTGGGTTCTGATCCTAACAACCCCAAACACCAGCTAGTTAGTTGCTGGAGACAACGAATTGTTTCTGTGTTCATTTCCCCACACTTGTTTTGAAAATAGAACAGTACGGCCTCATTGCTCTTCAGGTTGAAACTGTATTTCCAAGACTTTGAATCTAGGTGTGGGCAAATGGCTAAGTTCTCCTAAAGGAAATGTGAGTGGAAGTGTTGTGAGAAATACCAGCATCACCTCCTTAAAGGAAATCATCAGCCTTTCATCACTTATCCGGAGCCATTTTTTATGGGTTGAAACTGATGTGGCGCTGAGGAGCCGACTGCCACCAGGCCAGTGAGGACTGCAGTGTAGAGAATGGTGAAGCAGCAGCAGAGGAGGAACCTGGGTGTCTGAATTATCACACAGAGCAGCTGCTAACTTTTCCTAACCCACCTGTTCCTGTACCATCAACTGAGAGGAAAATAGAGCTACCTTATTTTTGTGTCACTATATTATTGGATCTAGCTTATATTCTAATTAATAAATTGACTTTGAGGAGTTAATTCATTTCTCTGCCTCTCAGTTTTCCTATCTTCTTTACAGGTGTGTTGTGAAGATTACGCAAACAAATAAATATTAGCTGTTTGTTGTGTGTTCTGCTTGCCTAGTGCTATTATTGTTTATGTATGCATGTAAGTCTACCAGGAAACCATAGGTTTTCAAGATAGAAGAAATGAAGATGGATAACATGTTTTCATTTTCTCTGTGTCACAACAAGGGTGACCAACCATTCCAGTTTTCCAAGGACTGAGAGGGGTTTTGGGAAGTGGGACTTTTAAAACTTTTTAAAAACTGACACAGTCTCAGGCAAACTGGATCAACTCCAGAAAGAGGAAAGAGTTGGTCATCCTAGTCCAGCACACCAGCCAGAGAAGTTCTTTGAAATAAGTGATAATTCCAAATTTGAAGATGCAAGCATCCAGATTCTCTCTCTGGATCTGGTGGGAATTTAACCCATTAATGCCAGCCCTACAGTTCATATAATTTCTTTTTCTTTGAGACACTCATTATTGCAATTAAGAAATGCCTATTACATACCTCTGCCATTACTAACTAGTTCATTGCCAACCTGAAGAAGTGGATGTTGTCATTCTTTTGTACTAAGGAAATGTAGGCTGTAGCTATAAGCAAATGGTGGCATAGTCATAGTTACTTTGGGTAGCTTTATGTCCAATTCTAATTGATTACTAGGTGATCGAATTGGTGGTTCCAGACATTGGGAAGATGATTGAAATATTTATTTGCTTTCCTGGGGCAGATTTGGTTCACTTATTATGAACATAGGTTCATTCAGGGGAGGAGAGAGCGGAAATACAGCTCACTTATCCATAAATACTGAACCCACTGGCTCACTATTCATTGCTTATGCTGTATCTAAAATTGGGTTTTGAGTTTGCCTACTAGTAAATTGCTTTGGTGAGTTTTAACTTAGTGAGAACTTAGAGAATAAAATCCAGCTCATTTTTTCTTGATATAACTTTCCTCAGATTTTACTCATTCTCATCCCCCACCACCATTTCCTCCTGAGTATGAAGAGGATTATGATTATATCCTAGACCACGTCTGAGCTCATTCCTCCAAATATGATTCAGTGTCTCCAGCAGTCACCTGAACACTAAACACATGTATCTTACATTCTGGGGCGATGTGGTGGGCCAGGGCCATGTGCCTTCTGCAATTGCTATTCATCTTTGATTCTGGAACTTTTCTTTGTTGGTCTTTCTAACAGCTATAATAACTTGATAGTGATATTTTCCAGGATTTACTGGCTTTATCTCTAGAAGTACCTGGAAGAAACCTTCATCTTAAGTGAAATCATATGGGGACAATATCACCCCCTCTCCCCCCGGCAGTAGTAAAGAACAATTATGATATAGTTAACATCAAGTGCAAAGCCAGTGTCACTGTGGGGCTGTGATAATCACTATTGTTGATTTCATTGGACTGGTTAGCTAGAGGGGTATTCCCCACCCCTCAATTTTCCCAAGGTTCATGCTGGACCTAAAGAATGGTTTATCCAAGTCCTAAGGAGACCATGATTTGCCAAAGATATATGAGTATTGTAGGTAGGTAGGCCGTCCAATTCTTTCTAGGGAAGGAGTTATCTGTCTTCACAGACCAGATTGCATTTTTATTGCTGAGAGCTATCACTTTCTTATCAAACAAATATTTTGGCTCTCTCTGCCAGAAAAGCAACCTAATGAAGTGTTGCATACTTTTACAATGTTTTTCTTTGGCATCATAATGTTATGATTTTAGCTTGTGTAATATTTATGTAAGGTGAAGTACAGATCTAGAAACTAACTCTTTGGGGTCAGCAATCAGAAGACTGTTAGCTAGAAAAAGAGAATGTACTTTCTTATAAACTTGCTTTTTTCATTTTTAATAGCAAGGAAAAGTTCTTACTATAGTAATGGAATCTTAAATAATACATGTATGATCTATAAGGAGACCTACATGGCTAGAGACGTATTTTTATTGCATTCTGGGGCTTAGGATGTTTCTGCAAATTTTCCTGTTTCAGAAAATTTGAAAATTCTAAGTGAGAGTAATATCTCTGCTTCTGGCACTCTGATAATTTCCTAAAATTATCAAGAAGAGGAGCTAAAATGTTATAGCATTGCATATATTATCCTTGAGAACCTGAAAGAAACATTGCAAATGTTTGACTAGATTTAAATGTCTTACTAACATTGTTTCCCCTTGGGCTTCAGTTTTCTTATCTCATATAGAAAACAGATACAATAATGCTGCAAAAGTTTGCTATGGGAATTAAATGGGTAATGCTTATAAAGCTCTTGGTCTAGTGTCAGGAACATGGCAAGAACACAAATGTCATTCCAGAGTGGAGAGGTGACTGAAATGGGTGAAGGGGGGAAGAGAGGCTTATAAATGTCCTCATTATCATTATGCTGTGTAAAAACTGTGGAGGACATAAAGAAAGATATGTCTTCAAAGAATTTATAATATAGTTTGGTCAGATAGGGCTTAAGTTTGTGGATTTTTCTATAATATACACAGGGGCCAAATTTCTGCTTCTATATGAACTGTTAATATTGGACTGGGAAAGTTAGATTTTAGCCTAGTGGGTAGACCAGAGAGCAGACATTCAGAGAATGCAGGCAGAGGTTGAGTACTCAGAAAGCAAATATGGATATCCATAACCTGAGTAAGCAATTGCAAAACACAAAATTTAGGCAGCAGTTCATGGATAAAAATGATTAAAAAAACCCCTGCTTTGCTGGGGAGCAAGACATAGGTTTACTGGAAAATTTGAATTGGGCAGTGTTTCTTCTTTTTGTGTTGCCTTGCTACTTTCATAGATCTAGAGCAAGCATGTCAAACTCGTGGCCCAGCCAATATAACATTTTAATAAACATTTTGTAATTTAATTTTTACAACATCGTGTTATACATAATTATTTATAACAAACTACAGCATTATGACATTACTATAATAGAGTTGCATTCATTCCTTTACTCACCTTACGCTCAGGCGCACCATTTCTCTTCACTAATACTAGCAGCGAATATTTTAGCAGCCAATTGCCACGTCATTAGTCTTGTACTGACTTGTTTGGTGTACACAACAGGAAATATTTTGCTTTCAGAGAACAAGAAAAATAGGTTTATTTGCGTTATGCTTGTTAATTTGTTCAGTTTTTCAGTGTCTGGTAAGTTAATGTTCAAGAAAAAATATTAATTTTTATGAAAATGCTCTATTATTTTATGTTAATGGTACTCATTTGAATTCAGCATGTCTCTATCAAAATAAACCTGTTTCTATGAAAATTGAAGCTTTTGTTTTTTTGTGCCCCACATGAACTTAAGCCTTGTTTATTTGGCCTGTGTTAGCCTTTGAGTTTGACATGCTTGAGCTAGAGTTTCCCTCTTGGTCTTTGCCTCCATCTTCCTCTGTCTAGCCACTAACAACAACTGTACTGGTATAATTGGGAAAGGCTTCATGCTGGAAATGGGACACTCACTTAACCTTGGTAGCTGGGAAGGATTTAGACAGGATGAAGAAGAACAGAATTGCATATCAGATGGGAAGAAAGTGAGCACTAAATGAAGGTGAGAAGAGCATGTTCCTGGGGCCCAGTAAAGAGGTTATATGAGGGTGCTGGGGGTGGGGTGGGGTGGTATATAAGGGAATAGCGGGATAGGTGAGCTGGAGCCATATTGTGATCAGCTCAGTCCAGCAAATCTGGATGTTATCATTTAGGTAGAGCAAAGTGTTGATAAGTGTGAAAATTGCCTTCTTTTGAGTTTATATCTTTTATTAACCCATGTACAGTGACTTGCTTTCTGGTTTGTTGAAGCAGTAGGTCTGACCATCCTTGCCATAAAGTATCTGTCAGAGCGCTGACCATAAAAACTCCAGCAGCATATTCATCTGAAGGGCACTTCTAGCAATGGCCCCTGATTTTTACATTCTCATCCCCCTTATAGTGTTTCAGGACAGCCAGCTTACTCTTCTTTCTCTATGCCTGTTCTTGTTGGGAGAGGTGTACGAGTTCTCCCTTTTCTTAGCACCATCATGAAGCCTCAATGTAAGATGAAGGGTAAGCTCCTCCTAAATACTGTAGTCACAGGATGTCTATCCTCCAGTTGCTTGCCAGCAAACTTTTGAATATGCAGTACAGTATTATTAACTATAGTCAGTACATCCCCATTACTTATTTTATAACTGATAGTTTATACCTTCAGAGCCTCTCTTCCCCCCCCTTCACCCATTTCAGTCACCTCTCCACTCTGGAAACCACCAATCTGTTCTGTATCTACAAGCTTTTTTCCCCCTTCCCTATACAAGTAAGATCATAAGGTATTTGTCTTTCTCTATCTAACTTATTTCATTTACCGTAATTCTCTCAAAGTCCATCCATGTTTTTGCAAATGGCAACATTTCCTTCATTTTGTGGTACATATATAGTACTACATCTTCTTTATCCATGCATCCATTGATGGATACGTTGTTTCATATCTTGATTATCCTATATAATAAAAGGCTAATATGCAAATCGATCAAACGGTGGAACTACTGGTCGCGATGACGCGCACTGACCACCAGGGGGCAGACGCTCAATGCAGGAGCTGCCCCCTGGTGGTCAGTGCGCTCCCATAGGGGAGTGCCACTCAGCCAGAAGCCAGGCTCACTGCTCCTTAGCACTGCTGCGGAGGCTCATGGCTAGCAAGCGCAGTGGTGGTGGTGGGAGGGAGCCTCTCCCTCCTCCGTGGCAGTGCTAAGGACCCCTAGGGGGATGTCTGATTGCTGGCTTAGGCCTACTCCCTGGCCTAAGCCAGCAGTTGGCCATCCCCCGAGGGGTCCCGGACTGTGAGAGGGTGCAATCCGGGCTGAGGGACCCCCCAATTCACGAATGTCATGCACTGGGCTTCTAGTTAAAAATAATGCTGCAACAAAAATGGTGGTATAGATATCTTTCAAGTTAATTTTTTTTTGTGTTTTTTTTTTTTTTTTTTATAAATGCCCAGAAGTGGAATTGCTAGATTATATGGTAGTTACATTTTTTAAAATTGATTTTAGAGACAAGAAGGGAGGGACAGAGGGAGGGAGGGAGGGAGAGAGAGAAAGGGAGAGAGAGAGGGAGAGGGAGAGAGGAACATCCATGTGAGAGAGAAACATCCATGTGAGAGAGATTCATTGATTGGTTGCTTCCCACATGTGTCCCAACCGGGGGGTTGAGCTGCAACTTGGGTATGTGCCCTGACTGGGAATCGATGTATAGGACTATGCTCTGACAAACTGAGTTACACTGGCTAGGATTGGTAGTTCTGTTTTTAATTTTTCAAGGAAACCCCATACTGTTATCCAGACTGGCTACAATTTACATTCACATCAATAATGCACAAGGATTCCCTTTCTCCACATCCTTGGCAAACACTTATTATTTATTTATTTATTTATTTATTTATTTATTTATTTATTTATTTATTTTTTGATAATAGCCATTCTGACTGGTGTGAGGTGATATCTAATTGTGTTTCTGATTTGCATTTCCTGATGATTAGTGATGTTGAGCATCTTTTCACATATCTATTGGACATCTGTATGTATTCTTTGGCAAAAATGTCTATTCAGATCTTCTACCCATTTTAAAAATCAGATTGTTTATGTTATTGAGTTGTATGATTTTTTCCTATATTTTGAATATTACTCCTTATCAGATATATGATTTTAAAATATTTTCTCTCATTCAGTAGGTTGCCTTTTCATTTTGTTCATGGTTACTTTTGATGTGCAGAGCTTTGTAATTTAATATAATCCTCTTGTTTGTTTTTGCTTTTGTTGCCTTTGATTTTGGTGTCGGATCCAAAAAATTATTGCCAAGACTGATGTCAAAGAGTTTAATGCCTATGTTTTCTTATAGGGATTTTATTTAAAGTGATAGAAGAGAAGTAGGTACCCTTGCCTGCAGGCTTCTGAAAAGCAAATGCAAATGCTTTTTGGAGGAAACTGCTTTCATTCCATTCAGGACAATAAGCAGCTTACTGTTACGATTTACTAAACATTTTAGGGAAAAAAGTCATCTTTAATGAGAACCAACAGAAACAACATGTAATATAAATAGATCCATAAAGACTTAAGATACTGACATTTTTTGCATAAAATATGTGTTTATCATATTTGATAAATTTGTTGAGAAAATATTAAACCATAAAGAATAATTAATCATATTTGCATTGCATGTGAGAGATGAATTATTTGGAAAAACACTATTGTGTTTAATGGTAGCTTTGACTAGTTTCTCCAAAGCACATGTGTGTATATTGTATCTGCTTGTATTCTAATTACATGGGAGTACTTGGGGTGGTATTTGAGCTTACTTGCTATGAATGCCAATTCAAGAAACTTAACTAATTAGATGTTACTTGGAAGAATGAGGCAACATTTCACACTTCCAGAAATCCTTGAAAGTCTTGTGTGGTACTGTGCTAGGTTGCATTTTCCAAAACACTCAAAATATTGAAAGAATAAGACATAAAGACCTCAGATACAGAATAGACTTTGTACTAGTATATGCTAATTTATAAGAGTTGATGGCACAGGCATGCAGCATGGGATTTGGGAGAGATATTAATTGTTGGGAAAAATGATTTTCAGAGGAATTTTGTTCAGGGTAAGTGCTGTTACTTTTTCAAAAGACATTTCTTGACAGATCATTGTGGGTAGAAGCTGAGATGCCAAGTGTCCTGAATGAATTGCCCTACTCAGGATAGAGCAAGACATTTGTTGGTTGTAGGAGGGAGGGAGGAGGAGGGGGAGAGAGGAAGCTTGACATGGAGCCAGAAGGTAATGCATGGTTGCATGCTTCTCAGTATAATTTCTCTCTAAGAACTGCTAAATATTCAATAATGCCTACAAAGATTATGAAATGCTTAATATAAATACTTTTTTTTTCTGGACTGAGTCATGTGTTCTGGCTTTAGTGAGACAGAATGGAGATATTTTGGATTCAGGGTACTGGCAGCAGAGTGAAATGGGAGGATAGGAGTGATAGGAACTCATGGATATGAAGAGGAAAACTTCATGCTAGTCCAGAATATGGAACTGGAAATTGGGTCAGGTTTAAGTACATTTTTGAGAAGAACGAGGCCTGGGATCACATCTGGATAATGATAAGAAAGCCTGTGGGACAGATAGGATTTGAATTGGAATCTTGAAATGAGGATTGGACTTTAGTAGGAAGCTATGCAGAGAAAAGGAGAAGATTCTAGGAGGAGGCCTAAGCATGAGCAGAGGCATAGAGGATGGAAGATGTTGGGAGCTGTTATCATAATCAGTGGCTATGCCTCTTTACAAACCAGGCTAAGGGAAAAGCAGAGACTGACCGAACTTGAATAGAGCTGAGTAGGACAGAACCTAGGACTCTGGGTCCCCTGCAGTCCTCATGTGTAGGTGGCTCTTAGCTTTCCATTGCTCTTGGAACCTGCATCTTTGTGGCCTCCTTCGTGTTATACCTGCTCCTGTGGGCTGGCTTTCTGACTCCTGCAAACAAAAGTGAGGGCAGTCTAGGTTTCAGGAATGGAGTGCCCACAGTCGCCAACTGTGCAATGCTGTGTCTCCTGGTTATGATTAAGTTGTCATTTGGCACATTTTTGCTTGGCTGTGGCTCTGTGGAGCACTTTGGGAGATGTCAAACTCCATAACTAAGTCCTGGAACCAAAGCATTCATATACAAATAAGTGAAAGCAGACCTGTCACTGGGGCCTGCCCCCTGAAATATGGCAGCCCACATCTTTGAAAGTTACAGATCCCACTGTCTATCATCCCCCCATAGACTCTGCATCGCTGATGCTTGTCAGCGCATATGCAACCTGAATCTCTTGACATTGGGGGAAAGGTGAAGTAAAAGTGCAATAAAACTCGCTGTGGACTGGCAGTGCACTTGAACGTGATACTCCAGTTCAAAAAATAATGTTTGAAACAGCTTGGAGTTTCTGACAAAGATGTAATTAATGACCATCAAATGCTTTTGATTAAAAAGGGCATGAATCTAAAGCCACGTAGAAGGTGAATTCTCTAGTCTTTTTTTTTTTTTTTTTAAGGTAAGGAAGTTGCGTCTTTGAGTGCTATTTAATGACCATAGAACTTTGGATCAGGCAGTTGAGGATTTATCCAGTGCTACATCAAATTCTATATTTGATTTATAAACATAGTTGCTCCGTCACCAAGTGGCTACTCAATAGAAGTCAAAAGTTATCTGATTACAGGAATATAATGTGATCATTCTGGTTACTGTCAATATTTAGTAAACTTGTTCCAACCAAGCTCGCTCTCTCAGAAAATTTTCATGTTTTCATCTTGTATATATACAGCTTGGGTAATATTCCCCCAGTTTTGGAAAGAGCTGCAATTTGAGAAGATGGCTTTGAGTCCTTTCAAAATGTTTTGCAATTTTTTCACTGTATTAAAGAGTTTGCAGGCCATCCCAAAATGGCCTTAGTCTAATATGATAAATTAGTGATGCATGCTGTGTTTTAGAGGTAAGATATGGAAAAGTTCCTTCATGCTAATTTCCTGCCCATTTGTAATCATTAGGTCTTAAAATTCCCCATATATCTCTGTCAGGTAGATAAAAGTCTCCAATTACTTACCTTCTGCTTAGACATTTCACACACCTGGTTTTCAGTAACAGTTCTAGGGCAGGCAGAGAGAGAGGCCTAAGGAAGGAAAATGCTTCCAGTTTGCAACATCCTATTTTATTATGTTGGGTCATAAACAACCCCAATTAGTAAAGCATGTTCACAGTTAAAGTTTCCCTTTGGAAAGCAGTTGTGCATACATTTCCCTGGGAGCAGATGGCAACTGTAGGATCATTGCAGTGTCCTTCATTTTGGAGATTTATAAGGAGAGGTGGGGCCATGTTTACCAAGCATTCTGCTGTTCTCACCAGCTCAGTTCCTTGTCAGGGTCCAGTCAGATCTCTGGGAGAGGTTAAGTGTAGGAGTCCAGGGGGACCACTTGACATCTGCTCCACTTACGACTTTTTGATCTTGTTGTTTTTGACTTTTGAAGGGCAGGCCCGTGTGTGTGTGTGTGTGTGTGTGTGTGTGTGTGTGTGTGTGTGTGTGAGAGAGAGAGAGAGAGAGAGAGAGAGAGAGAGAGAGAGAGAGAGAGAGAAAGAGAGATGGTAGGCTTTGGTGTGGGAGAGAGAAGGAAAACAACTCCATGATGACAGATCAAATGAAAGCAAAATAACTTTTTTTAAAGTTGAGTGGGATCACATGCTGTGAAATGATGACAATGGGAAGGAAAACACTGGGGGTCTCACATGTGAAACTCTTTGTGAACAGGAATGTAAACCATGTGGTTGTTTTGCTATCATTAACCAGCACTTTAACATGGGTGTCAATGAAAACCAAATTACATACTTCACTATGAGCCATGGCCCTCAATTTGACTGAGCTCCTGGCATGGAACTTTTTTTTTCTTTTGCAAAAACAAAATGAAATCTTGCCAAGATGAATACGGGGAAGCTCGGGCAGATAGTGGCCTAGTCACGATTAAGTTCACCAGTTGCTTTCTGTCTGTCCATTCAGGTTGCTGACATAGAAGTACCATAGACTAGGTGGCTTATGAATAACAGGAATTTATTTTTCACAATTCTGAAGGTGAAGTCCAAGGTCAAGGTGTTGGCAGATTCAGTATCTGGTGAGGCTCTACTTTCTGGTTCATAGACATCTGTCTTTCTTATGTTATTCTTTGGGGTTTCTTTTTCAAGGACACTAATTCTATAATGAGGGCCCTACCCTCATGACCTAAGCACATCCCAAAGTCCCTACCTCCAAATGCCAACACATTGGGGGTTAGGTTTCAACACATACAATTGGGGGAGGGGGGACACAAACATTCAATCTATGGGACATACCAAACTCTGGTCCTCATCTTCCTTGTGGGGAGTGGGAAGAGAAATGTGGGGATAGGAAAGGAAAATTTCCTTAAAGCATTCAAAAATCTGAAATGTTCTGAAGCACCTTGAAGAGTGGGGCAGAGAAATGGTGACAGAAGCAGTCATTGCTGCTGTAACATCAGGATTTAGAAGGTCAGGGCTGCAACAATCTCGTCCCTGACCTTCCCTGGTATAACACTGGGTGACTGTACAGCCTCCTCTCGATCCTGGAAGGATTACCGGTATTAGAGGAAGGCCTGGAGGTGGTGAAGATGGTCTTCAGAGGTTTTAGCTTTAACATGTCTTCCTGTCTTGACCACTCTCAAATATAGTCCCTGATTGTTTTTGTTGTTGTTGTTAACTTCTCTAAAAACGGATATAGCGGGACCTAAAGAAATTCATCAAGAAGGCCCTGGTGTTCCTTCCTATGTCACCTTCCACCTTTGGTTGAAGACTGGAACTATGTGTTCATTTGAGTTTGTGTTCTCTTGGTCTATGGCAAATGTCCTCTTCAGTTATTCTCAGACTTGTACAGATTTGGTTTATCTGAGTATTTCCAATATGGCACCTAACTGAGGGTGAGAAGATGAGTTTGGCTGTGGGGAGCAGGAATGTCAAATCCAGGATTTGGCAATAGGAAAGCTTGAAAGGCAAGCAGAGTGTAAGGGTGGTGTGTCACAGGAGGACATGGAGGCCCAACTTTTATGGGATCTGGTTGGTGTAATGGAATCTGATAGCTCCAACTGCACCCTAGGATTCCATGTTTATGGAATATCTGCAATAAATAATTAGCATTGGCGTGTTGGTTTAGAGATCCTGAAATTGGCCTGTCCTCAGTCAAGACCTAGAAAGTGGTCAAAGTGAAATTTGATGCCAGGTTACTCTAACTGGTAATTAGTACGCTAAGTCCTATTTCTTGGTCCTAAGGGACTTGGTGGCTAAGAAGTTTGTCAGTGTGTACTTTAGAGTTCAGATCCCACTAGAGGAGGCGGTCTGACTCCTTAATGACAATCCCATCTATACCTAGGGATGAAAGGTTATTGTTTCCAGTGACATTTTTCTTGGGGCAGGGGGAGGTGCTACAGGTGGCTGCTGTTAGGCGGAACCTGCCCTGGTTGCATCTTTGTGATCCAGCTGCCCTGGACATCCATCTCCACACCCTGGGTTCTGAGTCTACACATCTGGAAGGGGGCAAGGGGCTGGGCTGCTGCCCCTCCTCTGCCTTTCATGTCACCTGGAGTCTGCTCAGCAAGGTCTACTGTGAGGGCTTAAAACTAATCTCCCATAGTTTATGAGCCCAAATCCATTTGCAATGAGGAAGACCCTGGCTGACCAGCGGCTTAAACAAATGTCCGCCTCTATAGCATTCTTATGGCAAGACTCGAGTTCCACACACATGATGTAAGTGAGAGCCCGGGCAGGCCTTTCTCCCACACGTGGCTCAGAAATCATTTACAAAGCAAACAGAAAAGACAGCCCTGGGCAGGCAGCTCTTCCTTTCTCTCTGGGCCAGGCCTGCACTTGCAGGCCACTCCTAGAGGGCTCTGATCTGAAGGTGCGATTGAAAACAGGTGTCTACCCAGTGCCTATAAAATATATACTGGCAATAGGGGAGATCCTTGGAGATTCTTTCAACTGGTGGAAATATGGAGACAATTCCCAGCTCTGACTCTGCCTGGATGCAGGCCTTAGGCCTCATCTCCCTTGAAAAAAAAAAAAATCCCCAGAAACTTTCAGGGAAACTGGGAGCATATGGTTCCACCATTCTTCTCTGTAGAAAGAAATGTGAAAAAGATTAGAGAGACTGTCAAAACGTCAGACTGGACATTGTGTTGTTGGAAAAGTAGATCTTGTCCCCTGCCTGGGCCCTCCTCGCTCCATCAGGACGACCCAAGTGACCTTGGGCTGTGCGGGCAAAGCTATGACTGTGATTTGGACGCCAGATTTACCCAATTTCTATTTAGCAAATAAATCGAATGTACTGCTGCTCGTGTTTGGTATAAATACCTGATTAAAGTCTCTTAAAATATGACTACTACTGCCCATAAAGGAAGGAATTTCAGCCGGGCAATGTCTGTCTGGGGTGAGAGGATTGGGTTTCCCCTTTATTTGTTGTCAGCTAGTGCTCCTGATCTTTTCTACCTTGCAAGCTCATTAAGCAGATGCTTGAACATGGGGCTACGACAACGCAGCTGCATTTCATTTGTAGATAATTGATGCAATAAATGTAATAACCAAACAAGATATGTTGACTCATGAGCTAATTTGGGTGTAGATGTTACAGCACTAGTGCAGCTGGAAATGTTTGCCCATCACAAATCTGTTTCAGATAAATGCCCCCTGTTTCTGTCCTCACTAAGACACACACAAAAAAATCAAACCATCCTGTATATCTAAAAATACATGTTCAGAAGTTATGGTCAGGCTAAACAGTATTAGAAAGAATATTAATATCAGCAATTCATTACAGAAACAGGTGACTTAACCCTTTACACTGCGGGGGACGGGGCAAATCGAGGTGCTCAGACCTGGTTTCCTGAGGCACTTTTGGTCTGGAAGCCTGAAAAAAACCTCAGTTGGAAGGATATGGATCCATTGTTTTTCTTCTGATTCCTTTTATTGCAGGCAGGATTCCTTTTTTATGGTCCATATATTTCCAGAGGCTCCTCACCTTTTATCTTCTCTGATATTTAAGCCAAGGTGATCTGAGCAGTGTGTGTGGGAGGCACAGCTCTGTGACTTTACAGCAGTGGCACTTGGGATTGACAGCTTTAACCGAAAGGAGTTTGTAATATATGAGAGACCCACACTTTGAAGAGGCCAGTATCACCATCACTGATAGCCTAGGCCAGGGGTTGATAAATGATGGCTTGCTGCCTGTTTTTGTGTAGCTTGGGAACTAAAAATGTTTTTTTACACTTTTAATGGTTTCAAGGTATTAAAAGAATAATATTTCGTGACACATGAAAATTATGTAAAATTCACATTTCAATGTCCATAAATCAAGTCTTCTTAGAACACAACCACACTCATTCAACTTTTTTTTTTCCTATGGCTGCTTTGGTGGGTAGTTGCAGCATTTACCATCTAGCCCTTAACAGAAAAAATTTACCAACCTCTGACCTAGACTAAAACACCACTAATTCATGCAAGTGGGGACAAGCTAGACTTGATTGCAGTGTATTTTAAATGGAAATGATCTTACTTCAATTAATGTACAAAGGGAGAACAGATCAGTCACTGGTTGTTCACAGAGGTCCTTCTCGCAGGAACCATTGTTAAGAGCATATCTCAGTAATAGCCCAACTCTTCTGTCAGTCACAGTTTGTATGCAAACATGATTTCTGAAAAATTTGGGTAGTTTTTAATTTTATAATCTCATTTTTGGTACTATAACTGTTCAGCAAATTGTTTTCTCAATAGATATTTTAAAAAGGTTTATTGAGGTAAAATTTTCATACATAAGTTTATAGTTTGATGAGTTTTTACAACAGTGTTTATTCACTTCATCGCCATCACAATCAAGATATAGACATTTCATCACCCCCAAAGCTCCCCTGTGCCCTTATGTGGTGACTGGCCTTCCCCCTTCCCTGGCCCCTGACTGTTACGGATGTGTCTCTGTTCATATAGTTCTGCCCTTCCTGGAATGTCACAGAAATAGAATTATACAGGATGTAATAGATATTTTAAAGTACACTTCAATTCCCCCACTGCAGTTTAGACACCAGTATTTCTTAATTGATGAGCTTCTATTGTACATGCAACAAACACTATATAATTAAGGTTATATCTATTTTTCTTTGTTATCTGGATGAGAAATTAAAAGTTTGTTGTTCTGTTGTCTATATTGATACATTAAACTTATGGGAGTAGAATTCTGAACTTAATATATGATGTTCTTTTTAAGAAAGAAAGAAAATTTTGTTATTAATTATACTGAATCTTCCTGGATGAATTTGTGAGTGTGTGTGTGTGTGTGTGTGTGTGTGTGTGTGTTTTATACTCTGAGACTTTTAATAGCTCCCCAATGACTTCTAAGATAGGTTTCTCTGTGAAAGAAAACCGAGAAACTTGTTTATATAATCATAATCTGCCAGTCTACACCTTCTCTTCACTTCATATATTGTATCTTAAAAAGCAAAAAATTATTACATGAACTATAGGATTATTCTCTGGGAATGGGGAATTGGAGGAAATCTTACTCACCATATGTGTAAACACAAGGGAGCCGAGTACATGTGTGCTTTCTCTAAGACAAGTGTATATTTCCTATGTCTATGTTGCACTGATTTTCTAGCAAGTTAATTTGCTCTTTAGAAATAGTTGTTAATGTGCTCGTTTTCTTTCTAGACAATCTGACAATAATGGGACAATGCCATTAGTGAGTGCAAATAAACTTTATAAAGCAATTAATATTCAAGATCATCAACACTAATCTAGCACCTCCTTCCCCCCCTCATTTCTTTTCTTCTTCTCTATTTAGTGTCACACACTGTTGCCCCTTGGTGACCCCCTTCTTGGTGGCTAGGATGGGGAAATCCACAGGACCCCTAAGTGGAAGCCAAGCATGAACTTCAGTAATGTAGTGAGTATTTAAGTATACCATGGGTCTTGCTAGATCTGGTTATCTGTCTTGACATTTTTATGCCTTTGCATAATTTTGTTCTAGAGTCCAGAAGAGTATAAAATACAGGTTTAACAAACTTTAAGCCTCGTTCACAGTGGTAGGTTTTTATCCAAAATTACTAGAATTTGCCTTCACTCTCTATACAAGTGGGTTTTAGATTGAAATTCAAGGTAGCAAGTTCAGAAATTGGGCTGAAGTTTTCATTTTATTTCAAACTGAACTCATGTTACTCCTGTTGAAAATTGTACTGACAGGCCTGTACATATAATTTATGATATTTCCTATCAAGATGTTTAGCTGAATTAGAAACATTTGTGGACAAGTTCTTCTGCAATTGGTTAAAAGGTATTTTTCTGCTGGGGAAGGGAGGGTGCATGCAGGGCAGAATCACAGAGAGAACTCAGAATACCTTTTATTTCAATGACTGTTGATCAAGTAATTGACCATAAACTGTTTACAACCATGACCCCTGTTGCAACCACAGAGGAGGTGTTTATGGATAGACATTAGCTCTTTTTTAAGTTGTTCACAAAGTGTACTGTTTACAGAGTAAATTTCCCCAAACATCTTATTTTTCTCTGAAACATTACATGAGGTAGATAACAAGGTTGGTCAGACTTTGCATATAAGCATAACCAATGGACATAAGACACTGGGGGGTAGGGGAGGCCAGGGGATTGTCAAGGGCGGGGAAAAAAAAAGGACACATATGTAATACCCTTTGTAATACTTTAAGCAATTAAACAATAAAATAAATAAATAAAAACAAACAAACAAATAAAATAAAAATAAAAGAAAGAAAGAAAAGGAGATGAACAAGGGAAGTTTTGCCTATATTTTTGGGAGAACCTGACTTTTTCAACAATGATTCCATTTTCATATTTCAGATTATGGAAAAGGGAAACCTCAATATAAGGTCTATTAGAAGCATTTCTTAAAAATAAAGAGAACCTCAGCATTTTAGACAGAAGCTATTGTATTGGCTTATTCAATTGCATAAAGAGAAATGAGATATTGACCACTTTGGTTTTTATAAAGGATCAATAAAACTTAACAATGAAGGGATGTAATATGACTGAGAGCAAAAATATACTTGAAAGTACATTTTCAGGAGATTAAGTAAGACACTACTAGTTTAAACCAGATTATTGTCAAAGGAAATGCCAAAAAATAAAAAGTTTATATGAATTTTTTGTCAAATAAAAGAAAGGCACACTTCTTTTTAAAAGAATGCATTTTTGGAAGGTGTGATTGTGGCCTAATGAACAAACTTCTGGAAAGAATGTGGTGCAAATGGAAAGCACTGCTCTAATCACGTGAGTGCAGCTCCCTGGCTGCAATGCACAGCTGAGCTCACGTGGAACGAAAAATGATGCCATCCAATAAGGTCTTTTTTGAGGGACTCTTATGTGTCTGCACTTGCTAGATGCTGCTGAGATGTAAGAGCCATTTTCCTTCCCTCTGGTGAGGAAAGACTTGGAAACAGTGAAAAGATAGCTGGCAAATCCAGGCATTGTTATGAGCAAAGCATTTAGGAAGCTTTGGCAACATTCTACTTGTGAGGTGAAGAGAACCAGTGCATAGGAGGCTGCAGAAGAAAATGAACAGAATAGATAAGTAGGCGAGGTTTTGGAAAGTAAATAGTGCCAAGATTTGTGCCTGGGCTGGAAGAAAATGCAGATGACTCTACTTTTCAAGTCAGAGTGACCAAGGGAGACAGAGGAGTTTGAGGAGAGGGTTTTGATGAAGAGGATGGCAAGCTTAATTTCACAGAAGGCGACTTTAATGAAGTTCTGGAACATGTAAGGAAAAATGCCCTGAGGTAGGAGGATAACATTGATGACTCTTAGGTTCATCTAAAAAGTAAATGCTGGTTTTGACACAAAGTATTAATTAGATGGCACGTTGAATTGAAAGGCAGTCATTTTGACAGTACCATGTATTGCTAAGGAGCCCAAGGTCAGAGTAAATCACTAGAGAAAGAGAAGCAGAAAGGGAAACAAATATTTCCTGAAGAATCAACCAATTCTTGGCTATGGGCATTTGTTGGACACATTTTCTCCTTCTCATCTCCATGACACTTCATCCTTCTCTAAGCTAGGTGACATATGCTGGTTAGATGTGCTCAAGAAGGTTTTATCCCTGCTTCATCAATGAGAAAACAGGATCAGAGAGGTTCACCAACTTCCACAGCCTGAGAATTAAAGCCATGTCTTTTTGACTTTTAAAATCCACGTGCTTTTCTCTGCACTGAACCACTGGCCTGATCTATATTTGTTTTCATATCTCAGTTGTGGTTTTTATGACCTTGTTCCCATCCAAAGTGCTTTAAATGATTGTTCACTAGATTTAAGACTTCCAACTCCTATTACTTACATTACTTGACATAACCAAGTCTGAGACAATGAGCTTTGAGGACCCATTGTTTCAAGTCAGTAGCTGTCTACACCATCTTCATACACTGTACTCCTCGTTTCTCACTGATGCAACTGAGCAAAACTTAGTTTTGAGTAACTTGTTCAATACCACAGGTGCATTTATTGAACAGTTACTATGCTGCAGACATGTTAGGTGTGGAATACCATAGTGTCTTCTAAGGGGGTTGGGAGCTTCTTTCTGGATGTGGACACAAGTCATAAGATGCCATAGGAAACTTTATTAAGAGATGTATTTTCATTTTCCTCTTGTATTTTGTCTTCACCTGAACAACAAAGGTAGTTAGGCCCTCTTAGGTTCCCTGTAAGTGTTAAAGCAGACATGGACTCTATGGTACCAGCTGCCTGCTCTTTTCCTAAAGGCGAGGCTCACTGGAGAGTGGAATGGGTGGGGAAGAATTGTGTGCAATAGGGAGGGATTTCTCTGAGACCCTCCAAAATCCAGGGGAGGGTCAAAGAGCAATGGGGCCAACTTCCTGGTCAGTGGCAGTACAAGATGTCTGAGGAAAAAAAACTGCATAGCACCCTGAATGATGCTGGCTCTGTACTCTACAACACTTAGCTTTATTTTAATTTCTTTAGCCCACATGTGACTTGTATACAGAGTTCCAAACTCCATTGGAATAGACTGGGCTTGGACAATTAGAATATTGGCGGGAACTGTAACGGCCTGAATGATTAAAAATAACAAGTAAGTCTTCTGTCTTTGGGTGTGAATTTGGAGTGTTCTTCACTTCACATAATAACTGATGTATATGGGGATGAAGCCAAGAGTCAGATTCAATTTGAGTTAAAGAAATTGAAAAAAAGGTATTTTTTACACGTCAAGATTATAGGTTGAAATTTCTGCCTACTATTTTTGTATGTAGATACATCATTATTGTGCATAGGCTCCAAATGGGAGGAGAACAGAGTAAATGCTGAGGGATTTTTTTTCACCAGGAGAGATCTTTATAGAAAAATGGAGTCCAAAAAGTCTTCGTGGAAGATTTAATATGATATTTGTGGCAGAAACTGCTAGTTGCTTACCCAGTGTCCTTTCTCCCATTCTTTCTTACTGATCAAACTCCAGAAAAATATTAGTCCCCTTGCAGCTTGGGTAACAATGTTGCATATTCCTGGCCAATAGGATGAACAAGGCAGGGCTCCCAGGAAGACTTACATAGCCTCAAAGATTTGCCTTTGCCCATTTCCTCCATCTGATGCTCATGTGATGTTCAGAGGTGGGATTGCCATTTTACAACCTAGAGGACAAAAGCTATGTGCGAAGCAAGATGGAATAGGAGGAGGGAAGGTCCTGGGCCTTCAATGAATCCTTGCACAACTGAACCAGCCCTGGAAGGTGTACTTCTGAACTTCTTGGGCAGGAAAACCAAATGCCTCTTGGGTTAAGCCACTGTCACTGGGTTTCTCTTCTGGGTTACTAAATCTTAATTGGCAGGAGCTTGAAGGAGAGGATCTAGGAAAGCAGAGGAGGGAGGGCAGGGCCATTCAGGGGAGACACAGAGGTGGGACTGTATGTAGCATATCTGGGGAAGAAGGCACAGAGGTGGGAATGTACGTGGCATATCTGGGGAAGAAGGCATTGAATAGTCTGGAGAGTAATTTATTCCAGTTGGAAAAAGTCTGGTGAAAGATTGGAAAGACAAGGTGAAAATTAAGGTTTTGGGCTTTTAAAATACTGGGAAGAGGACTAACAAATATGTTTAAGGCTAATTGGGTTAAATCTGGCTTTCATTGATGATAGTCTTGTTATGGGAATGGTTTAATTATCAATTACTAGAATGTATCAAATATTATTTTCTAAAGAAGATTCCACTGTATTTTCTGAAAACTGGCTGGTGGATTTATTGAGGTTGGGATGGCAGATATGATGGTACTGGTATATGATACACAGTGTGTCTACACAATGGAAGGCAGGGTGGAAACCTGGCGATGGCTCTGAACTGATTGAATTTATTTCCCCCTCTCTACTGAGTGAAACTTTATTATTCAGTTGAAATCATTCATGCAGAGGCTTGGTGCATCTTCAAAAAGCTTTAAGCAGCTTCCTTCACCTTTCCAGTGGCTGTTGGACTTCAGCAGACATCAAATTTATTGGGAGAATTTGCTCAGTACAGATTCCTGGGCCTGACCCTCAGAGAGACTGGTATAGAAGTTCTGGGATGGCTTCCAGGAATATTCATTAATATATATATATATATATATATATATATATATATATATATATTTTGATTTCAGAGAAGAAGGGAGACGGAGAGAGAGGTAGAAACATCAATGATGAGAGAGAATCATTGATCAGCTGCCTCCTGCATGCCACACACTGGGAATCGAGCTGCAGTCTGGGCATATGCCCTCACTGGGAAATGAACCATGACCTCTTGGTTCATAGGTTGAAGCTCAACCACTGAGTCATGTTGAGTAGGCAGGAATCTTCATTTTTATCAAATGCCCCTGGTAATTCTGTTGCAGTGTTTTCTGAGTGTCACTTGAGAAGCACTGATCTGTAGTCTCTTCCCCTTTATTTCTTCTCCTTCCCTGTGCCAGTGCTGTGGTGATTCCCAGAAAGAAAGGAGTGTCTGAAGGTGAGGATCTCATTTAAGCTCCCGTGACTTTCTACTAGTAGTTGGGAGGCTTCACCAAAGGGCACAACAATTTTAAGATTCTTCTCATACTCTTCAATATTTTTGATTTTTCAAATTCCAAAGGAATACTGTTTATTCTTTTATTATTGATAATTCTGTTTATTAACTACATAACTTGTAAAAACTCAGGAAGGGTTCAGTAAGAAAATACAAATAATCACCATTCCTCTAGTGCAGCGGTTCTCAACCTGTGGTTCGTGACCCCTTTGGGGGTCGAACGACCCTTTCACAGGGGTCGCCTAAGACCATCGGAAAAACACATATATAATTACATATTGTTTTTGTGATTAATCACTATGCTTTAATTATGTTCAATTTGTAACAATGAAAATACATCCTGCATATCAGATATTTACATTACGACTCATAACAGTAGCAAAATTACAGTTATGAAGTAGCAACGAAAATAATTTTATGGTTTGGGGTCACCACAACATGAAGAACTGTATTAAAGGGTCGCGGCATTAGGAAGGTTGAGAACCACTGCTCTAGTTAGAACCATTACTAATGTTCTGGTATATTTCCATTCACTCTCTCTCTCTCTCTCTCTCTCTCTCTCTCTCTCTCTCTCTCTGTCTCTCTCTTTCTCTCTCTTGGCGAAAATTGAACTCAATCAGTTAAAAGACCTATTCAGTTTTTCATATCCTTCATGATGAGAATATACTGAAGAGGGCCAAACACTAAATCAAGCTCACCAATGAGAAAGCTCATGTAATCATGCAGGTGGGAGATGATTTGGGCTTGGGCCGGAATGACCTCAGTGGAGGTGATGATGAGAAGTGATTAGGTTCAGGATCTCTTTTGAAGAAAGAATTGTCAAAACTTGATGGCAGCCAGGATGTAGGGCCTGAGAGAAAGAGACAAGTCAACAGTGATTCCCAAGTGTTTTAGCCTGAGCAGTTTTAAAGATGGAAAAGACTGCAGGAAATAGCAAGGTTGCTGGGATTGGGAGCTTGGTTTGGGTGTGTTAAGGGTGAGACCAGGTAGAAGTATCAGGAGTAGGCAGTTGGACATGCAAGTAGGCAATCTGGGGTTCAGGGGAGAGGTGTGTATTGAAGAATGATATTTAAAGCTATATATTTTAAATTCACATAAGTGGTATTTAAAGCCATGAGATTGATTGAGATTAACTTGGGAGTAAGTATAGATGGAAAAGAGGAAAAGCTTTAGGTGGTGGTGGGAGCATGGAGGTCTTTAAAGGGAGAAGAAGGAGTGATCTAATTGATTGGACTAACTGGTATCCTATGGCCATGCCTTTGTCTGGGAGTGGGAGCAAGCTTACCAAGTTGACAGGTCCAACAAGACTGTAAACAGTGGTCAAGGTGGTCCCACAGTCATTTTCAGAAGAAGGAATGGAGAGATTCAAAGATGACGGCCTGGAGGATGGCAGTGAGGGAGAGAGTGTAGTGAGTGAGGGAACAAAAGGGGAATGTGTGGACGTGGGGTGTGTGTGTGTGTGTGTGTGTGTGTGTGTGTGTGTGTGTGTGGGATAGCTGGATCTCACAGGACCTTCGGGGCTGGTGGACCTGGCTTGCATAGCTGGGCAGCCTCTGCTACTGCTATAATCTCTCTTGGAGCGCCAGCTCTGCTGCAGAGGCTGCGCCATCTTGAAGGGGTGAGCTGCTGTGACTGGGAGCCCAGCCTCACATCCACCCAGGGTGCTCTCAGATACCACCCAGGATCCTGCAGCCACTCCGGCCAGGGACCTGCTGCTTCTGCTCCCAACCCAAGGACACTGGGACTCCAGCCTCCCCAGCTGAGAGCTCCTGTGAGTTCCGGAGGGTGCTCGCCTTCTGCTAGCCAGACGCTTTAGCCCCAGACTCTGCAACTGCGTGCACAAACAACCGAGCCTTATGCAGCAGTCCTGGACTCTGTGACCGCTCCAGCAGCCGTGCGAACAGCTGTTGCCTGTGACCGCTGGAGGAGCAGCCATCGCCCACAACCCCATGAGGAGCAGCCTCCCTGAGATTGCATAAGGAGCAGCCGCTGCCTGCGATTGCCTGAGGAGCAGCCACTCTGTGAGCAGCTGCCATCGTGACCATGCATGGAGCAGCAGCTGTCCGCAACTGAGGAGCAGCCTCCACCCACAACCGCCCAAGGAGCAGCCGCTGCCCATGACCGTGCAACCCGCCACAAGCCCACTGCTGCAGCCACAGGCCCCCTGCAATTCAACTCCTAGATCTTTGAGAGCAAAAATGGGGAGACAGAAGAACAACCCCCAAAGGAAAGAAAAGGAGGAAGTGCCAGAAAAGGAATAAAATGAAATGGAGGCATGCAAATTGTCAGAAAAAGAATTCAGAGTAAAGATCATACAGTTCATAAACTGGATGGATGAGAAAATCAACAACCTATGTAAGAATCAGGAGGAAATAGTGATATAGCTACAATAAAAAACAATATGGAAGCTTCCAACAGTAGACTAGGAGAAGCAGAGGACTGAATTAGTGAATTATAAGACAGGGAAACAAAACACACCCAATCTGAACTGCAATTGGAGAAAAAAATCAAAAGATAGGAGAGCCAGAGGGAGCTTTGGGACAACATGAAATGAAGCAAAATACGTATAATAGGGGTGCCAGAACGACAAGAAGAGGAGCAAGGGTTAGAAAACCTGTTAGAAGAAATAATGTCAGAAAACTTCCCTGACTGGGGAATAAAAAAGTCACACAAGCAGAGAGTCCCAAACAAGATGAACCCAGAAAGACCTACACCAAGACATGTTGTAATTATAATGGCAAACATTAACAACAAAGAGAGAATCTTCAAGGCTTCAAGAGAGAGACAGAAAGTTACCTACAAGGGATCTCCCATTAGATTATCAAATAATTTCTCAACAGAAACACATCAGGCCATAAAGAAATGGAAGGAAGTATGCAAAGTGATGCAAAGCAAGGGACTGAATCTAAGAATACTCTATTCAGCAAGGTTATCATTCAAAATTGAAGGGGAAATCAGGTGCTTCACAGACAGAAAAAGGCTAAGGGAGTTTATCACTACCAAGCCAGTAATGCAAGAAATGCTAAAGGGACTGTTGTAAAAAGAAGAAAAAAAAAAAGGGAAGAAGGAACACAGGCACAAAAAATGAAAATGGATACAAACAAGTACCTATCAATAATAACTTTAAATGTAAATGGCCCAAATGCTCCAAAAAAAGACATTGAATGGCTAAATGGATTAGAAAACATGACACATATATATGCTGTCTACAACAGACCCACCTCAGAACAAGAGACTCACACAGACTGAAAGTGAAGGGATAGAAAAATATCTTTTAGACAAATGGAACTGAAAAAAAAAGCTGGGGTAGCAATACTTATATCTGAAAAAATAGACCTCAGAGTGAAGGCCATAACAAGAGATAAGGAAGGCCACTATATAATACTAAAGGGATCTATACAAAAAAACGATATAACTCTGGTAAACACAAATGCACCCAATGCAGGAGCACCCAAATACATAAAAAAACTTCTGGAAGATATCAACAGAGAGATCGATAGCAATATGATCATAATAGGGGACTTTAATACCCCACTGACATCACTGGATAAATCCTCTAGACAAAAAATTAGTAAATAAACAGCAATCCTTAATGACTCAGATGGACTAGATCAGATGTACTTAATTGACATCTTCAGAACATTTCATTCCAAAGCTACAGAATATACATTCTTCTCAGTGCACATGGGATATTTTCAAAGATAGACCACATATTGGGTCACAGGCAAAGTCTCTACAAATTCAGGAAGGTTGAAATCATATCAAGCATCTTCTCAGACCACAGTGGCATAATATTAGAAATCAACTACAATAAAAACAATAAAAAAATTCAAACACTTGGAGGCTGAATAGCATGCCTTTAAACAGTGATTGGGTTACCAAAGAGATCTAAGAAAAAAGTAAAAACATCCTGGAAATGAATGACAGCGAAAACATAACAATCCAATGGGACACAGTGAAAGCAGTCCAGAGAGGGAAGTTCATAGCATTACAGGTCTACCTCAAAAAACAAGAAAAACTGGTAATAAATGATCTAACTCTACAACTTAAAGAATTAGAAAGAGAGCAACAAGAAAAGCCCAGAGTGAGCATAAGGAAGGAGATAATAAAGATCAGAGCAGAAATAAATGAAATAGAGACCAAAAACAACAACAATATAAAAGATCAATGAAACCAAGAGCTGGTTCTTTGAAAGGATAAACAAGATTGATGAACCTCTAGCCAGGCTCACCAAGAAGCAAAGAGAGAGGACCCAAATATACAAAATCAGAAATTAAAGAGGCGAAATAACAACAGACCCCACAGAAATACAAAAGATTATAAAAAAATACTATGAACAACTCCAACAAACTAAACAATCTAGAGGAAATGGACATATTCCTAGAAAAATATGACCTTACAAAACTCAAACAAGAAGAATAAAAAAATCTCAGCAGGCCAAAAGGAGGAAACTAACTAAGGAGGAAATAGAAGCAGTCATCATTAAGCTTCCAGCAAACAAAAGCCTGGGGCCAGATGGCTTCACAGGAGAGTTTTATCAAACATTCAAAGAAGAACTAAAACCTATCCTTCTCAGACTAGAGACAGTCCTTGGGTTACGTTGGACTCGACGTACATCATTTCATAGTTATGTCTCCAACTCCCATTTATTTATAAAAAAAAGTTCTGTCATTTCGACATATGTACATATGTGCTTTATGTTTTTTATCATTTATTTACCACAAGTAAAGTTCAGGAATTGTTATCTTTCTTTTATTTTATTTTTTTACTGTTTCACTTCATTACTGCTGTGTATGTGCTCCATGTGAGTGATGTAGGTGCTTATGTAGGTGGGTTCCGAATTACAGCAAAAATCATATTATATCGCGCTGTAGGAATGGATCTCTGATGTAATCCGTAACCCGAGGACCTACTGTATTACAAAAAATTCAAGAGGAAGGCACACTTCCAAACTCTTTCTATGAAGCCAGCACTACTCTAATCCCAAAACCAGATAAAGACACACACACACACACACACACACACACACAGAATTACAGGCAAATATCCCTGATGAACATAGATGCTAAAATACTCAACAAAATTCTAGCAAATCAGATCCAGCATTACATTAGAAAGATCGTACACCATGACCAAGTGGAATTTATTCCGGAGATGCAAGGCTGGCACATACCCACAAATCAATAAATGTGATACATCACATAAAGAAATTGAGAGACAAAATCACATAATCATATCAATTGATGCAGAAAAGGCATTTGACAAAATCCAACACCCTTTCCTGATAAAAACTCTCAGCAAAGTGGGAATAGAGGGATCATACCTCAACATAATCAAAGCCTTACTAGTATATGACAAACCTACAGCCAACATCACGCTCAATGGGCAAAAACTAAAACCATTTCCCCTAAGAACAGGAACAAGACAGGGATGCCCACTTTCACCATGCCTGTTCGACAGTACTGGAAGTACTAGCCATAGTGATCAGACAAGAAGAAGAAACAAAAGGCATACAAATTGGAAAAGAAGAAGTAAAATTGTCATTATTTGTAGATGTCATGATATTGTACATAGAAAAACCTAAAGACTCCATAAAAGAACTACTAAAACTAATAAATGAATTTGGCAATGTAGCAGGATACAAAATTAATGAACTCACAGAAAGAGAAATGAAAAAGCAATCCCATTTACCATTGCAACAAAAATAATTAAGATACCTAAGAATAAATTTAATCAAGGAGGTAAAGGAGCTGTACTCAGAAAATTACAGGATGCTAAAAAAAAGAGAGAGAGGAAGACATAAACAAATGGAAGAATATACTGTGTTCATGGACTGGTAGAATCAACATCATTAAAATGTCCATACTACCCAAAGCAATTTACAGATTCAATGCAATCCCCATTAAAATATCAGTGGCATATTTCAAAGACCTAGAACAAACTCTCCAAAAATTAATCTGGAATAAAACAGAAGACCCCGAATAGCCACAGCAATCTTGAGAAAAAAGAACAAAGTTGGAGAGATCACAATACCAGATATCAAGCTATACTACAAAGCCGCTTTTTTCAAAACTGCCTGATACTGGCACAAGAGCAGATAACCCAGAAATTGACCCAAGCCATTATGCTCAATTAATATTTGTCAAAGGAGGCAAGATCATACAATGGAGTTAAGACAGTCTCTTCAATAAATGGTGTTGGGAAAATTAGACAGATACATGCAAAAAAAATGAAACTAGACCACCAACTTACACCACACACAAAAATAAACTCAAAATGGATAAAGGACTTAAACATAAGAAGGGAAACCATAAAAATCCTAAAAGAAGGATTTTAGGCAGCAAAATAGCAGATATTTGTCATAGCAATATCTTTACCAATACAGCTCCTAGGGCAATGAAAACGAAGGAGAAAATAAACAAATGGGACTACATCAAAATAAAAAGCTTCTGCACAGCAAAAGAAACCATCAACAAAACAACAAGAAAGCCCACTGCATGGGAGAACATATTTGCCAATATTATCTCTGATAAGGGTTTAATCTCCAAAATTTATAGGGAACTCATACAACTTAACAAAAGGAAGATAAACAACCCAATAAAAAAATGGATAAAGGACCTAAGTAGACACTTTTCGGAAGAAGACATACAGAAGGCCAAGAGACATATGAAAACATGCTCAAAGTCACTAATTGTCTGAGAGATGCAAATCAAAACAACAATGAAGTACCATCTCACACTTGTCAGAATGGCTATCATCAACAAATCAACAAACAACAAATGCTGGAGAGAATGTGGAGAAAAAAGAACCCTCTTGCACTGCTGGTGGGAATGCAGACTGGTGCAGCCACTGTGGAAAACAGTATGGCGTTTCCTCAAAAACTAAAAATGGAACTTGCATTTGACCCAGTAATCCCACTTCTAGAAATATATTCTAAGAAAACAGAAACACCAATCAGAAAGGATATATGCACCCCTATGTTCATAGCAGCACAATTTACAATAGCTAAGATTTGGAAACAGCTTAAGTGCCCATAAGCAGATGGGTGGAATATCTGTGGTATATCTACTAGTACACACTGGAATACTACGCTGCTGTAAAAAAGAAGGAATTCTTACCATTTGCAACAGCATGGATGGAACTGGAGAGCATATGCTAAGCCAGTTGGAGCAAGATAAATATCACAGTATCTCACTCATTTGTGGGATGTAATGAACAACATAAACTGATGAACAAAAATAGAACCAGACTCATAGAAGCATCGAACGGACTGGCCAAACTATGAGGGAAGGTGGGGGGTGAGGGAGTAAGAGATCAACCAAAGGACTTATATGCATACATATGAGCATAACTAATGGACACAGACAGGTAGTAGGGTGAGGGCATGTGCTGGGGCGTGGGGGCGGCTGGGGAGAAGTCAATGGGGGGGGGGAAGGGAGACTTATGTAATACTTTAAACAATAAAGAATTTAAATTAAAAAAAGAAGAAGGAATGGATCTTGTGCAGGCATAAGCAACACATTCTCCTTTTTGCCAGAATTTTTAAAATATGTATTTAGCTCTTTTCACAAAAACTTGCAGTAAGTAAGTTGCATATTAAGTGCTAAGGCATAATGATATGGATTACATAGAGTTGGTAGATCCTTATGCTAATTCTTGCTATTTCATTTTTTAATAAAAATAAACTCAAGAATCTGTCCCTTGAACTCTTGAAACTGGATTTGTTGCCAAATTGGATACTAGATTATAAAACCTTTAAGGCAAGAATTATGTCTTTTCTGTCTCTGGGTTCAGAACACCAAATATTGAGTTTGACTTACATGAAGTGTTCAGTATGAGCTTTTAGAATAAATTAATGTGTGGATCATTTGGGGCAGCTTACATCTTTAATTTCCTTCAAGTTATTGGGTGATGTATTTATCACAACTCTTGTTTTCAGGAGAGAAACCTAGTTAAAACTGTGGTAAGTAAGAAAGGAAATTTATTCATTTTCATGATGAAAATGAGGCAGTGATTCAGGCATGGTTGGATCCAATGTCAGACAATGTTATGTATGTCTCTCACTTTTGACAGTGCTTTCTTCTTCAAGGGCATCATTCTTCCACAGGATCTCCCCTACCCCTACCCCTGGTGGCAAGATGTCCACCAGCAGATCCATACTTACATTACCAGCTTATCATTCCTTGTGGAAAGGGAACATCTCATAGTTCCTGAAGAAGTTCTTGGACATGGATCACATGTCTGTCACTGAACCAATCACTGTGGCTTGAGTGATGGATTCCTCTCCTAGGTAGGCCTGGCCAAATATTCACCTTGAGTACTAGGACCTTGGGGTGGGCTCTACTCAGATTGTGTCAACTAAGACATGATCTGCCCTGGAGAAACTGAGGTGCTAATAGCTGGAGACGAAGGAATGGATATTGATAGTAGGAAGCAACATAAGACCATTACAAATACAAAATCTATCATAGGAGCACTTGGGGGAATTGGTCAAATTCTTTGACTCTTCTATGGTGTCCATTTACACAAACTGGTGCATATGGTTGTATTTGGTTTAACCATGGTTTGGAATGAGTTGGCAAATCACAAGCAGTTGTGCTTGAACTTCGTAACCAGAGAACCACTAGGATGATGCTGATAATCTGTTTCCTGTCTTTCTGTCTCCCTTGGACTTGGGAGAGCAGCTCCAGGCATTGCCTGCCCCTCTGAAGGCTCACAAGGCTGAGGCTGCCTGGAGCCCTGCCTGGGGGACACCCTGTTAAACAGGGAAATGAAGTTATCACAGGTTTGGCAAATTTCCCTCTGGCTGTTTTATGATAATACCCTTAGCCAAGGAGATGATCCAAGGCGGGGCTCTACAGAACAATGAAGCTCCTTGGTGGAACACCATAGACCCTGGAAAAAAAATAATTTTAATACCCCTTGGGGAAAGTTGCTATAATTTTGAAGGTGTTTCACTCAGGAAAAGAGCCTGTGATTTGTGAAGCAATACTAATCTGCTCATGGGAAGCTGCAGCATGAAATGAGACAAGGTGTGATAACCTGTCAAGTTCCAAAGAGAGATGATTTAGGGGGAGATAGTGGTTTGAAAATGTGAGGATGGGTGTTACTAACTTAATCCATATGATGCCTTCAAAACAAAAAGTATATTAGGGGCGAAAGGCATGAAACAGACATTATTCATTGTCTCCAGGTGATATTTCTCCTGTGAGTTTACAAGCAAGTGTTGGCATGCTGTGTGCAGACATTTGTACAATAGATTAGAGCGCCCCGATCGCCACAGATGAAAAGTAGGGGGGGACACCTTTGACTCTTTCCCTTCCCCCTCTAATTTATCTATATCATTTATTCCAGACAAGAGCTCCTTTCCTTTGTGAAAATTAGAGACATCTGTAGTTAATACAACCTGAGTCAAGGATAATCAAAGCTCACGCTGCCAGGTGTGAACAGATTGCTTGCCGGGTCCGGAAGGTGACTCTTTCCCTCCTCCTCCTCTCATGGGCACCATCCACAATCATTAGGAGGTGTTTTCCGGGAGTGGATGAGGAGGGAGGGGAAGAAGAGTCCATTTTCTGGTGGGAGAAGCAGATGTTGGCTGCACCAGGATGACTCATACAACTGGCAATGTGCTTCCACTTCTCTAAGACAGTTCCACAGTCTCCTGCTAATATTGGGGCTTGGGGTGATGCTGTGAAGGGGGAACATGGACCCTTGAATGGTTCCATATTGGGGTAATGTTCCAACTGCAACAAATCCCTTTTGCAAGGGTGTTGGAAAGACTTTCCAAATCTAGGTAACAGATTCTCAGAATGGTCTATTGCCTCTGGGAAGATGGGACTGCAAGGAGCCTGTACTTAGAAACAAATGAGGATGAGGGTTGATGGTGATTTCCATATGGTTTTTGTTTTGAGTTTGAAATTTTATTTATTTTTAATTAATTTAAATTTAAAAACTGATGCTCAGGTGCATCACAGGTTACTTGTAAAATTTCTTTGGAACAACTTGGGTATGTGAAGTACTTTACAAAATATTTTTTGGACAGTTTTAGGTTATGACAAAATTGAGAGTAAGGTATAGAGATTTACATTATACCCTCTGCCCTTACATACACATTTCCCCCACTATTAACATCCCCCACCAGAGTGGCACATTTGTTACAATGAAGGAACCTGCTTTGACACCCAAAATCCATAGTTTACATTAGGCTTCACTTTTAGTGTTGGCCATTCTATGGATTTTAACAAATGTATAATGATATGTATCCATCATTTTAGTAGCATACAGAATAGTTTCACTGCCCTAAACATCCTCTGTGCTCTGCCTATATCTTCCCCAACCCCCAAACCCTGGAAACCTCTGATCTTTTCACCATCTCCATAGTTTTACCTTTTCCAGAATGTTGTATAGGTGGAACAAAATAATATGCAGCCTTTTCAGATTGGCGTCTTTCAGTTAGTAATAAGCATTTAAGATTCCACCACGTCTTTTCATGGCTTGATAGCTCATTTCTTTTTTAAAAATGTTTTATTTTTCAATTACAGTTAACATTCAAAACTATATTAATTTCAGGCACAGAGCATAGTGGTTAGATATTTATGTAACTTATGAAGTGATCCCCCTGGTAAGTCTAGTACCCACCTGGCATCATACATAGTTATCATAATATTATTGACTATATTTTCTATACTTTATATCCCCATGACTGTTTTTGTAACTACTAATTTGTGATTCTTAATTCATTGACCTTTTTCACCCTCCTCCCAAACTCTTTGCCATCTGGCTAGATAGTATTTCACTCTCTGGATATAACACACCCATGTGATTTAAAAAAATATATACATTTTTATTGATTTCAAAGAGGAAGGGAGAGGGAGAGAGAGAGGTAGAAACATCAATGATGAGAGAGAATCATTGATAGGCTGCCTCCTGCACGCCCTCCACTGGGGATCAAGCCCACAACCCGGGTAGGTGCCCTTGACCGGAATTGAACCCAGGACCCTTTAGTCTGCAGGCTGATGCTCTATCCACTGGCTAGGGCCACACCCATGTGATTTTGAAATGGTGGGTTTACTTCCTGTGGACAGGGATGTCATAAAGGGTGGGGCAGACCTGGAGGACTGCATAAGTCATGAGCAAGCTTTCTTCTGCTTGCTGACATTGGAATGCCACTTGTTGAAGTGACTTAGTGAGCACGGAAAACTTGCTGTCTTTTCACCTTTAATTTTTTTTCTTAATCCTCACCCAAGGACTTGCTTTTTATTGATTTTTTTAAAGAGAGAGAGAGCGAGTGTGAGAGAGAAACATCGTTGTGAGAGTGAAACATTGACCAGTTGCCTCCTGCATGCACCCTGACCAGGGATTGAACCCACCACATTACAGTGTACTGGATGATGATCAATCAACTGCACCACACTGGCCAGGGCTCATCTTTAATTTTTGACTGGACTTCATTGCTACCATCAAGTGCTCGGAGGAGGAAACAAACATAGAATTTGGATTCAGGAAGATCCATGTTTGGGCCCTGGTTCTGCCACTTCTGTAATATGGGACCTTGGGAAAACCATTTTACCTCTGTGTCTGAGCTATGGTTTCTCTGTAAAAAAGAGACAGTGATCCTAGCTCAAAGGAAACTCATGAGAATTAAATAGTACATGTCATACTACTTCATAAACAATATATAGTAGAACCTTTCAAATGTTAATTTAATAATTGTTCCAAGTGAAGTGACTGAGTCCCTGGTGTTCTTGTTCTTGACTTCCTGCCAGTCTGTTTCCCAGTGGTCCCAGTGATGGGGAACTGCAGGACCATTTATTGCATCTTGGTACACTGAAGGGCAATTCTCCTGAGCAGAGTCAATGTTAGGGGCCAGATGTTCTCTATACTTGTAACTCATGAATGAGCCTTTCCTCACCTATATAAACCTTCATCATTCCCAAAATCACACTCCAAACACTGGAAGTCTCATAGGCTGACCTAAATAAGGACTGCACCAAACTAAATCTGGATAACCCAAATACTATCCAAACTGCGCCAAACTTAAAATTCCCAGCTAATTAGTCCACAGTTGATTTCTAGACGATGTCATTAGATAAGCTGTTTTCCCTTGAGTTCTTACTGAAGCAAAGCAAGTTTTGGGTGAAATTGAGGAACCTATTTATTGAGATCCAAAGGAAAGCAAACCTTCCACATTTCTCTAGTTAGGCTCAGGCAGCCCAGGTTGAACCATATCATTGATGCTTAGAGGTCTGATGTGCCCCTTACTCACCCTGAGGTGGTTGTTGCCTTGGGATCATAATGATCATTCCTCTAAGTTATTCCACTGAAAATGCAATGCAGAAAGTCAATGTCAAGATGAAGGGAGACCTCTCAGATCACCTATCAGGCACAGAGTTTGTTCATGAATTCTAACCTTTGTTACTCCCACATCAGTGTAGATCTGGATCCTCCAGTATGAGGTAAGCTCCATAAGCTCAGGGGTATGTGTCTTATATTACCATTTTGTCCTTTAAAACTTGTAGAACAATGGTTAGAATAATTTGACCTAGAGAGGTATGAAAATGGCCTAGGAAAGTGGAACTGTGTCATAGATATTCAGTAGTGCAGAAGAGGTGACCAGGTAGACAGAGCATGTGTACTGGTAAGACTTCGGTACTATTGAACCAGGATGAAGATATGGATACCAATGCTGGGTTTGAAAATTTGCAGTGGATTTGGGAAGGAAAATATCTAGTGAAGAGAGGAGGTTGAGGTTTATAATCTCTAGAGAAATGCATTTCTTTGACCCGTTTAGTATTTGCTTCAAATCCTTGTTTTTTTGGAAGTAGAAATGGGTATTAATGGAGAGTGACTATTTTGAGAAAGAAAATTGGAAACTGCAAAAAGAATGTGTTCCCAAAATCTAATCTAATAATAGACAAACATAGTAATTGACCATACCTCTTCTATGCTTCCCGTTGGCTAATCAGGGCGATATGCAAATTAAGCCAACCAAGATGGTGGCCGGCAGCCACACAGCTGAAGTGAGCAGGAGGCTTGCTTGCTCCAGTGATGGAGGAAGCCAAGTTTCCTCCCTGCTGCGGCCAGGCTCTGAGCTCCACTCTAAGTAACAAAGTTGCAATTATAGAAGCTAAACAAACCCCAGATACCTGCTTTCAGCAGGCCCTGGCCTCGGAGCTGGAGCGGCAACAAAGTTTCAATTGTAGAAGGTAAATAAATCCCAGAATAAAAAATAAAAAGAAAAAAAGGAGAGGCTGAGAGCTTCCGTTGCCGGGTTGGCCAGCCTGAAAACAGCCCTCAGCCCCTCATCCAGACTGTCCAGGCACCCCAATGGGGACCCCCACCCTCAAGGGTGTGTGACCAGCTTCAAACAGCCATCAGCCCCTCACCCGGGCTGGCCAGGCACCCAAGCAGGACCCCTACCCTGATCCGGGACACCCTTCAGGGCAAACCAGCCGGTCCCCACCCGTGCACCAGGCCTCTATCCTATACAGTAAAAGGGCAATATGCAAACTGACCCTAACAGTAGAAGGACTGGGAATGACTGGTCACTATGACACACACTGACTGAAGCAGGGGATCCCTCAGGGGTGAGGACGACGGGGCCCCAACGCGCTAGGGCGTCTGCATGCACGACCCCGGGGACCAGGTTCATTGACGGAGATCCATTTAATTGAGGAACTACAGGAGTATATATAGCATGAGTGGACCAATCAGAGGGAGACACGTTGCTATAGGTGACCAATCAGAGGGAGACACGTTGCTATAGGCGACCAATCAGAGGGAGACACATTGCTATAGGCGACCAATGGCTGAAAGGCTGGGGTACTGTGCCCGTGGCTCTAGGAGTTAGTTCAGGCGGGCGTTGCTACTTCCTGGTGTGCCGAGGAAGCATGTCATGGTGGAGTGTGCTCACACCATTGCAACAGCCACAGCGCTGAGACATACTTCCTGAGCTCTACTACAACTGACCACCAGGGGGCAGACGCTCAATGCAGGAGCTGCCCCCTGGTGTTCATTGTGCTCCCACATGGCTCTGCTCAGCCACAAGCCAGGCTGATGGCTGCCAGTACAGCGGTGGTGGTGGGAGCCTCTCCTGCCTCCTCAGCAGCGCTAAGGATGTCCGACTGCAGCTTAGGTCTGCTCCCCGCTGGCAAGTGGGTATCCCCTGAGGGCTGCTGGGCTGCCAGAGGGATGTCTGATTGTCATCTTAGGCCCAATCCCTTGGGGAGCAGGCCTAAGCCAGCAGGTCGTTATCTCCCAAGGGTCCCAGACTGCGAGAGGGCACAGGCCGGGCTGAGGGACTCCCCTTCTCCCCCGAGTGCACAAATTTTTGTGCACCGGGCCTCTAGTGAATTCATAAAAAGGCTGGATCTTTGGTTATTAGATGTGTGTTTCAAAGGCCAGAGGTTTTATGGTCATATGTACCAGCCTAAAGCAAATTAACATATTGTTGGTGCTATTAGCATGTGAATGTCAATTGTAAAATTCCAAGAATATTTCTGTAGTGTGTATAATTTTCCAAAATTACTTAATCAAGGAGCCCTAAAAATACTTAAGTACTTTATTTCTGTAATATGATTATTTCAGGGGTTGCAAACTGGTTATTCTGATTTGCCTGGTAGAATGTTTAAAAATAAATGGAATTTGAATACATTTGAGCAGTGCCTAGACTTATTAGTTCTACCCAGGACTCTCTACTTTTTTATTCTCAATCTAATGCAGATAATTAATTACCGGCCTATAGGCATTTGGGTTTTCTACTCTTCTTATAGCTGCTTCAGAAAACAAAGGAGTTCGGCCTGTGAATATTGGAACTAAATGGCCGTCGCATTCTTAGGAGGCAAGAGAAATCCAGGACCTCCTCAACATCCGCAAAAAAGGCAGGAAAGCAGATGGTAGGGCCTCTAGTGGACCATCTCATTGTAGCTACTGCTCAATGTGGGAATCCTTTCCAAACCATTCTGGACATAGCCTTTTCATGTCTACCTAGACACTTTTAATGATAGGGGAGTTACTATTAATATGAAGCCTTAATACATATATCAAACTAGGATCTTTTGTACCCCTTGCTTAAAATTTTCACCTAGTGGTTCTGCCCTATGGAGGAACATAGAATGACTCCTTGTCTTTGCTACAATGTCAAGTCTATTGGATGGTCTTTTAAACATACAGATTCCTTCAGTGGCTTCTCATTTGTAATCATTTCTATATCTCTTCCTTGGTTTTACCCCACTCCTATGGACAATCAATAGCTTGACCATGTAGTACACCGAATTTGAACAGGGCATTCAGAGTTGCATGCATCACTCAGAATCTGCCCTGCTCAGTGCAGACTGTTTTGGGACCTATATTCATGATCTGAGCATCAAACTTCTCATGACACAGGCCCAGATTGCCTTGGCTTGGCTTTTGCAGTGTCAGTGTCCCTCAACTGGTTCACTGAAACTTACAGTCAACCGAAGGCCACAATTTGTTTAATAAAAAGCCAAGACAAGCCTCTTGATTCAGGAAAATTGTCTTGACTCCATTATAGTTAATTTAGAAGTGGCTGTGTTGACTGAGATCTATACACTGGGTTCTCTGTTATAATATAAAATTTGTGTAATCATGAGAAAGCAGGGTTATTAATAATCTCATTAGTATGTATTGAGAAATAAAAGATAGAGTTCTGGTTTTCAAGAACTCTCCCGTTGGGAGGAGAAGACCAAGGTTTATTTAGAAAGAAATTAGTGAAGAATATGAGGAAATATGTAAATGCTAAATTGTGCCAAGTAGACCAGAAGTCCTGATCAGAGAAAAGTTGGGGCAATGGTGGTAGGAGAAAGAAAAGGTTTCATGGAGGAAGTGAGACACACCCTGGTGCTTGAACAGTGCTTTGAATTGGACTAGTACAGACTGATGGGTGGATCTTGTTGGTGAAGGGATTGGTGGAGGTGGTCTCATTTGGTAGAACAAAGGGTGTCTTTGAGTATTAAAAGGTAGGATGGGACATTTAGCCTTGAAATTGTGGGTCTAGGGCAGTGATGGCGAGCCTTTTGAGCTCGCGTGTCAGCATTTTGAAAAACCCTAACTTAACTCTGGTGCTGTGTCATATATAGAAATTTTTTGATATTTGCAACCATAGTAAAACAAAGACTTAAATTTTTGATATTTATTTTATATATTTAAATGCCATTTAATAAAGAAAAATCAACCAAAAAAATGAGTTCGCATGTCACCTCTGACAAGCGTGTCATAGGTTCACCATCACTGGTCTAGGGGGAGGTGTGAAATGGCAGAAGAGCTGCTAAAGGAAGTCTAGTCTGGAAGTGATATTTAGGATAGATTTGAGGGGCTGGAGGCAGGGGCCAAACCTGCAAGGCAGTTAGAATAAGGAAGCAATGATCATCTGCCATGAAGAACCATTTTGAAAGAGGAAATACAGGATTTATCAGACTGCTTAGAGGTGCGGAAGAAGGGTTAGATAGATATGATGTTGTAGTTTCACACCTGGTTGATGTGGATAATGGTGGTTCCATGGTCAGAACTGAAGAAGGAAATGGTTTGGATGAAAGAGGCTGATTTTGTCTGGGGCAAGATTGGGTGGCCATGTGGGTTTGGGGCAGCATTTAAATGACATGGTCCAGTAAACCATTTGGAGATAGGACCTGGGTAGCTGCTGATGGGAAAGAAGTGTGAACAATGCACCATCTTCCCTTCTTAGTAGTACATGCCCTGGTGTTCAGTTCTGAGTTAGCAGACAGGTGTATGCCTGGTGCAGAGGTTAAGAGCAGGTGCTTCTGAGTCAGACAGATCTGGGTTCAAACCCTACTCTGCCACTTACTAGCTATGTGACCGGGGCAATAAATGTAACCTCCCTGAGCCTCAGGACAGTCATCTATAAAAGGAGGAGTAATAAAACTTCATAAAGGCTTAGGGAGGACTAAGTAAAGTGGGTACAATTGTACTTACAAGAAGTGCGCTGTTATTGATGTCACTCTGTCTGGCTGCCTGCAGCAACTGCTGTCTACCCATCAATGGGTTTGGGCTATCAGGAGATGGTGCCTAGGGATTGAGACTAAACCGAGACTGTTCTGAGTGTGGGTATCTCGCTGATAAACTTGTCATCACTCTGGAGCTGCTAAGCAGAGATAAAAGCATCCACCCCTTCTGAGAGTCTGGTTGAAGAAAGAGACCCACTCACCAGGGGTGGAGAGTATTTTCTTTAAGCAGCCCCTGGAGTTCCCAGACCTGCCTACCTCCTGACTTCCCCAGAAGGGCTAGCTTTGCACAGCTGCCATAACACAGCTACGGTCCTTTATAAGTCTTACCAGCTTTCCCCACCCCCAGTAGCTGCCTCTGGGCTCTGACAGCTGAGGACCACAATGAACTCAGAATGAACGTAGGCACCAGCCAAAGCTCGAGGACCTTCCTCAAATACCCCATAGACATGGACGTTAAGAAGTCCTCCCATGCCAGGTCTCAGGATGTATTTCAGGTGCTTGTAGGTCACTTGGCATTGGCTATGAGACCACAGTGGAAATACTAGCACAGCTATTTCATGTGCAGTGTCAGCAAATGCAGCAGGCAGACAAGCCAGGGTTGGGTAGCCCGGTGTGCTCACATAGGTGAGGGCAGCCAAGCCTGTCTGAATGCAGAGAACTCCGGGAAACATGAATGGGGACACTTGGCAGCTTTTGGAGGAGCCAGAATCCTCAGCGCAAGGCTTGGAAAGCTGTTTATACTTAGATTACATTTTTCTTTCTAGAGTAAGAGGTGTTCAGCCTGATGATGGAACCCCCTAGGACTGTGAGAAAGGCTCCTCTCATATGTCATCTTTTATGCCAACTTCTTGGAGAATGACCCTTGCCTGATCGAGCTTCTACCTGGTCCGTGTGTGTGTGTGTGTGTGTGTGTGTGTGTGTGTGTGTGTGTTCAATTGGACATCAAGGCAACTGCATTCCATTCCTCTGGACAAATGACAGGCCAGAAAGGCTCTGGGCTCTGTGTCAGCACTCACCTTTGGTCATTGGACCTTCCCATTTGGCACCCAGTGAATATAGTCTTTTGCGAGGTTTAGGTGTGATTGTGGCTAACGGTTTTGAAAGACAGATTTGCATAGGTAAGCATCTTGTAAAATAGTTCTCTGAAAGCATTTATCAAGGAGAAATGTGCAAGCCCAAAGGTGGAAGGAAGCTGGGGGAGGAGTGGCAGCGGGAAAGGAGGTGAGAGTGGAATACCAAAACATATGCTTTTCAGCTGCCCTGGCTGGTCCTGGAGTAGCCCCGCTCCGGTGGGAGGGAGGCCCTGCAGGTTGCAGTGCATCTGAAAGATTTATGCCCTGCACACCGAGCGCACATCGACGACTCTCCACGGCACAATTTTGAAAAGGTGATTATGGGTCTGACATAAAGAAATATTTTATATGAAATTGCTGAAAGTTCTCTGGGTACTAAGCAATAATCACCTTAATGCTTTAGAAAGTCTTCCAATTTGTTTCCCATTGGCTTCTTGGCAGTTGGGATTTGCATGCTACATAATATCCAATTCTGGGCATTCTGCATGCCGCCATGCTCAGCATCGGGCTTCCCTGGACGAAGAATGCATTATGGGTTGGGGATAAGTCTCAGTAACTTTAAAAATGTGCATAGACTTAGAATCTACCTCTTGAAATGTTTTAAAGAAAAATTTAGAAAAAAGATGCTCATTTAAAAGATATGTGGTCAAAGATGTTTATCATGGTGTGATATTTTGTGTATATGTCATTCCAGAATTTAATGCCCTGCATTTTAAGAGAGAAAAGTTAGAAACACCATGAATGTGCCAAAATAGGAGATTTGAGGTTTAAAAAAGTACTATAGAATATTATATATGACTGTGTCTGAAAAACAAGTTGTCGCACAGTATACATGTATGTGCTATGATTCCATTTTTATAAAATGGAATATACATTCATATTTTTATGGGAATAAATTCTTGAAAGACCTATGTAAACATGCAAAGGTGGTAAGGATATGGGTGATTTTGCTTTTTACAAAACATTAACCTGACTATTTTCTATAAAAACATAGTTTATTTATGTTGAAAATATCAGGGATGCTCCCTTAGTGAGGAACTCTCTTGTCGGCGCTGGTCCATTGCCACGTGTGCTTCCTGCTGTGTTGTCCTAAGGTGTCCAGTAGGCTGCTTCTTGCAGCTGAATGGAGCTGCTGACAGTAGGCCTTGGCTGCAAAGACGATGACAGGCAGCTCCTCTTAAATTCTGGTCGGTGCCACGGAGAGGAGCCATTGGTTAACGGACATCTTTCATCAGCTGAGCTTGGGCTTCCAGATGTGACTCATGGGGAGAGCAGGGGCCGCTGCCATTGCCGTCACGATTGTGTCTGGCCTGTGGCCACATGTCAGTGTACCAGGAGGCTGCTTTCTCTTCTATTGGCCTCTGTGTTTCTTTTTAAAATTGTGTTATTTATTTAGATACTATTTCCATCAGCATCATGTGTTGTTGCCACTGAACTTGGGTCAGGGAATAAGTCTGTTGGAATCTGGCAGTTCTGCTTTGTAATTTGTAGTCCTAGTCAGCAGGTTGGCCTGAAACGTTTGGTGTAGGGATTCAGATATTGAACTAGGTCACGATGACAGTGCAGTAGCTCTCAGAAGATGGTGTCCTGATTTCTTCCCTCTGTGTCTTCTCTCTTAAGGTGGGGTGGGAGGGACTTAGTTTTAAAAATATACCTGGCCTCCAAAATGAGCCTAATTTTGAGTAGTCTTTTCACATTACTACCCTACTACTAGTGAAACAAAGTTTGAGCAGAAAGAAACGCTCTAAAACTACACACAAGAGAAAGAGAAACTCCCCTCACTTCACTTTTTTTCCTTCTTTCCCTGTGTGCCACTTTGGAGACAAATCAATTTAGCTATTTCTAAGCAAAGAAAAAAGGATGCCCCAAGTATCAGATCTCAGTTTCTGTGCCAGCAGGCAAGGAAGCAATGAGTGTCCACAACATCTGCATTAAAATTGGGATTTCTTTTGTTATTGCTGGCGTTGCATGGGTGAGATGTGATTCTGGAAGCAGACTTTGGGCAGCTTTCACTTTTTCAGTGTCAGAAATACACTGAAGACCCTGGGAAAAGGTGTATAAGGGGGAGCTAACATTTACTTGGCCCTGACCATGTGCTAGATAATTTACATCCACATTTCATTGCAGGGTAAAGATTACACTCAGCATTCTGACCCTGAAGTCCAATGGAAATCACATTGGAATTCCCTCTCCAGAGCTGACAGTTTGTTTTTCTTAATCTTTTTTTGAAAGGATGAATCTTCTCTTCCTCTTGGAGTAAATAATACAATGAGTCTGATAAAAAAAAAAAATATTTTAGCTTTGCTCAATCCAGTTAACCCTGAAAATTACTGGGTTGAATCTTGGGCTTAGAAAGAAACCATTTCGTTGACACCTAATTTTATAGATGATAACACTGAGATCAGAGGAGGAAGGGACTTGCCAGGGTCACACTCAGAGTTTCAGATCAGGTCCTTGAATTACTGATGAGGGCGCCACCTGAGAACTGATTTTCGTGCAGTTGGTAATCAGCCCACTCCTTTTCCTCATCCTCATCTCAGTTCAGCAACCTTCTGATGAGAAGTGATTTAGGGAGCCAATCTCCCACCTGGATTCAACAGAAAGGACAGGAAGAGTCATGCTTCTATTTTCTGATGATTCCACAACCATGAATCTATAGTACAAGCCAGTTCCTACATTAGGTTCATGTCCATGTTGCATCCCCAATGAGTGATGGCAAGACGGAAACTCCCCACATAGGGCCCAGGAAAGCATTTGTTATACCCCAAATCCTTTGGAAGTTCCCAAGAGAGAAGAGACAAGGGCTACAGAAAGTGACTCATCTACCCCCTGGAGAGTTGGCAGATGAATCAACAGGCACTTGTGATCACTGACACCACGAGTGTCGATGGACATGAGCCATCTTTGGGCAAATGGTGTCAAACTCCATAACTTCATATGCATGCTAGGCCTTGGAATAACTTGCAAGTTCAACTCCATAAATGACAAAATGATGTTAATGTGTTGATAAAAATGTAAAAAAATATTAATGTATAGAAAAAGTATAGACCCTTTTTCTGCCACAAGTTACACTCCCCCCTCCCCCGATAATGAATTAGCATATACATTCTATTTTTTTTACTGCTGTATTTTCAAAAGTTCCACCATCCCATTGGTGAAATATTTATTTATTTATTTATTTATTTATTTATTTATTTATTTATTTATTTTTATTGATATAAGAGAGGGAGAGGGAAAGAGAGAGAGAAACATGAATGATGAGAGACAATCACTGGCTGCCTCCTGCATGCTCTCCACTGGAGTTTTGAGTCAGCAACCTAGGCATGTACATTGACTAGGAATTGAACTGTGACCTCCTGATTCATAGTTTGATACTCAACCACCGAGTCACACTGGCTGGGCATGGAGTTTTTAGGTGATCCGTAAAGGCAGATCTGATTCTCTTACCTTGGTCAGGTGACCCACAGACCTAATATCTCTTAGCCTCACACTTATCTCAGGGAAACTCAGCTTTTCACACTGTCAATTGCTTAGAAAAGTTGTGTTGGAAAATAAAAATACTTTACATTTACATAAAAGATACTTTTACTGATATTGTTTAGTTCCAATCTGTACTTTTCATACTAGTCCTATTTTAACATTTGAAAGGTGAGGAAAGGGGGGATTGGAGAAGTGATAGGATTTTACAAGGGGCACGTGCTCACTGTTAGAGCTGGGACTCAAATCCAGGACTCGGGATCCTTTTTAATGGGTTTCCTACCATCTCAGGGTTTGATCTTGTGATGGAGAAATGCCAAGGCAGCATTGTTGTTAGTTCAGACTAGACATTGCTGTTAGCTTTCCATATTGTTCATAGTTAAAAAAAAAAAAAAAAGAGAAACCACACCTCAGGAATCTATCTTTTAGCCAAATCAACTGTGATGACAGTGTTCCGTAATTGCCATGTTATTAGAAGGAATTAGGATTAGCTGAACTCTTCACCTTACCCCCTTGTCCTAACATTGTCTAGGGATAAGAGCATGAGTTTAACTTTCCAGCTGTGCCACGTATCAGTTATGTGACATTAGGTAAGTGTGAGCCTCAGTTTTGTGAAAATTGAGGAAAATACTTTAAAATGTTGTGAGACAAAACGTGTTAATGTAGGTAAAACACCAAGACAGCACTGGGGTAAATAGATATTAGCTCTTGCTATTACTGTTCCTGAAGTTCTAAGGGTGAGACAATAAAATAAATTGTGTGAAAAGTTGTCAAATAATTAGAGAACACGATTATTTACATCCACCAACATCATTGGGTGATTTTAATTGAGGACTTAATCCATAGAACCTAATAGAGTAGCTTATTAAGAAGGGTAAGGTCTCAGGCATGTTGTATAAGTCCTCTTAGAGTAGAGAAAGAGTATTTCATTAGATTTTCCTAAAAATCCTACAGGATGGGTGTCACTATGCACACTCACAGATGAAGAAAATGAGACTTTTAGGGTAAAGTAATTGCCATGTAATATGTAAGCTGGAAAAGGACGGGTTTGAATGAATATTGATTTCACTTTGATAACTCACTGAGTGTCTTAATGCAAACCTGCATGGGTACTTCTGGGATGCTAAAATAGAAAAGCCCCAATAAGCCTACTTAATGTTTAGGAGATTTGCCATGGTGGGTGTCAAAAATTATGAAGTGGATTCATCTGGTTAATAAAGTGTTAGTTCTAGTTATTAAAATACCTTTTTTGCCAGCATTAGACATCTTTTAAATTAAATTGATAGTGCTGAAAATTTTGAAACCTTTGCTTATGTATTTATATAGATTTTCAAGCAAGGTACAAATTATTTGCAAATAAATATACAAGGGCATTTTTGTTTAACCCTTTCATTTTTGGTTATGATGCTTTATGATGAATGAAATAGAATATGGGAAAGATGACCGACACTACAGAAGTTTATTCTGAATTAAATTTGGGGCTATATTAGTGACCAATAGTTTTGAAATGACTGTTCTGAAAAGTTCTGCTTCTTCATTTGGTGTTGACTGCTCCCCCATCCTCATTTTACAAATGAATTTTTTACCACTAACCCTAAAGGCTTAGATTTTATTTTCCAGAAACTAACACTATATACCAGCCCTGATGGGTCACACATATCTTAAATATGAGATTCTCTCGCTTCGGAAACAGACTTTTAAAACAAGTTTTTGTTCTGCATCCTGGAATTCTGGTTACATTGTGAGAAATAGCTGTGTTCCCTATGAGTGTGACATGAAAATGTCCTTTGCAAAGGACCAGGGACAGCGAGAAGGACAGAAAAGAGGGAAAGAAAAGAGCAGGAAATTGGAGAATAAGGCCAAGTGGGAAGTAGGTGGAGGAGAGATGGAAAGAGAGAGAGAGATGGAGAAGGAGAAAGAGATGAAAAGAAATACAGAATGAGATAGATAGAAATAGAAAGACAGAAAGAGAAATAGACGATGAGGACAATAGAGAATGAGAAAGGGGGGAGAGGGGATGGGAGAGACAGAAAGAAAGGAGAGAAACCAAAAAGGCAGGACCGTATCTCCTACAGGACCCCGCAGGGAGCCGGTAAGAAAGAATTTGAAGCCAGAGGAACATATTCAGAACCAGGAGTTGAGTCTAATTGTAAGCAGACCCTGCCCGCCCCCTTCAGATGAGTGATGGACTCCTGGCATGTGACCTAGCTTGGCAATCTCCACCCCCTGTCCAGGCTGCCATAAGGAGATACGTAATGTCTAGAGTGATGAGAAAGTCATGCCTGCAGATGGTACAGATGGAGCTGCCTCATAAAATGACTCACTGTGAATCCTCACTGAAATCTCCGCTATAAAAATGATAATGGAAAAAGCAAAAGAAAGGCTAAACAGGCTTGAAAGAAATTTGTTCCAGCTTGTGTAGCTCCCTTCAATTTTTGAAAGAAGGAGAGAAAAAAAAGAAGACCCTGTAAGTAAAATGCAAGGAAGAATGTATCTTCTTCCTTCCTGGCAATATTCCTTCACCCCCCACTTCCTTTTTGACATCAGTATGTAAATGAAAATGGCAAGGGAAAAGGAAGAGTTTTGGAGAAAGATGTAAGAATTATTTATTAAGGAGTAGGGGGATGTCTGTAGGGAAGGGCTGGGAGGCTTAGAAGAAAGGGAGTGGCATTTTAGAGAGCAAAGAGGAGGCTCTCATGGAGCAGAACTTGTGTTTCATTTGATGTCTGAGGTAGAGGTTGCCAGAGTGGAGTGGGCCTCCCAGAGAGTGAGGTCAGATACTGGATAAGAGAGTATATAACAGTGACTCATGAAGACCTCTTTAGCAAGAATGGGAAGTCCAAAGAGCATAGAATTCTAAGAGTAAGTGTTATTTCAAAGTCACCCAAGACCACAACACGTCTACATTCAATCCCAAATATAGTTCAGTTTTATGGATATGGAATTTGCCAGAATTTGAGCATATTATTCAGTGGAAGTTCTTTCGGATTGCATCTCCTTGTTCTTCCCATGGCAGATCTGGTACTGCAGTGGATTACAAGGTAGTAGCTGGAGCAGAGTTACAGGATGGAAGGGCAGATATGGGGGTAGCCCATATCCTGAGCGTCACAAGGAAGCAGGGAGTCAGAGTAGAGCTTGGCTTCAGTATAAGGGGAAGAGTCTAGACTGAGGTACATCCACTGCACTGATGGTTAGGGCAAGGTGGGTCAGAAGCATGGAGTGCATGAATAATGTGCTTTGGGACAGTCCCATATCAGAAATGGTCCAGGTAGACAGTGAAATCATGGGTGTCTTGCTTCCGTAGTTGGTGTATGCAGAGACTTTTGTGCAGTGTTCTGACTAGGCAGAGCCTAATGCCTAGATTGAGACACTTGGTTGATGCAGAGGCTGGGAATTCCCTATCCATAGGGCAGAGTTATCTTAGTTGGGGGATGGTGGGGAACATGGCAAGTAGATGGGGTGGCAAGAAGGATATGATAATAGAATGAGATAGCGACCTTGTAAGAAACAGACTCTAGTTCAGAAGGAACAATTTACAAAGGCGTGAACAGGGTTTAGGGAGCCAACAAGAGATGGTGAAGTATTCAGGGACTAGCAATAGCTGGGAGCTGTTACCACTCCATGTCTGAAGGAGCAGGAATGGAGGTGGATGATGTTTTTGCAGCCCAGTGAGAATGGGAGCTCTGACTGGCCAGTGTTGCAATTACAGAGGGCCACAGCCTCTGCTAGACAGGAGATCTGGACCAGGGAGGGTGTCTGTCTGCTCAGTATTCTATAACAAAATGCCACAGACTGAGTGGCTTATAAACAACAGCAATTTGTTTATCACAGTTCTGGAGGCTGGCAGTCTGAGATTGGGGTTCCAGCATGGTCAGGGGAGGGCCCCCTTTTGTGCTGCAGATTTCTCACTGTGTCCTCACCTGGTGGGAAGAGGAGAGAGCTCTTTGGGACCTCTGAGAGTTCTCTGGGATTTTTAAGAGCACTAATCCCATCATGAGGGCTCTATTCTCTTGACCTAAGTACCTCCCAAAGGACCCACCTCCTAATGCCATCATGCTGGGCATTAGGATTTCAATGTATGAATTTTAGGGGGACATAAATATTCAGTCCATAGTAAAGACATGAAGAAGGAGTACCCTGACCTCTTATTCTTCACTCTCACCTCCTCCTGGTACTTCACATTAGCCAACCCCATCTGGAAACAGCAGTGAGGAAATCCATGAGGTCAGCCTGGGGTGCAAAGCAAGGCACAGAAGGGTGGAGAGTGGATGGGGTTGAGGGGAAAACAGAGAATGACCATCATATATGCAAACTCATCCAGATGGCAGTTGTTCAGTACCAGGTAATTTGTCTACTTGTGACCAAGTCAGGGGCAGCCAGATCCAGCCCATAGGGAGAAGGCCGCTCAAAACTACACAGGTTCTCGGGCCCAGGCTATGATGTATAATGGCTCTAGTGCTGAAGAGCAATGAGAGTGTTAAACCAGGAAACTGAGGTACAAGCCCTGCCCTTTGAAGAGCTCCAACATGATGAGAGATGGGGGAGATAATAGTTCAGAAAGAGCCTTACTAGGTCCCTTGGCTATATACAATTGACTTAGTGTTGGCTCCATTAGGTTGGGGTGCAGCAGGGTGCTGATGTCCTCATCTTCATCCTCATGGGCTCAGGAATTGGGCTGGGTCTTGGACCTCCCAACATTTCAGTTGTTGGAGTTACTGTGGGGTGCAGGGAGAAAACTTTGGTTGACAGGGGAGGGTGGTTTGAGTGCTGGTGGACTAGTTAACACACACGAAACACAAGTGGGTGTAGGAAAAGCTGAGAGTGACTAAGAGCCTAGAGCAGTGGTCGGCAAACTGCGGCTCGCGAGCCACATGCAGCTCTTTGGCCCCTTGAGTCTGGCTCTTCCACAAAATACCGACTTCTGCGCATGGGCCATGAAGTTTCAATCACACTGTATGTGCGCGCCCGCATGTGGTATTTTGTGGAAGAGCCACACTCAAGGGGCCAAAGAGCCACATGTGGCTTGTGAGCCGCAGTTTGCCAACCACTGGGAGAATTAGCTTCCAGGAGCTGAAAGGGCCATAAGTGGCAGATAACAGGCCAATGAGGCATCCATACCAAGAAGGGCCTTGAAAACAAGATGAGTCTCCTTCACACCAGAGATTTCATTTTGTTTTTGCTTGTAAAAGGGCCTGTCTTCATGTCCTCAGCCTGGATTGTGTGGAGAGGAGCAGGAATGGGGAAGAACTTGCCGAGGAGTATGGTAGAATAGGGAGGAGAAATGTTAGTGTTGGAGAGAGAGATCTTGACACTCTTTGGTTTTAGCCCTATGTTTTCTCACCAAACATCTCTTAAATATATTCCTTGAATGAGGATAACACTTAAAGGAGGCCCTTTCTACTTCATGCCAGAGTAAAGCCCTGGCCTGAACTCATTTCTGCATTAACTGGTGAAATAACTAATTGACTCATATTACATGAGATATATTTTTGTTTCATGTGTTGATAAATAATATTGAAAATGGTTTTTAAAGACATATAGAGTATACCTTCAGTTAAACACCGAAATCTTTCCCTTCATGAAGAAAAGGAAGATTATTTTCTAGTTATGCCACAGGGCACAGTCTGGAATTTTGAATCATGGCTGGCTCTGTCTTAGAAAACTCCTGTATTGTTATTTTTGTCACTTTCCCCCTGGGGCAGGAGTCCTTTGTGTATTGCTTGCTCTCCTTGGTTGTGGCAGCTGTCTCTTAATTTCTGTCTCTGAAATTGAGTTTTCCACTCTGATTGCTTGTCACCTGTGGTCATCATTGTAGGTACAAAGTTAAATAGCACTGGCCAGTTGCTCAATGGTTAGAGTGTTGGCCCTTGGACCAAAGGGTTGTGGGTTCAATTCCCAGTCAAGGGCATGTACCTTGGTTGCAGGTTCCATCCCCAGCCCTGGTCTGACATGTGCTAGAGACTACCAATCAATGTGTCTCTCTCACATCAATGTTTCTCTCTCCCCTCTCCCCTCTTCTACTCTCTCTTAAAAAGTCAATGGAAAAAATATCCTTGGGTGAAGATTTAAAAAAAAAAGTGAATTATACATCAATTATGTTTCCAGCATTAGATAGATTCAAAGTTGGAAAACTTAGAATTGATAGAATGAGAAATAAAACCTCCCTGAATCTGTCCCTTATGTCTTCAGAGGATATTAAAAGTGCTACTGATGTTACTTCCATTCATGCGGGTGAGACTGGGAAGATAGGTATAGTACCTCCCTTCTCTGCAGAGGGGAGTTTCAGACCAGAGGTGTACCCCCCTCCCAGCTTCCCCAACACCCACTTGTGTTACTTTTATCTTTGAACCATTTTGTCCTAGTCTTTTCTGCCTTGTGCTGATGTTTTGTGGCATCATTTTAAAAAATGTAATTTTATTAAACATTTTAAAAATAATTTGAAAAATTTTTCAATTACAGTTGACATACAATATTATATTAGTTTCAAGTGTGTTGTGGCATCTTGAAATTGGTTGACCCAGATATCTCAGTCATCTTATAACTGAGTTGATACTGGGAAACCATTATGAGAGTTAAAAATGGGGAATAGAATAGTTTACTAAAAGTCTTTGGAGAATTATCCAAAATGTAAGTATCTCATTCCTGAAATAAGTAACTTCCAGATTTAAGTGATCGTGTCAACACTACTAATGAAAATTCAGGTGAGGGACTGTTATTTTATATTTTACTATACTTTTCAGATTCATTGTATCTAGACTTATGTTTATTTTTGCTTCCAAAACTTTATACTACATTTTGGATCTTATTTTTTAGGTAATTATATCTGTCACTAAACTAAGCCAGAGGCTGTACCCTATGAGCACCTGAGCAGTCTAAAATATCCTGGCTTACCCTGAATCTAGGTCCTGTTAGGACACTGTTTTGTAAATATCGACAAAACATTAGAAGCACAGATTCCATATGACTGGGTGTTCTGGAATAGTTCCCGTGTTAGTGTCTGTCTTGCTATCCCTATAAATACAGTGGGAAATATTAGACTGTGTGTCCCAATTTTAACTAGAATGTAGTTCACACTTTTTTTCTGTCTTCCCTTTCTCCCTATCTTGCGCTGCTCCAGGAAGACTGTCAACCTTCCTGGTCTGGTACTGGATTTACCTGGACATTCGTGGGCCTTCCTACCCCAGTCCAGTTTGTTCCTTGGTCTCTGCCATTCGCTTCCAGGGACGGGTTGTTGTCTTTGGTTTTGCACAGGAATAAATAACTTTGGGGTTATTAAGGCCCCTACCCTAGAAAAAGATGAACTCTTTTTTCATGATCTCCTTTCAGTCCCCCTATGGCATTTCTGGGCAGTGAGGACTGGAGGAAATCCTCAGAGTGCTTAAAAACCTTTCCTGCTTTTTCCTGCACGTGCCTGAGTTACAGGGACTCTTGAGCCCTGTCTGTGCCTTCCTTTTCTTCCCCTTCTGAGAGAGAAGAAAGGGAGAGAGAACAGAGAGAACTGGGTTTTCTCCTGATGTGCATGAAGTGCATGGTTACCTTGTTTTTATGGTTTCTGATTTGTAGGCTACATTTGCCCTTCTTTACTTTCATTCATTCATATGTAATTGCAAAGGTTTGGTTGGGCAGTATTATGGTAAATCAGTGTGGCCTTTCCTCGTAGCCTCTTTCTTTATTAAACCTTTATTTAGTACTTTTGAAATACCTTTGTTTTTCTGCTTATGAAAGTAATATAGAAAAGTATAAATAATTTATTTCTTTGGACAGATTCCTAGAAGTAAAAGTACTAGGTTCATGTAGAGCATAAATATTTCATAGTGAAATTATATTCCAGAAAGCTTATACCCATTCACCTTCCTGCCAATTGAGTAAATGAATACATTTTAATTTATATTACTAATAAAATCTTTACTAACTTGATTGGTAAAAATATCTTATTTTTAATGCATTTAAAAACTACTAGTGAGCTTTATAAAAATGCATAAATAAGCAAACAAATACATGTTTATTAGCCTTTTGTACCTCCTATCTTTGATGGTAGAAAAATTTAACAGTTTAAGGTCTAAAATATATTTCTTTTTTTTGTTTTCTTTCTTCAGAGAGTCTTTCTCCATCCAAAGCTCATCTATATTCCGACCCCCCCCCCCCCGCCAAGATTTAAAAAATGATTTGATTTGAAAACAAATTTATTCCTTGATCTGCATGAAATTTGTTTTAATGTGTGTGGTGTGAAGTGAGGATTTAAATTTTTTATCTTTAAATCAATAACCAAATTTTATCAACACCTTAGTTGTAAACTACAGAACCCATACTGGCTAGCTTAAAGAGATTCAGAATATTCTGAGGATTTTAGGTGGCTCATAGTATCTCTGGGTTGGGCAGGGTGGTAACTTTCAACAATGGTACTCAGAACTGTGCCAGAGGACTGGATAGGTGAGGAATTTGCTACAGCCTCTGCTTCCTCCTGTACCAGCAAAATCCAGGCCAGACCACACTTAGAACTGGGTCTCTCATTTACTTTTGAGAAAAGTCTCATGTGGTTGCACCTGATTGGGAAAGCAATTTTTCTGGAAGTTATTTTGGGAAGTCAGTTTTCAAAATGTGGGAAATTATCAAAATATAGGGAGAATGTGCACAAGATTGGGTGACCACAAGGGGCTAAGCTAGTTGTTGCAGCAGCCTTAACCACTGATTGGTGATTCCACAAATTTGTTAAGTTTGCATTTTAGAAAATGTATCCTATATAATAAAGAGGTAATATGCAAATTGACTGTCATGCCCTCACACAAGATGGCCACCCCATGTGGTCACAAGATGGCCACACAAGATGGCTAGCCAGGGAGGACAGTTAGGGCTGACAAGGCCAGCAGGGGAGGGCAGTTGGGGGTGACCAGGCCTGCAGGGGAGAGCAGTTGGGGGGGGATCAGGCCTGCAGGGGAGGGCAGTTAGGGGCAATCGGGCCAGCAGGAGAGGGCAGTGGGGGCAATTGGGCCGGCAGGGGAGCAGTTAGGTGTCGATCAGGCTGGCAGGGGGTGGTTATAGGGTGATCAGACTGGCAGGCAGAAGCGGTTAGGGGCAATCAGGAGTCCCAGATTGTGAGAGGGATGTCCGACTGCCAGTTTAAGTGGCAGTGGGACATCCCCCGAGAGGTCCCAGATTGGAGAGGATGCAGGCTGGGCTGAGGGACCCCCCCTTCCCTCAGTGCATGAATTTCGTGCACTGGGCCTCTAGTAAATTAATAAGACCAGTTTCTCACATGTAATCAATTCTATTTGATTATTTTTTTGTTCTTGTGCTAATGCATAATTATTGTATTTTATGTTGTGCAATGTTTTAATTAGTATTGATCTATCTTGCTCTTCTTTTTCAGTTCTTATTCTTTCCAGGTGAACTTTGACTACTTTATCACTTTATAAAACATAAATTGGTATTTTGATTAGAATTCATTAAACCTTTATGTTAATTTGGCAACTATTGACCTCATTAGAATATTCATTCTTCCCATCTATGTATGCGATATATACAGGGTGGGGCAAAAGTAGGTTTACAGTTGTTCGTATGGAAAATAATACAGTAATCTTATATAATAAAACCATAGTATGCAAAATGTTCCCTCAACTGGGAGCTCATCCAGGAGTTCGACCAGGGGTCGGGGGCGGCTGGGGGAAGGAGGGAGTACCCGGCCAGCAGCCAGCAGCTGCTAGGGACCCCACCAATGCATGAATTTCGTGCACTGGGCCTCTAGTTAATAAATAATAATACAAGACTAAACTCTTTTGTGTACTCACAACTGTAAACCTATTTTGTCCCACCCTGTATTTTCACCTAGTTAAAATTTTTTAATGTTCCTTAATAAAATTTTTTCATTTGCTTCTTAAGGGTATTTGTATTTCTCCCTATTATTCTATAAAATATATTATTATTAATATAAACAGACATAGTTTTCCTTTTATTTTTCTTGCCAGGCATGATAGTTATTAAATTTTGCCTATGTATTTTGTGTTAGACACTTAAAAATTTATTAATTCTAAGAAAATTTCAGTTAATTTTGTTGAGCTTTCTAAGAATACATCGATATATGCAATATGACAGTAATTTTGGAACATCATAAGGCAAACAACTAAAAGAAAAGACATGAACAATGATTTATATAAAATTAATTCAATAAGCTAGGTGTAAAATACCCTGGAAGGGGAGATGTTTCTAATTTTATAATAGTGCCTGCATTCCCTCTGTAGGGACACTCTGAATAACATGTATAAGCCTGGTGATTTATAGCACCCAGATATGTGCTATAAAGACAACCACATGCCTGCCTCAGTTTCCCTGTAAATCTAGACTGCATACCCAGACACACATGGTGTTTTCTCTCCAAATGCCAGTTCCTAAGCTCCACGTTCGGATGCTGGGTAATTCAAGCAGAAAGATGCCTCACGAAGTCTCTGCAGCAATGCCTCTCTGCGGGCTCACCGATGGAAGGGATTTCATAAGTGAAAACAGGCCAGGGCTCGCTCAGTTCAATCTTCCTGCTCCAAGCCACTCTCTTCCTTTCGACAGCTAAGCCAGGTGTTTGGAGTACAGTGTTGGTGGGGTTTGTGGAATGTTACACTTAGAAGCTTAAAAAAAAAGTCAATAAATAAGCTCAAACAAATGGAAAGAATTTGCCTACTTTTAAGACTCCCAAATGATCCTGTGTCTCCCAGGCAGGCTGACAGCTAACAAAAGGGCATTAATTAGTTACATAGAAATTCCCTAAAAAGCCTTGGGGAGATTAATGCCTGAGGTTTATAATGAGCGTCATTGGATACTACCTTCTAATTCCATAGGTTATACACTATACAGAGATAAATCTGTCCTGTATAGGAACAGGATTCTGCTTGGCAGATTTTCCCAGGGTTTTAAAAATTTTGCTAAGTATTCATTTGTATTTATAGCCTTAAAGGCAATTACTAGGCCACCACATCCCTCAGTTGTTCATTGGCCAGCTAGCTGTACTACATAGTCTCTGCACTTTGCCTGCTTAGTGTATAAATTAAGAAGATGAACAGACTGGGCTGAATCCACTTATCTGGCTCGCTCCATTCTAAGATACACAGGAGAGGGTGGGATTTGGGGGTGTTTTTGGCATAAGACAACTGAAGGTCCTGTTTATCGAGGTTTTTAACAGCTGGGACTCTTTTGTGATTGGTCATTTTAGGATGGCTCTTAATGAATTTAGGAATGTGGCTCTGAGCCAAACCCAAGTGCAGCTGATGCTGCTCTTTCTGGTCAGAAAGTGGGCAGTGGGATGGGATTTGGGAAGGCCTTGTGGTGAAATGAGGAGGTGTGTTAAGTCAAATATATTAAAAGGCTAAGGTAGGAGCTTTCTTAATACTTGAAGGATTACGGGATATTTGAGGTTGGCGGAGGCTGCATTTACAGCAGGAAATGCAATAGCTCCTGTCACATCTTGAGGGAGCTTGGTAGGGGCTGGCCCGTTCTCCTGCTGGGCTTTAGTATTAGAATCCTCCCTTTCATGAGCCCTTCAAAGTCTGCAGGGTCTGCTTTGTGCCACAAAATAGTGCTCCACACATTTCTGACTGGCCAGCAAAGACTAAATGCATGATTGCCCAAAAGTTAAAAAGAATCCATTTGATGTGCATGTGGGTAATATCTTGTGGTGATGCTATTTTAGAAAACGTGTAATTAACTATTTTTTTTGCTATTAATAATATCTCCATCAGATCTGTAAAAAAGGATACAACCCCCTTAAAGCTAACTTTCATTTTGGAAATGAATTGGAAGTCTCCTAAAGTGATGATTCTTTCTACAACAATCAGTTAATCTTTCTGGTAATCAACTTCACGTTGAAATCCTGCTTTTTTTTTTTTTTTGGAAAGCAACATCCTTCGTTTGAAAAAGGGCTGTAAGGGTTTTGACATGAAGGAGAGGTGTAACAAGTGTTTGGAGTTGTGAACCTAAGGTTTCCTGCTTTTTAAAATCTTTACTTAAATATGTGTGTGTGTGTGTGTGTGTGTGTGTGTGTGTGTAAGTTAAGCAATGGCAGAGTAATTATTTAAAATTAATTAATATAACAGAAAATTAAGTTTTTAAGTAGAACCACTGTTCAATTCAGGTGTCTGTGTCTCGTGGTAAACCTTTACATTTGGATCACAGGTTTCAGGACCACTGTCTGCCCGGGCAGCCAGTATAGCAGAGTAAAGGCTGTGCTCTCCATGGAAACATAATGCAGGCACCCATGGCAAAGCCACAGATTACATGATAGCTTTCCTCCTATCAAGTACTTATTTTGACTGTGTAGCCAGGATGTATTTTTTGATATCCATTTGTGTTAATTTGCTCCCCCTTTCTTTTCTGCATGTATTAAGTCACTTCATTTTCTCAGGGAAGTCAACTGCAGGGTTGAAAGGGAAAAAGGAAGTCATTCATTCCCTTGGCTTTTGTTTTCAAAGGCCAAGCCCATGGGAGGGCTTAAGGTAGCACATAAGGACCAGAAAAGGAGGGAGTGGTTCACAGGAAGAAGCAGAGTGAGCTGGCAGAATTAGGAGTTCCTCAGAGGGCTTGTTGCAGACCCGAAGAATATTCTCCTGGGCCAGAGGGAGGAAAGTTGAAAGGCCCTCGTGTAGTAGGGACCCTGACTCTGCATCCTGAAGAGAGAGAGCAAGAAGGCGTGTCTGGGTAAACAAGACCAGAAAGATTCTCCCAAAAACTATGTTATTGGACCATGGAAACAGCAGAGAGGAATTGGGCCTCAGGAAGCCATAGGTACAGGTGGCAATCTCTTTGGCAAATTGTGTGGACTAATGACTGATTATCATCAAGCCACCCCCATCACTGCCCTAGGAACTTCGGCATAACCTAAGGAAAGAGGGGTGACCACAGAACCACTGTGATTGTTTCCTACCTGTTCGATGAGGGGTTAACTTGACTTCTAGAAAAGAAAGGTGCGCTATCTCTTTTAGATATGATTTTGTGGGTTAAAATTAATCTCCACTACAGTTGCGTAAACTAATCAGTTATCACCATAGGGGAAACAATAAAGCTATTTGTGTATAGACACAGTTAAGGTTTCTGTCTCTGATGGAAGAGAGGGTGAGAAGACTTGTGTACTAGTGGAGGAGAACAGTGGCCTGGGGCATTTAGAAATGCAATGAAAATAAATTCCCTCATGATAATTAAGTTATACCTTCTATTGACTTCCTTTTGTGTGTGTTCACACTTAAATTCTATTATTTTAGCATATTTTAATCTGCAATACACTATTACCAACTGTAGCCATTATTCTAATCCTCAAACCTTATTATATTGACTTTCATTAAATGCATCAGTCAGAGATTGAGAAAGACACAGGTGGAATACTCAAATTGGAGAATTTTAGAAGAGACCTAAAAGAAGGACCTGTTTATAAAAGGGCAGGCAAAATTTAGGGAAAGTAAGAAAGGATGGTGCAATACCTCGAGGGTAGTAAAACAGAAGTTCTTTCCATCCTGGATTGTTATTACTTCTCAGCAGATGTTTGGAAATGGGAATGACTGGATTTCTTCATTCTTCGCATATTTGTTGAGAAATTAAGTAGGACACAATGGATTTCTCCCCTAGTCCCCTCATTGTCTATCTTTGTCCCATGAACTTTCTGCAAAACAGGTTCTTCAGCATTTGCAAAAGCCTCAACTTTAAAATGGGATATACTTAGGGGAAATGCTTTTTTTTTCATTTTTTAAAAACACCTCTGGTGAAGTGAACTCTATAAGCCCCTTTACTCACTCTACTGTAAGGGAGATGTATTGACTCACCTGATTGGTAAACTTTAGAAGAATAATTGGTCATGCTTATCTTGGCTTGATTCTCCTTTCTTTTAGGAATGTGCCTTTCTGTGGAGGACGTAAGATCTCTGCCTCCATCTCAGATATTGTGGAGGGACCCCCCTAGTGGGGAGGGCCCGCTGCTCAGGCCAGCTTTTCCACAACTGGATGAGATAGGTTTATGTCTTTTATATTCTAAGTTTCAGTATTAGCAACCCCATTTAGCTAACAGAATTATTCATGAAGTGTCTGCCTTGGTGAACTAGGAATAGAGGGCACTTTTTTTAACCTGACCAAGGGCAACTAGGGAAGCTTAGATCAGAAGTTATAGTTATTGGAAGAATGTTGGAAACTTTCCCTCTGAGATGAGGAACAGGATGGGATGTCTGCCACACTCTCTGCAATTCAACATTTTATTGGAGGTTCTTGCCAGTGCAGTAGCCAGCCAGGCAGGAAAACAAACAAAAAAATTAGTAATTAGGAGGAATTAAAATTGTCCTTAAGATGAAATAATTGTATAAATATGCTAAAGAGTTTTTTAATAAGTTAGTAGAAGTAATAGGTACACTTTGAAATGTTGTTATATATTTAATCAATATACCAAAGTCAGTTGAATTCCATACACCATCAAAAATCAGTTAGACAATGTAATTTCAAATAGTTTTATATTTTACAGTAACTACAGAATTATAAATTCCACAGGAATCAATAAAAATAAAAGGCAGACACTTCAAGGAAATTGTGGTATTATTAAAAGCTATTAAAGTTCACCCGGTGTGGCTCACTTGGCTGAGCATCATCCTGTGCACCAAGAAGTCAATGGTTGGATTCCTGGTCAGGGCATATACCCAGGTTGCGGCCTTGACCCCAGTGGGGGACGTGCAGGAGGCAGCCAATAGATGTTTCTCTCTCTCACCCTCTCTCTCTAAAAAACATTAACAATATATTTTTTAAAGTTTTTAAGAATGTTGTCACAAGGGTAAGTCTCAAGGGTGATAGTGGGGCAATGGGATGCCTCTGTAAGTCACAAGGGTGATAGTGGGGCAATGGGATGCCAGTGGGAGAGAGCTTACAAGTAATGTGTAAAGCTCTACATCTTAAACGAGGTGTTGGGTACATGGATATTTGGGTACATTCATTAAAGTTCTTAATAAAAGGAGAGGTATTTCATATAGTTGGATAGAAAGATGTAAGTCCTTTTCAAATTTATTCATAGTTTCATAGTAATTATGATTAATATACAAACTATTTTTTTGGTGTGTGTAGTCAACAGATTTTTAAAGTTTATTTGGATAAACAAAGGGCTTCTGAAGGATAGAAACACTCTTGAAGAAGAACAAAATAGGGACTTGAATAAGACTTGTGTTGCCATGACTTTTGATGAAGCTATGGTAATTAAGACAGTGTGATATTGTGCAGGAATTGATAAAAGACCACTTGAACAGAACAAGAAGCTCAGGAACAAATTCAGGTTGTGTAAAAATGTGTTTTATAATAAAGTTGAATATGTCTATACCCTAAGAATCAGCAATTTCACTCTTTAGGAAACACTTAAAGAACACTTTGCTTTTGTACACTAGGAGACAGATTGAAGAATGTTCACAGAAGCAATTTTTTAAAAAGCAACCAAACAAACAAAAAAATAAAACATTTCAACAGGACAAAGTAGGGTATATGCATATAATGGAGTACTATAGGGAAGTAAAAGGAAATGGACTACAGCTATAGATATTAAGATAGATGAATCTTAAAAGCATAGTCTTCTTCAGAAGACATAGAAAAATATATTTATTATATTCATTAATATCAAGATCAAAACCAAGCAGAGCCAAACAATACATTATTTAGGCATGCATTACTTGTAATAAAACTCTTAAATAAAAACAAAGGAACACTTATTACAAAATTCAGAGTAGTGGTGACCTCTGTAAGTCACAAGGGTGATAGTGGGGCAATGGGATGCCAGTGGGAGAGAGCTTACAAGTAATGGGTAAAGCTCTACATCTTAAACGAGGTGTTGGGTACATGGATATTTGTTTTTTATTCTTCTAATTACATATATATATATTAGTAGTTTTTTATTCTTCTAAATATATATATATTAGTATATATATATATATATATGTATATATATATACACATACATACACACACACACACACACACACATACTGGTACACGGAATTTGTGCACATTAAAAGGGAATTAATTGCCCTAACCGGTTTGGCTCAGTGGATAGAGCATTGGCCTGCGGACTCAAGGGTCCCAGGTTCAATTCTGGTCAAAGGCATGTACCTTGGTTGTGGGCACATCCCCAGTGGGCAGTGTGCAGGAGGCAGCTGATCGATGTTTCTCTCTCATCGATGTTTCTAACTCTCTATCTCTCTCCCTTCCTCTCTGTAAAAAATCAATAAAATGTATTTTTTTAAAAAAGGGGATTAATTAGCAGAGATATTTTAATATTGCTGTTTGCCCTTTCTCTATAATAGAAGTGTGAGAGATGAAAGGAAATTAGTAAAATGTATATGAAAATAATATATAAATTTATTAATAAATAAACAATAATTAATAAAAAAGGATATAATAACAACAGAGGCATGATATAAAAACGACAAAAACAGGATATAAAAACAACAGTGATTCAAACGATGTCTGATAAAGTGATTAAACTTATTCTAATATCTCCCTGTACACCACATTAAGAGTGAAAACACTTTCAGAGAGCTTGACTAATTTCCCTTGTGATGAAGTACTTAGAACTTTAACTGTAACATCACATGCTCTTCAAACTCGAGAGAAAGCAACATATAACTGACCATGTGCAAAAACGGGTTCAAGTAGGAACATGCCTACTCTGTCTAGAGTTTGTCCTTGTGATTTATTAATAGTCATCACAAATGCTGGCATCACGGGAAACCGTCGTCGAATCAATTTAAATGGGAGGCCAGTGTCAGATGGGGACAAATTAATTCTTGGAATCAGAACAGCCTCTCACTCTGCAGATCCTATTAATACTTCAGCTTCGATAATGTTAGGTCATAATCTTTTGATAATAAATCTGGTACCATTACAAAGACCCCATTTACTATTGAGATTTCTCAATAGCATGATGATTGCACCCACTTTCAATTTTAATTTATGACTTGGCATTTCCGAAGGAGTAATACTATTCAGAAATTTGATGGGGAAATTTTCCTTTGTTTCTTTGTTATGGGGTGGGGCCACAACATTAGTAACAAAGAAACAGAATTAAAACTTTATTGTGGGGAGCCACTACAGTGTTTTGGACAGGTTCAAGCCTTGGACTGATGAGAGGGCACAGTCCTCTCATTGCCACGTGCAAGTCCCAGCTTGGAGGGCAGGGCCCTCCCAGCACAATTATAGCCAACAGCTGTAGTTGTTAAGCTTGAACCTATGGTCTGAACATGTGGCCCCAAGTGCCTGAGTGATGTGGGCTTGATAGAGTTCAGGTGCATGTAGTTGAGTAGGATTGAAACCCAGGAGAATGTTTGTAAACATCTTGGTCACGCCCTTACTTTGCCTGGTAGCATCTGCTGTAAAATAAAGACATGGCTGTGGGCGTGGTCGCTATCTCTCAGAGAAGCAGTGTCCCGCTGAGACCCGGCTTTCATTCTCTTGTCTATCTTTTCTAAGCCTTTCAGCCTCCCAACTCAGGTTCACCCAGTGCTGGCACGGCACACTTGAGAAAGATCTGCCTCCAGCTCCCAGGGCGGGTTCCTGCCTCAAACTTCGCCCTTACAGGAAACAGCTCCTGGAAACAGCTTGGGGGAGGGCGCAGCTGTTGCCAAGACAACCCCTGTAGGACTGACTTCCTTCTGCTCTGTAGCTGTTCCTCTGTTTGTGACAAACACCACCCATGGTTTTTATATATATATGTATGTAATATATTTTAATTCTTTATTGTTGAAAGTTTTACATATGTCTCCTTTTTTCCTGATTGACCTCTCCCTGCCCACTCCTGCTCCCCAGCACATGTGCCCACCAATGTTATATCTTTTGTATGTATAGTATATTTCAGAATAAGCATAGCCACAAATCATAGTTGGCAGGATTTGAAACTTGTGAGGAAAATATCCAATAGGCAAAGATGATATTTGGGGAGTGCAGGATTTGTAACTATAGTGTCCTTTTGCTGCTTGGGTTTTTAAAAATCTTTTTTAAATTTTATTTTTTATTAGAGTTTGCATTCAACACAATTTTATAATAGATTAAGGTCTACAGCACAGCAGGTAGACATTCATATAGGTTACAAAGTGTTCCCTACAATAATTCAAGCATCTACCTGGCACCATCGATAGTTATTACAATATCGTTAGTTATATTCATTATCCTTTACCTTACATCCCTGTAACTATTTTGTAACTACCAATTAGTAATCCCATCTCATCATTTCACACCCCCCAACACTCCTTCCCTTTGGCATTCATCAGTCTGTTCTCTGTATCTTTAATTCTATCTCTATTTTGTTTGTTTTGTTCTTTAGATGTGGTATTTGTCTTTCTCTGTCTGGCTTAGTTCACTTGGAATAACACCTTCTAGGTCCATTCATGCTGTCATAAGTGATAAAATTTCATTCTTTTTCATTGCTGAGTAATATTCCATTGTATATATGACAGCTTTTATATCTACCCATTTATTGATGGGTACTTGGATTGCTTTCATATCTTGGTTATTGTAATTAATGCTGAAATTAACACAGGGGTGCATATATTTTTTCCAATTAGCATTTTGGATTTCTTTGGATATGTATTCAGAAGTGGGATTGCTGGGTCATAGGCAGTTCCATTTTTAATTTTTTTGAGGAACCACCATAGTGTTTTTTCCATAGTGGTTGCATCAATTGACGGGAATGCTGTTTGGGTTTTGAGCTACAACTAGCAGCAGCCTGGCTCTATGTCACCACTAAGTTCTTTCTACTAGATCTTGCACTTTCATAACCTATGCTGGTTATAGCTCTTGATGGAAGAAGGGAAAACATGGGTTTGTTTTTGCAAAAGTATCAGGCATGGAAAGTGCAATAGGAACATCACGTGTGTTTTATAAAGAACTGAAGATGTAAGTCATGCAGGATTAAACTTGTCTTTGGCACTCTTATAGCAAGAGTGAAGCCAATGCATATTCTGACATCTCTAGAAGTCAAAACACATTCTGGGCTTCTGAGTGGTTAAAGCAGAAGGTCTCACCTAAAGCATAACACTTAATTGTTTATAAGTCATTTAAAAATATATTTTTATTGATTTCAGAGAGGAAGAGAGAGAGAGAGAGAGAGAGAGAGAGAGAGAGAGAGAGAGAAACAATCAGTGACGAGAGGAAACCATTGATTGGCTGCCTCCTGCATGCCCCCTACTGCGGATCGAGCCCTGACTGGGAATCAAACTGTGTCCTTCTGGTTCATAGATCAGTGCTCAACCACTGAGCCATACCAGTTGTAAATCATCTTTTTTTTTTTTTTTAATCACTAGTAACTGCAAAGCCTGTTTCCTAATAATTTGAATTTTGAATAAATTTCTGAGACTTGAAAGTTTCCTGTGCACTGATGTTCTGTATATCTTCTTGAATGGGAGGAAAAGTGGCATTTCACTTAGAGGTACTGCGTTGTGAATAGTTATGATTAGAAATTATGTTAGTATTTGACTTATCTGGCAAATATTCTTGGGGGAGGGGAGTTAGTCAGATCTGACCTTGCATCATTGATCTATATTAAGAAAGCAATGACACAGATCTATGACTTGTTGAGAACTGCCAGGCTGGATTACTATAGAGAAATGCCACCAGTCTGCTTGGAAAAATACCTGAACACTTGAATAACCCCCAAGAGAGATGTCAGCAAGTGGGCCTAAATCTTACTAAGCAGTTGAAAACATGCTGAATGCCCTCTGGAAATATTATGGCCATTGTGCAGCTCAGTTGTGTAAGTCATGGCTATTAACTAAACTCAAAGGCCAAACTGTCAGGCAGCCAGCCCTTTCCTTAGCTGCTTGTTTTCCTGTCTCTCAAGTGCATCTTGTAAACCATGGTACTGAACAGAGACTAGCACAACATTGTTGCTCGGAGTCAGTGTTTCCTACTCCTTCCATTTTTCCCCCCGTTCTTCCCAAAGCCCCGGGAAAGTGGACACAAGTGGATGCCTACAGGAGAAGCTGTCATGACAAATGTTTCCCAGCTCACCCTGAAGGATGGCGAAGAGAGTGCCATTTCCTGAGAATTACTGGTAGTAATTACTGTCGGACACTGTGGATGGATGGGGAAAGTTTAGGAACCATGTGCGAACAGTTGGCACATTGGAAATATTTGCAAAGGGAAGAGAGCAGATCCAGAGCATTCTTTTCTTTTTCATTAGCCGGATTGCAGGCCAATGAATAAGTAGAAAGTTCATGTATTTTCTTTTCTGGGACCCAGGCCAGGGTTCTGGAGACTGATCACAGAAAACTGGTTATGAAATACTCAGGAGCTAGGAAGTGGCATTGTGTCTACTCCCGTTTCCTCACCCCAGCAGTTCAGGCGACTCAATGCCATTCAGAAGTGAGCTTGCAAAATACTGTCTGTCTCTCTTTCCTGTATTCTTGTCAAGATCATTGCCAAACTATTTTTTATTTGTTAAGAAAAGTAAAGTTTGGATAATGATTTGTAATTTTTGAACACAAGAAGGAAAGATGGTAAATTCAGATATAAACTTCATATTCTTTTTATTTCACAGATCTTTGTTTTTGGTTCAAAATGTATATTTATTGAAATATTATGCTGCACCAGATATACTTTTTATATTTAAAAGAGTTATTTTTACAAAATTATAAAATTTTGATTATTAGGTGAGATAAAAATTCATCCATAAATTCATGATCATATTAGGCAATGGTATTCTTAAGAAAGAATATTATGCTGTTGTAACCTATATGTACATGCAACTGAATATACATTCTTCAGATAACATTGTATTATAATTTTCCACACTGCTGCATAGTCTTCAAAGCCAACACTAAGAATAGATGATAAAAAGTACACACTCTTTAAGGAAAATGTTGAGAACAGTTTTTAAAAATTGTTAATTTTCTGAAAATATCTTTATATTTTGCTTTAGTCTACTTTTTATCCAACTCTAAAAATAGCATGCAATTCAGTATCCTGTTTTGGGGCACTTGACATAATTTTTTTCCTATTTTAGTGCAATAACCATCATACACATAATTTTAATGGTTGCATTATGTTACATTTAGTATATTTGCCAATTCAACATTCTGCGATGGTCGACATTTAGATTATTTCCACTAACTTGCTATTATAAAAATGCCATCATAAACATCTTTCTGCATGTAGCTTTTTCTTTAATTGGGTTGTTTCTCTAGGACATTACTGGATCAAAGGCCAACCAGTTTCCCAGCTCCTGAGGATTGTTGCCAAATGGTTTTTTAAAAGTATTGCATAGGTTTACACAGCTACTAATCTTGTACAATAGAGCCAGTTTTACACAATTCTCAATGTAATTATTATTAATTTTATAGGTGTTTTAATTTTTATTTATTCAATTAATAATGAAATTTATTCCTTAATGTGTTTTTTACTGTTTTTCCATTTTGTGAATTGTCTGTTTACATAGTCCATGTGCTTTTTGAACAGTGTTTTTCTGATTGCCTTATATAAAATTTGGTGTATTGCCATGCATATGATTTTTCCTCAGACTTCTTTTATTTTTTTGACATACCAAAACTATCATATTTGGCATTAGTCTTTTTCTCTGTGGTATCACTTAGAAAGTCATTTCCTCTCTGAAGAATTGGTTGATGAATCCTATATTCTTCTAGATTTTTTTATGATTTAAATAAAAACAATTTCTCCAATAATGTGAATTTTTTTTGTGTGTATGGAAAGCTTACAATAAAGAGATATACAAAAAAAAAGAAAAAAAATACCATAAAATAATCAGAAATCCTGCTTTCTAGAAAAAATCATGGGTAACATTTTTGTATATATCCTCCGACTATTTACACTGTAAATATAGAAAAATAAATATGTAATTATACACATTTTACAAAATGGTATTGCATACAGAGCGTGTATTGTTAAGTAAACTCCATGTTTTTCCTACATTAAAATATAACCTATGTCAAATGGCTCCATAGCATTCTGTTATATACATAACTATTCCTTTAGCATATTTGGGTTTTCTTCTATTATAAACAAATCTGAGATGAATAATGTACAAACTTTTTTTCACACTTGTGCAATTTGAAGCAGGGAGGATTCCTGGGGCCAAGACATGTTAAAAAAGATATTTTTATTACTTTCCCAAATTGTCTCCCCAAAGATTCCTGGTTTCAACTTCAGCCAGTTAAATTTGACAATGCCTATATTGAAGTGATTCTCTTTAATCTTTATCAGTTAGATAGTTAAACAGTAAAGATGTTTCCTCCTTACTCTAATTTGTATTCTTAGCCTGTTTTCCATTAAGTTTTTTATATCTTTGTGTAATTCGGTTTATAATTTAAAAATCTGATGCAACATGCCTGCCCTCTCCCCTTTTTAGTGAGGATAAATTGCCTTAAAATCAGTTCTTAACCTCAGAATTGAGGGAGAAAAGATTACTCTCCACGCCAGAGCAGCCTTATACTTGCTGCCATCTGTGTGTGTAAGGAAACTGCTCTCCTGTTATTCTGAGCATGGAATTGAAATTTCTATTATGTTGTAGTAATTGCTATCAAGTAAGGGCAAAGTTCCATTAGTGTTTATGTGGGGAGCCATTTTCTCCTAAAAGTTATGTTATATTTTTATGTCAATTATGTGAGGAAAAGAAATGTCTTAGAGACTCAGAAACTGGAGTTGAGAGAAGGGATCCTCAGTGGGAAACAGAGTCGGTAGATGGTTTTTGAGCACAACAATGTCAAGACTATCAGTTGTGGGTGTAAAAAATCTCTCAGTAGGTGGAGATAATACAGTGATCAGACCTCAACATGGAGGTTCCCAGGGCTGGTGCTAGCTCAGTAGGAAGGATGCCCAGACTAGCTGGGAGCCACAGGCAAGTGCAACACCCTGCCATGGAGAGGAGCATTGAGGATCAAGTTGGCAACTGGGACTATGGACTGCTAGTTGTCTTCCAATATTTCAATAATTGAACCACCAATCTATGGCTGGGCGTATAGCCATCCATAAGATAGACCATACTCTGCAATTTCCCTTGCAGCTGGTTGTAGGCTTGTGGCTGACTGCTGGTAAAAGAAACGTGTGTGCAGAGCAGAATGCATCCCTTCTGGGACATGTCCTTAAAGAGGATGAGGATGCCCCTTTCTCCTTTTTGCTGTTCAGAATGTGGATTTGATGGTTGGATAATGTAGTGGACACTGTTGATGCCTTGCTCAGCTCCCCCTTTCTGAGGCAGAACCCTCCAACCCCCGGCTGTTGAAAATGTTGGAAGCTCACAGCTGTCCCCTTCTGCAGAGGATTGTCCCCAGTCCATCTTTCTTTCTGGAAGGGGCACAGCAATTTCAGAGTCTCCATTTTTGACTGTGAGGGGGAAGCCATATGTTGAGGATAGTAGAACAAAAAGGTAGAAGAAAGCTCCTTCACTGTGGATTGTGACTGCCTGCCTCTGGAGTTTTTAAGTGTGAAGTACCTTGGAAGTATTTGGGACGTTAAGAATAATGATCACAGCCTATTGGTTCCACTTGCTTTTGTGAGAAGGGGAAAAAAAATCATTGCTTGCTTGTGCCAGTGATTGTATGCTCTGTTTAGCAGAGGATTTTCCTGAGGGTGTCACCTAATAGATTATCTCAGCAGGTAGAAATTTGACCATCTGACTAGGCACTTAATATAGTGATTAAGTATGGGCTTCCGCACTCAGGCAGTTAGAATCCTGGCTCCATTGCTTATTCTCTCTGTGATTTTGACATTTTTCACTTATAAAATAGGCTTAGTATTACCAACACCACAGAATTGTTATTAAGATTTAATATGTAAAACATATCATATAATGCCTAGTATGTTGGGTGTAAGTAGAGGCATTTTCCATAAGTATAAATTCCTTCTCAGCTTTAGGACAAGAGAAGAATGAGATATTTGGAAACTTTTCAGAAACCCCTTCCAAACTAGCACTTTCAGGTTATTCTCATGCTCTGTAAGGGCATTTCCCAGAAGGGGGTGCATTGGATCTGCTGACAGCTTTTCCCATAGATGCTTTTTCATGGAAGAAAGGAAGCTGGAACATAAGTCTGTTTCTTCATGGCTTCTGGAACCCTAGTTAGCTGCTAGGAGAGCATCTGATATAGCCAAACCTTTTCCTTGTTCTCTAAAGAGCTACAAGGCCTTCATATGAAGCCACCACTATGGTCAACATGAAAATCTACACTAATATTAAGAGCATTGAAGTTTCCAAGCTTCAAGTTGGGCAAATTGAATCCCAAAGAAGAGGAATTGGTTCTTAGAACAAGAAGATTCAAAGAGTCTAATGAGGCCACAGGAAGAGGGCAATTGAGAGAGAGGCAGTAGGTCAATAAAGGTAGGTGGCAGGAGATTTTGGGTCCTCTGTCCATGTAGTTTATTATAAATGTTCTTGATTCCAATCCCAAATATTTAATTTTTCTTACACAATAAATTGGTGCTGTTCCTGTTCAACCTTATGACTTGATGGATATGACAGTACCCAGCTCATACTGGGTAGCTCCAAGGGCATGGTCATTTGGTGTCCTGCACAGTAACTGTTTGTCAAATGGGGAGTAGTTCTCTGCTAAAGAAGGGCTTGTTCTGGAGCCTTTGGGTCATGTGCTGCAACTTTCCTATTGAGGCTTGCCAGAGATTCTGTGGAGCATCCTTATCCACTATGGATACCTTCATCAACATTGCACTTGTGTGTATGGGGACAGTTTATGGCACAGTCTGGACCTCTTTTGTGTTCTGGCCACATTTGAATCTGGCAGCCTTATAAGTAACCAGATGAAGCCAACACTCTCAATGCCTGCCCCAAATATCCTTGATAGTTGTACACACCAAAAACTATTTGCTGTGAATACCATGCCTCTGCATGAGGCATTTTAGCAATTATAGGAGCATTTATAGTCCATGCACAGGGAAAACCAGAAGTGCCAGATAGCTAGTGCCTCCAGAAGCAGCCCTCAAGCAATGTCAGAAGGCTTTACCACTTGTCTACGTGATCTCCCAGAACTCCCCAGTAGGACTGAACCTCAGGTGTCCATGATGGTGATCTTCTTGAAAACATGTCCTTTAGTGGCGTCTTTCCCTTTCCTATCTCATTCTTCCTTAGGACTTCCTTTCAACTAAACTACAGTACTTGTATTCACATCCTTATCTCAGAATCTGCTGCTGGCATTCCAATCTAAGACATCTAATACATGGATCAAAGCAGCATTCCTATTTAATGCTGCTTCTAAAATTCAGAGAGATCTGAAAGCACTGTGTCCCTTTCTTACAAGCATAATATGTAAGCCATAATGACTAGCTTACAGCAACTAGCTCTTAACTTAAGAAGAGATATCCTGGAATACCCTAGATGACAGTATATGTAAAAATCTTCACTGATGTGGCAGCTCTCCAAGACTTCCATGGTCATGGTTTGGCATACAGATAATTATGAGGGCATCTTGCTCACTGGGTCCAATCACCCTATTGTTACTAATATACTGGGCCAGCATAAAGTCTAGTAGAATGCCAAGATCAAGGTACCTACAGCATATGTTATAGTGGAGAACAGAAGAGTTAACATAGTTCTGGGGCAAGACAGTGAATGTGTACTGCTGTCCTTGTCATGTGAACCTAAGCCACCTTTGTTTTTCCCTAGTACTGTGAATTGAGAATGTATTTACTACACTGATAGCTATATACCATGTGCCAGAGCTGTGTTGATTTCACTAGTGAAAATAGCACATCTACCAGAGCAGCCATGATTGAGATAACTACCATGATAAGTTCATGGTAATTCACCATTATCTGCTATAATTAATCTAGTTTGTTCAGGAGTTAGACAGTTGAGTTGAACAGGGGTATGACGGAGATCACCATTCCTATATCCTTTAAGCTTTTATGGTGGTCTGAGGTATTGCTTCTTATTTTGTTATCTTAGTTGAGCAGGCTGGGTGGGAGAGTAGTTTCAGGTGCTTCCTTTTGACTTCTCTTACCATGATGGCTTTCGCTCCACATGTAAGGAAATAAGTGTGAATTTATAAGAGTTACTAAATGTTTATACTCCACTTATACACTCAGAGCTTGAGGAAGCAACTGGCCATTGTACTAATTGCGAGATAAGGATGTGAATACAAGTACTGTATTCAAACTGAACCATGAGGGTTTTATACCTATAAATGTATAATTCATAGTGCAGGTATAGCAATTGTGAATCTTTATGTATGGACTAATGCAGGCTAAAATGAGTTGAGGAAAAAAGTTGGAAACATGAGGAGCAACTGGGAGAATCATGTGTCTAATGCTTCTTTATCGGATAGATCAAACAGCAACAAATAAACAAGTTTAGAGATCGAATAATAAAATGAAATAACATTAGAATAATGCTGATTATTAAACCCTGCAAAGAGAAAATGCATTTACTTTTTTTGTCTATTGCAAAGCTGCTTATGTTCATTTTATTTTATTTTATTTTAAGTATAACTTGTATACAATATTATATTGGTTATATTAGTTTCAGGTGTACTGTATTGTGATTTTACATTTTTGTACCTTACAATGTGATCACCACACTAATTCTAATAATCACTTGTCACCGTGTAACATCACAATATTATTGACCATATTCCCCTTCCCCTTTTAAAGCATCTATTAAGCATACTAGGCTAGTGAGGACCTTTCTTAATAAAAAATATTTATATATTTCTTGACTGGGAAATCATAATATCAACAACCTCCTAGAGTTAAGTGTATGGATGGATGTTGCTGTGAAATAACAAAGCCAGCAAGGTAAGAAAAATGGCGCCTGGGGTTTTGGAAGCTGATTGGGGTGAGTCCGGAAAAAGGGAGCACATGTTGTCTTTCTTTTCTCTCCTCAGCCCTCCCATGCCATCTCCAAAATGCTATTTAATGAGCAAGGTGATTATTTAAAAAAACGTTTTTCCACTGGAAATCTCTTATGAGCAACAGTATAGTTATAGGTGTGGTTCTTTTTTATGGTTTAATTTTCAAGTTGAAAACTAGTTGGTTCTTGGAGCTGTTGACTGTAACCTTCCAGATGTGGTACATCTGGGAGAAGGGTTACTTCTTGTTTGGTTAAATTAATTGGCAAATGGAAAGCAATTAGAAATGTGCTTAGTGCATAGTAACTGTTCATTGAAGGATAACTTATTTACTCATCAGTGCCATATCTTCCTGTCTTTCAAAGCCCCTTTATCCTCAGCGTCTGACTAAAGTCTTCCTCCAGGGCCCCTCTCAGGATACTCCAGTGCAGTCACACTATAATATCTGCTATGAATTTCATCATTTACTTGTCTTCTAATTGCATCCTGGTGTTACTACCTCTTGTGCTATATGCAAGCTCTTGAAGGTACAGTGGTGCCAAGGCTCTGTGAGCAGGTAGCATAGCATTGCAATTCAGTGTATGGTGCTACTTCTTGGGTTCAAAACCTGGTTCTTCCACTAATTAGTTGTGTAATCTGGGGGAAGTTGTTTAATATCTCAAAGCCATTCATGTATTTATGTCTATAGCTTTTTCTTTCTTTTGTGTTCTTTTCTTCCCAGTAATGGTATTACTGGTTCAAAAGACACTGCTTACAACTCTGTGACTTAGCAAGTTAGTCATATCTCTGTGCTTCAGTTTCCTCACATGTAAATTGGGATAAAAGATCTTCTCATAGTGTGGCTCTGACAGTTAACAGATAAAACACACAGTCTTTGGCAAATATGAAACAGTGAATATTAGTGCTAACGATTTATTTTGTTAATCCTCACCTGAGGATATTTCTCCCATTGATTTTTAGAAAGTAGAAGGGAGGGGTAGAGACAGAGAAACATCAATGTGCCTCCTACATTCGCCTCCACCAGGGCTGGGGTTTGAGCCTGCAATCCAGGTATGTGCCCTTTACTGGAATTGAACCCATGACCCTTCAGTTTGTGGGCTGATGTTCTAACTACTGAGCAAAACCTGTCAGGGCTAACTACAGTATTATTTTTGATTGATTGAAATACTTGGGCTTACATTTCCTTTTGAACAGATGCTCTGTTGGCCAAGAGGTATGAAATTTGAAAAAGAAAAGCAAATGAAATTATTCACTTAAGTGAGGCTTTTGTATTATCTAAAGTTTGCAATTTTGTATGCTTTCCTAACTCTCATTTCTAGGAATAATTAAGAGTGCTGAATTGGGTACAGTGGCAGTTTTTCACTTAAAACACGAGCTCTAAAGTTGTTTTGGTAACCTGGATGGGGGTAAAAAGAAAGGAGTGAAAACTATTAGAAAATCCTATCTTTCTCGGCTGTATACTAAGACCAACTTGCTTCTTGCCTGTATAAACAATTTACTTTGAGAACAGAACTTATGGAATGTAGATCTGGGATGGTAAGGCAAGATTCAATTTGTGGGGTCATGCTTGGTGAGAAAAGTGTTCCCAGAAATAATATTTGAAGAAGGATTACATTCTGAACCCTGGTCAATTTCTTACCTCCTGGCAAAATAAATTATGGTGCTGGGCAGGTTTCAATGCTCCCAGCTCCCTAGTGCCAGAGTTGATATTCGATGAGGTTCTGTTCGGGGCTTTTTACACACATTTTAAATGGCTGCCAAGACATTTGCCTTTGCACTGCATCTCTGTTAAGCACTAAAGCTTGTGGCTTGATGTGCTGCACAAGCTGCAGAAGGGAGTGGATTCTGACAACTTGGTGGGTCCACAGATTCAATAGAGGCTGAGACATGGTCCCATGTGGGACAGTTAGAAATGACATTGATTTCCCTTGTGGGGATAAGAAAAAAACTTGGTCCCTGTTCTAAAAAGAGTAAAAAAATGGTCAAGCAGTTTTGGCTGAGGATTTGAAACAAGCTTTTTTATGCATGTGTGTGTATGTATGTGTGTGTGTGTGTATTTATAAATATAACATATATAACATAATTATATATAACTATATCATTATATATAATGATATATCATTATTTACATATAATGACATGACATCATTATATATAACATAATTATGTAATTTGTATATGTGTGTATATAAATAGATATGTATATCCTCTGAATATACTCATGCACACACACAAATATACAAATTTATTCACATGTATTTTTCCTCTGTTTTTGGCCATATTAAAAATGAAAAATGGCCGAAACCGGTTTGGCTCAGTGGATAGAGCGTTGGCCTGCGGACTGAAAGGTCCCAGGTTCGATTCCGGTCAAGGGCATGTACCTGGGTTGCGGGCATATTCCCAGTAGGGGATGTGCAAGAGGCAGCTGATCGATGTTTCTCTCTCATCGATGTTTCTAACTCTCTATCTCTCTCCCTTCCTCTCTGTAAAAAATCAATAAAATATATTTTAAAAAAAAAATGAAAAATGACTGAATTCATATTAAAACATTAATTGGTAGCATTTATTGCTAAACACTGACTCCGCAGTAACTAAACAGGATGATAAGCCTGATTAGTGCATGTCTTTATTGATTTAACCATCTGAAAGGACTGACCATTGAATTTCCACTGTGATAAACACTGATATGATCTGTTAACATTCTTTACAAGAAGATTGAAGTCAAACTAGTATGGAAAGACTAGATTACATTGTAAAACAATGCAGGTATAACTCATTGGAGGAATAGGAGCTAGTTTATCAAATAGATAAGCCAAAGAAATGCTTACAGCATAGCCAATGACAACAACGAAAATATCACCAAAATGCCGGGACTTTACTGGGTGGATTTGTTCTTAGCAGAGAAGGCAGATTTATGGCTAGTAATTTGTGTCCTTCAGAATTTAGAGTCGGGAGGCAGATGGAAATATAGCACATTCAGCAAAACCTCTCTACAGCCAACTGTTGGACAGAAACCCAAGTTTCCTGAAAACTCATGGAAAAGCCATTCAGAGCCCTAACTCCCGAATCCTTATTAGGATTGTGGAGAAAACAACTTTTAAAACTTGATATGTTCACTTATGCACAAAGGTATATTTTTTACAGTATTGCAAAAAAAGGTAAATTAAGAATATTTTTTTATTCCAAATGACCTGGTATTATTTTATTTTGCCATAAATTGCATGTATCCCAATGTGATTGAAACCCTACCAGGGTTTGAAGTTTTAACCGCAGCTAATGTATTTGAAAAAATAAGAAGCTTTCTGTCGGTATGGTTTTTGCTTCATACTGTGCAAGACACACTTATTCTCCAAGATAGAAGGAATTTTTTTTATAAAACCTTAAAAGACTAAGCAGGAAATAACACACACTCAGAAAGACACTTTAGCCAAAAAGGAATAATTGAATGCAAGTGAGAAAAGGGATTTATTTTAAATTAAAGAATTTTGACAGGACAGCTAAAGAACAAAGGGCTGTATTTTATATTAGCCATTTTCCCAGGGGTTCCAGGCTCTCATAGACTTCAATGGGAGGCTGCTTGCAGGAGGGAGGACTGGAACTGAAGAAATGTGGATCAAAGCAATCAGCATAAGGCATCTCAATCTGCCTTTGCTAGGCCAGCTGTTCAGAAAGTTCTATGGCCTTCCACAGTCATGCCTGGCCTTTCATGAATGGCAGTTACAAGACAGTTAAAATCCTAGTCTGAATGACTGTGTTTTGTTTAAAATACTTCGTTAGGTTTTTAAATATATTTACACCATGGTTCAATGGGAGTTTAAATGGGTTGACTAGAGACAATGGACTTTCAGTTGATGGAAAGAGGGACACAACATAAAAATAACACTTTCTTGACTGAATAACATAAAGAAGGTACTTCTTACTGAGGGTGAAGTTTGTCTTTGGCTTCTCCACATGAGCCAAAGAATGGGTGTGATGCTGAGGAAAAAAAGCAAGATTTGGGACCCATCAGATTTGGGTTCAAATCCAGCTTTGCTAGTTCTCACAGCAAGATGATCTTAGATAAGACTCCAACTCTCTCAGGGGCTCAATTTTCTTGTTTCAAATGGGGCTAGTAATACCTACCTTAGGAAGATGGGGTGAGGATTAAGTGAAAGCTGATGTGAGAGAGAAAAGCAAAGCATATATGTCTTAGAAATCATTCAATTCAATAAACATTAGTTTTTTTTAAGAATTCAGTCTTGATTACTTCGGCACTAGGTTCACTTGCTTCGGTTGAGAGGCAAGGCTCTTTATTCTTTCTGAACCTCATTCATTAGTGAAATGCATATGCAAATAGGTTGTACCCCAAAGATTTGTTGAAAATGGTAAAACAAAATACAAGATTAAAACGAAAAAAATAAATAGAACAGATAAAACATATTCAGAAGGTAGTAAGATCTCAAGAAAAAGCTATCTCTGATTCTGTGCCCCAGTTCTCCATTAGTCTGATTGGCTGTTTTTCTAAGCCAGTTCTAAACTCTCTTCTAGAGCCTGAATCTTCTTTCTTTTTCAGTGCATCCCGTTTTTCCAGCCCTGATAAAGACAGCCTGCCTGTTGGAACATGCATTGTAGGGCAGAGCCTTGGTCTACCCTCAGTGTTTGAAAACAATATAAAAGCTCCTAGGTCATTGGGTGTAACATCCCAGTGCTCCCCACCTCAATATCTAACCCCTTCCCACTCGGCCATTCTAGTTTTGTTTGCTGTGGGATAATAGAAGTGACAGCTTTGAAATTAAATTTACTGGATAATATTTTATATCTTTAATGCACTCAAAGAGAAAACTATGCGCAGAATGAATATATGTTCTGTATATTCCTAATTTTTCAGCATGACTATGTATTGCTTCTTATAAGGGACAATTAAAAAAGGACATTAAAAAAATATAAACTCAGTTGGAACAGGCCTTTCTGTATTCTCTGCTTCCTCCTTACCAAACATCTCAAAATTAATGCATTACATAAACAGAAGGATTTGTTGTGTAAGTCATCTTCCTAGGAGGAAGATTTTATGTATAGGATGACAGTTGACAGGGAGACTTTTTACCTGCACTCCCACCTCCATCCCACTCCCCTCTGCCTAAACTCTTTTTATATTTTCCTAAAGAGGTAATGATGGCAAAATGACTTTGGATGAGTTTTTCATTATTCCATTACTCATGGCATCTCTATGTCCCCAAATTCCTTGAGAATGGTTTTGGGCAGACCAGATAAACCCCATTTCTTGTGCCCCCAACATGGTATTGTGGAATTTATGGGGAATTTGTTGGAAGACAACTTGAGTTCTATTAAGTTTTGTTAATAAGCATGAAAGCTTGGGTAAATCCCTGAATTTCTTTGGGATGCAGTTTCTGTATTTGTAAATTGGATATAATAACTAGTATCTGTCTTTCGAAACATACAGATGGGTTGTGAGGTTCAAATGAGAAAAGCATTTGGAGGCCATGTTACACAATAGTAGGACATTGTTAGGTCATATCTACAATGTTTATTCTGTGCCTGGTCCTGTTTGTCTCCATTCTGTGAGCATCATATATAAATAACTTGTGTGTGCATGAACCGTATGACTGTCATGAATCAATGACTTGTAATTCTTAGACATACCTGTATAGACTTTTATGCACTGTTTGGGATCTAGCAGCATTAAATAGCCTACACAAATGAAAGTTATCTTATTTTTATCACTGGGAAAGTTTCCAGGACGTTATCAACACATGCTAAAGTTTCCTACGTAGAATGTAATACTGAAACCTCGGCTACCTTATACTCGGGCTCACAACTTCCATATGATTTGCTTCTCACTTATAAAAAAGCCACAGGCCTTGTCAGCCAAATTCCTAAGTAACATTCAGCAGTGGATAGTTGGATTCTGTTTTGGTTTTTCTTTCACTGTCACCAAAAAAATACAAAAGGGTTGGACACATGTATTCCCCTTCCCAGCCTTCTCCCTGTTCCCGCCTGCGCCCCCCCGCCCCCTTTCCCACACACACACACACACCTTTCTCTAGAGCTGGACTAACATGGTCATTTCAAAACCACTAACACACACATTCACTTTCCACATGTTGATCATAGATCAATTTAACTATATGGCACTGCCCTTGGTTATCATCCCTTCTGAAACCATGTGGAATACTCATCGTCTCTAATCCTGGTCGATAGTATTTCCAAAGTACTTTACAAGCCCCGAGTAAGAGCCTCTAATGCTTTGCAGCAGCTGAGCTGGTAGCACACATGATATCTTAAATGTAACAATCAAAGGAGCTCGCAGGATCTTGGTATTTCCGCTGGCTTGCAGATGTGCTGTGTCCAGGACCAAAATCTGTAATGTCAATTTTAGACAAAAGGAGCTTAAAACAGAATAAAGTCTCCCTGCTTTGTGTCAACAACTGAGCTAGGCTGAGAGAACGCTCCTGGACAGGGAGGCTGTATGTATTGTATATCAGTTATCTGACCCCTACAGTAATTTTTTGGGGGTGTGGGCCCATGAGCAGCCTTGCTCAAGATTTATGTAATGGAGGGCATTGTTTTATTAATCTACACCATGTGGAACTCTCCAGGTGCTAAGCTTTGATCGTCCTGCCCTCTGGTGCATTAAGTTTTCTAGTACTCATTGACAGTGATGTTTGTGATTTAAAGCCCTATTTTCCTGACTGCGGAGGGGGAAGCAGAAAGGGCTCAGCTAACCCTACCTTGAACCAGAGACCCTCAACTTCTTTCCTTGTTTGGTCTCAGTTTGATCTAAAATTTACTCTGATTCTGTTTAGGAGAATTTGATCAGCACTCCAAGGAGTAAAAGAATAGCTTTCTGAAACATTTTATGGCACGTTAGATTACGGCTAGAAATGCTAGACTTGGCGGACTGGGGAAGCTTGGCCTTCGTCAAAGTGGCATGAGAAGATGGAAAAGAAATGGCGATTTTCCATTTCTCCCTGCAAAGAGCAAAAGGGAAAACAGTTTGAGAGGGATGAAACGAGATATAGACATCCAGACATATGTCTAGCACGAAGCTTTAAGAACAAAAAGTATAATGATGAAGCAACCCGATTTGTTGCATTTCAGTAAGTACAGTATTACATTGGAGGAAAATGTGAAGAAATGTCAAGCAGATTATAAGTAATATAATATCTACTCCTTAAGGATACGGAGCTGGCGTCAGACTGCCTGTTTCAAACCCCCATTCTACTACTTCCTAGTGTCAAGTTCCAGACCTGGAAAATGGGGATAATAGTATCTACCTCCCAGTTTATTGAGAAGATTGAGTGAGCACTTAGAAGAGGGCTTGTATAGCCTAAGTGGTCTGTGTTTGCTAATACCTTCCCTAAGCCCCTTGGCTATAACACCTGTGATTTGCAACATAGATTACTTTTCCTTCTTATCCCCACTTCTGTTATTAAATAGAGTGACACCTTTGCACTTTTTAGGCTGGCAGAAATAAAGGCCTGGTTCCTATGAGGTATGTAAATAGAAACTCTTTATTGGGGATGAGAATAGATTCCAAGTAGCACATTCATATTCAAGAGCACTATTATCAGAGGGAGAAATTAGTGTAGAGGCACAGGGGCATTCTAGGGTCATGGTATCCTTATGGCTCTGCAAGGTTACTCCTACATTCTCTTTACAGGTAAGGGGGCTGCCTTCTTCCTCTCCCTACTACATTCTCTCTGAAGGTAAGGGGCTGCCTTCTTCCTCTCCCTACATTCTCTCTGCATGTAAGGGGCTGCCTTCTTCCTCTCCCTACATTCTCTCTACAGGTAAGGGGGTGCCTCTTCCTCTCCATACATTCTCTCTATAGGTAAGGGGGTGCCTCTTCCTCTCCCTACATTCTCTCTATAGGTAAGGGGGTGCCCTTTTCCTCTCCCTACATTCGCTTTTGCAGGTAAGGGGGATGCCCTCTTCTTCTCTCTACATTCTCTCTACAGGTAAGGGGGTACCTCTTCCTCAAACCTCTCCATCCACAGGAGAATACAAAAAGGTGCTCTTGTCTCTATCAAACAGATTTGTTTTTGCTTCTTCTTAAACTTCATACAAATGGGATCTTACACTAGATATCCTTCTGTGCCTGGCTTTTTCATCTAGTAACAAATCTAGGATTTATGCATGTTTTTGTATATATCAGTAGTTTATTCTTTTCATTGTTGTGTAGAATTTCATTGTAAGAATATATCACAATTTATTTGCCCATTTTACTGTTGATGAGTTTTCAGTTTTGGGAAACTAGAAATAAAAATTGAGCATTACTTTTAAAGAGACATTTTAATAATATCCTCCATCAACAAGTTTTGTAGTGATGTGTGTACTAACTTTCTTCTTGCTCAAAGTTGAGTAGAATTCAGGAAGCCTTTATGTTCTCTAAGCATTTTGTTTTTCTTTTCTTTCCTTTCCTTTTTTTTGTCTTTACTGTCTAAATCAGATTGTCTTTTAAAAAAGGATTTAATTGTCATTACTTGGGTCATTGCCAATCACCTTTATTAATAATTATATCTAGCTGAACAGTGACAAATGATGATCAGGTGAGATTCATGTCTTTTGCAAAACTATCGAGTGGCTCTATAACTCATTTGGTCTAACTCAAACAGACAGTGAAAGATTTGTGTGTCTAAACTAGTGTGCATAGGACAGTAAAGGTGTTTCTAATGAAGGCTTCCACATCTACATTCATTTTGAGGAGATGAGTATGAAGCCAGCTTAGTTGCTAGATGCAGGTGTTCTAGGATTTCATTTCTTGCTCGTATAACATTAGGCAGAAGTTGAGAGGCAGTTTACCCTGGAAGCACATGAGCGAGGACATGCCTCACTTAAAGAACCAAAGCCTGTCCTGTCCTCTTCAAGTCAGTGCTGGGCACACAAGTCCTGGGGTAACACAGTTGGAAAGAAATGGAATGGGTGGGGGAACTAAAGGTTAGGGTCTACTAGCCCATTTTCCCCTTCAGGATGCACTGGACAGCCTCAAGAGATTTTATAATAGTTGATGTTGGCCAAAGAAAGACAAGGAAGGCAGAAGAGAATGCCAGAACATGCTGATGAGGTCTCTTTAGACAAGCTGGCATTCTGGGAGTACAGTAAATTACACTTTCTTATTAGGCCCAGGAAGAGGGTTTTCCATGAGCCTGGGGCTTTCAGTGTTAAAACTGGGGAAGTCCTGGAAAGACCAGGAACTTAGAACAACAAAACAGATTTAGCAGACCCCTCAGAGGTTTATATTTCACTGAAAGGGAATCATCTCACCAGCTACTAAAGTTTGTTTCACAAACGAGCCTCTCTTCTTTTCAATATAGAGTTTAGGTGTTGTTTTAGAAACTTAGACTAATAAAGTGGAGATGCCCTGTTCAAAGCACTGTCAGTGTGTGGATGTTCAGGGAAGTCTTCATCTAGTCTAAATATTCAAGCCTAGAATTGAATATTTGCTCTTTTGAGCTGTTTTTTCCCAATTACCATTATCCCTTAAAGTGTGAGCAGGGCAGCCCCAAATGAGAATCTTTGATTTTGTTAAGCATACCCACCAGGGGACCACATCCTAGGCCTATCATTTTAGATTATATCAGAGAGGGGCTTAGGAATGTGCACGATAACAAATTCCCAGGTAATTCATATGAACATGTGGCTTCTTAAGTCCCCCCTCCTGTCCTTCAGCAGGAGTCCTACCTGAGAGGTGCCAAGGACCACTTGCTCGTGAAATCTCTCAATTGTATCATTTGTGATCTGGACATTTGAGCTTATTACATGTTATTGAACAGGATAATAATCAAAAGGGCCCCCAAATCTTGGGGAGCAGGCAGGCTAAATATTATAGCTTCTTCTGCTCATACTTGTGCCTGTCACAGCCAGACTGGGGCTGGATTCTTACTTACCAAGCCCTCCTGTGTCAGCTGAGAGGAGAATCTTACCCATGCTGGCTTAGGCTAACTTGGGCTAGCCTGAGAAGTCACTCTCTTGCATAATAAAGAGTTCCCTCTGTCACTGTGAGGTACAAATAGCCTTTTCCTTGGACAGAGATAGATGAGTCTTCCCAAGATCCTATTGAGAAGCTCTGCCCTTTTGACCTGGGTGCTGGCATTCCTCTCGTGTTAACTCCAGTGGGTCTTATGGTGACTTCAAGGGCATGAACCAGCATGGTGTATCTTATATAACTTTTCTAAAAATTTCCCTTCTGTCTCTTTTAGAAATACCCCCATCTTTTGCATTATATGATTGGCTTTGGCTTTGAGAAAGTTGAGGGGGATAGGAGATTCAAATGAGGATGTCTTGCAAGCTCTTCAAATTTTCTTATGAAAATATCCTTGTATGATTTTGGGGTGGCTAATGTAAGTATTATGGAATAGAACTGCTGTGTTGAATTCTTCTATACTTTATTCTTTAAGTTTAAAATGTTAATATTTTTTACATTGAAAATTGTTACAGCTATATTTTATATATTGGGTTTGCTTTAGTTTCTTTCTAGGTGACTCAAATAATATTTTCTTCCATGCTCACCCCAGAACCCTTCCTCCTATCCCCTGGTCACAGGCCTTGGCATCTTATGATTCTTATATCCCTGCTCCTACTGCAAGGAAGATGGGTGGGCAAAGTAGGCCAGCTGTGTTTGGCAAGGAAACCACTTTCTCAGGCTGAGGAAACCCAATTTATAGTGTGCTAGATTTGGAAAGCTACAGAGGGCTGTAACAGTGTGTAGAGTTAGGGATCTACCTCTTTAAATCAGTGTCTTAGAAATGAATTGCCAGCCACAAAGAAGAAGACATTAAAAAAGGAATGCTTCTAAGAAAAAGCCCTGCGACTCTGGACATCAGAAATCATTTTGTTATGGTCATTAAAGATGGCCACTTTTTGGTGGAACAAAGTCCATAGAGGTGCCACTTCTAATGAATCAAAAGTTTGGGTATACCTTGGAGAGAGGTTAGAAGAAGAAAAAAGGTTTGGGTAAAAGAAATTGGAATATGGAAGTTCAGGAGAAGTAACAAAACATCCAGGAAAGGCACTGATGTGCAAACATAGCTTCACTAATGCCTATACCCCACTGTAACCTAGATAAGGTATTTGGCAAAGAACTTTGCAGTACATACTTGGGGTACTGCTGTGAGTGTCAAAGGTATGACTGGAAGGAGAGCTCTGAAAATGGCAGGTAGATACTCTCTCTAGCCATCTGGGAGTTACAAGTCCAAAGAGGGGGCCCAAATAGGAGAATGAGGAGGATGAGGCTGAGATATGGAGTGAAGACTTAACTTGCAAATTAGACCAGGTGTCAAAATGATGTTGTTGATTATGACCCTACAGCCTAGGGTAAAGAAAGCTTAAAATAGACTTTTCACTCTCAAGGAAAGTCCTGTCTGGAGCACCAGCAGCCATGACTCTAAGGTGTAATCTGTAAGGTCAGGGATTGTTGGATTTTCTTATCCCTGTATTCCCAGTACCCAACTCATTGCTTGGTACTCAATAAGTACTTATTGCTGTGAGAATAGGATCTAAAAGAACTGGTGAGGGGTATAAAATATTTCATGTTGGAGATTAAAGTGGGGTCAACTCTCATGAGTGAGATAAAGAAATATGGCTTATGTCCAGGATACTGTGGTTTGCCTGGAGTATTGGGAGGATGAGGGAGGGTATCCTACACATTGGTCTAATTTTTTAGCACTTAGAAGTAAGGATCCCAATGGATGTCATTTTAGCTGCTTAGCAGAATCTCTAGAGATCTGGGGAACCAGTTTGTAAACCATTGTTAGGAGCTCTGCTCAATCATAAAGTAGGGAAGGAACCTAGATCTAGATTTCATATTTGTGAATGACCCACTCTTCCATAAACTGTATCTGAGTTTCATGGAAGTGGAAAAGGTTATGGCAGTGACTAACAAGGCCAATGGTACTCGATAAGGGCACCTGGTCATTGTGTTCTGGAAACTGGCAAGTGCCTACAAGCAGTTTAGTGTAATGGAGGTTAAGTAGGACTTGCAAAAAATAAAAGTGAAACTCCTCTAGAGACTCCTAGGAACAACCAGGAGTGACTTTGGGTGTCTGTATTGGCAATTGGAGGTTTTTTTTTATTGCTGTTAATGCAACACCATACATCCCAATATGCTGACCTGGTCTGAGGAAACATGGATTTCAATAATCAGATCTAGAATCTCCTAGTTGAATAGGACCTTAGACCTATGTAACACAACCTCCTACTCTATAATATCACAGATAAATGTCATTCAACACCTGTTTGAAAACCTGCAATGATAGACACAAGGTAGCCCATCACGTTTTGGACACACAGCATTGACAATGACCTTCTGAGAGTGTGATACATAGGACTGGGATGCAGGAAACATGATATCAGTGAGATAAAAGTGCAAAATGAGAAGTTTGAAAATTTTCTAATTTAGAGAAAAGATTCTTTTTGCTGTGTTCTCAAGGAGAAAAAAATAAGGGAGAGGCCAACAGAAGACATATAGAATGGGAACAACTTTTCTGTTTTCATGCTCTTTGTCAATTTGAAAATTAATTGTGGGTAAGAGAGAATAAGACCTGGGAAGTGGAGAATATAAGAGTATACTTGGCTGTTCATAAGAGATTGTGTCTATGATGACCTTGGGTAGAAAGAGATTTGGGGGATAAGATCTACAAATGGTTCTACTATAAACAGACAAATTAAACCTGACACTTAGCTAAAGTTCGACCATGGTTTACACATTCTATTTCCCATTTCATGAGTTGCCCTTATAGATAAGGAAGCATGTAGACAGATAAGTCTATCACTGAGTAATGTTTTCTTCTAGTCCTACTGTAACAAGCCCATTGTGAGAGCTGATAAAAAGTCCATGATGAATTCAGGGTAGAAGCCTGAAGGCGATTTATACAGTTAGGAACTTTGCCCTCAGTGTTTAACTTTTAGGTAGTTGAGAGCCAAAGCAGCTCCCAGATTGTTTCAACAATAACACCAAGATCAGCTGTCAAATCATTCAGGGGGAAACTAGTCAAACTGGTTATTTGACTTCTTATGTATAACCAACCAAAGGAATAAGAACCACCACCAACAAAGTTTAAAGACTGATGTTTTAAACTTTCAACAAGCTGTGTTGACATGTAGCTATAACCTTAATGTGCAAACCACTTCAAGCAGAGCGAGTTTTAAAAGCTGTAAATTAAAATCACATTTCTTTTGCAAGCCCTTAAAACCTTTGAGAAACAAATCAGTCAGATCGTCCGTCCCCTATTGAGAATCCCAAATTTCTCCAGCAAACTTCAAGTTCAAAACGAAATTAAAGAAACTGAAACTGTGATTTTAGACTAGTGATTTACTGCCTTTTTGGGGGAGTATGACCCACATGTTGTTGATTTGATTTATTGATATTCTCCATTCCCTGAATCTTTTTTTTTTATTATTATTAGTTAAGGTATTACAAATGTCTCCTCACATTCCCTGAATCTTATTAAGACTTGGGTTCAAGTGCAGTCACCATGCTGGTCCATTGTGGCTGGAATTCTCCAGTATGTCCTGTCTCTCCTAGCGGTGATTCTGATGTGAATTGAATTCCAGTGTGGTATGGCCTAAGCTGGTTCTCAGGAGAGATACAGCCTTATACAAGTGGCCCCGAGGTGAGGTCTTTCTAAAATCAAAATTAATAACATCAATTTTGATTAGAACTATTTTCCTCTGAAATACCTATTGTGAGAAGTAGAGACATTGGGATTTCTCAAAACCAAGGTTTGAGAGCTAGTAAGCCCTTATTGAGATTAGGAATGATTATTACTATATTAAAACATGTCAGCTTTTGGTCAACCTAAATATTTGTGATTCTAGCTCCCTTAAGGGAGACCAGAGGTTGTTTCTGGGATCTAGTTTGTATATGTGCTTTTCTATTCTCTATGAAATGATACATGGAAATTTGGGGATTGTGGTCTAGACCAGTGATGGGGAACCTTTTGAGCTCGGCGTGTCAGCATTTTGAAAAACCCTAACTTAACTCTGGTGCCGTGTCACATATAGAAATTTTTTGATATTTGCAACCATAGTAAAACAAAGACTTATATTTTTGATATTTATTTTATATATTTAAATGCAATTTAACAATGAAAAATCAACCAAAAAAATGAGTTCACGTGTCACCTCTGACACGCGTGTCATAGGTTCGCCATCACTGGTCTAGACTGCAGTACAGTCTTGCTTCTTGAGCCATATCTCATGATGTTAGTTTGGGCAGTGCCAGGATGCTGTGAAGCTCTCTACTGTGTAGTCTTTTCAAGACTAGGCAAACTCACCCTGTCATCATGGGAGACTCAGAGGGCCTTCACCAGCCTTTGTGGTCCATTAAAATATGATTTTATGGGGTTCACAAATTCATCAAGAGGCAGTTCTTGAAAGAACTAAAAAAAAACTCCTGTGACTTAGCAGACCTACTGCCCTCTAGAGGAATAACCAACCTATCAGGGATGGTTTGAGCTGTACCCCATGGCTGGGAATCATTGGAGAGGACAGTGGCTGGCATAGCCAGAGAGCAGCAGTAGTGGCCACTGGGAGCAGAAAACAGGTAGAATCTCCAAATATCTAGCCTGTTTCTCTACTCCATCTGGAGTCATCATTTTGAAAGCAAAGAAGGGTGAATGTTTTGGGGGTTTGTGTTGGTGCTTGTGTGGTGATACAGCAATGGTGGTCAGTGAAAATAGAGTGGGGACAAGTTATAACATTCTTGCAACTAGGAAATCTTGAGGGTTGTGAGCATGACTCAGACCACTTACAAATGATCAGAAATATCCTGCAACCCTCCATTCCTACAAATATCTTAGATTCTCAAATGGGAAGATTAGGCAAGGGTGTATGGAGAGAGTTTTAGTCATGAATGTTTATGAATTATTTTGTTGTAATGTGGATCGTGTGTGTGTATGTATGTGTGTGTGTGTGTGTGTGTGTGTGTGTGTGTGAGAGAGAGAGAGAGAGAGAGAGAGAGAGAGAGAGAGAGAGAGATGTACTTTTTCCTATATGCATTTATTCACTTATTAACGTGACATCCATTGAGTACATATTTTGTGCCAGGCTATGGAGAAGCTGATGAGGATGAAAAGACTGAACAGAAACAGGTACCTAACTTGAAGCAGCACACAGCCTCGGGAAGGAGGCAGACAGGCTTGTAAACCATTGTTCACAGTGGAGTTCTAAGGAAGGGGCTATGCAAGCAGAGTAGTAGGGGCACCTGTCCCTACCAGGGGAGAAGAGGCCATTTGTGTTGTGTTTAGGGGGATGAGTAATGGCCCTCCCAATTGACACGGTTAAGGAGGCCAAATGCACTGGAATATTGCCCAAGAGGAGCAATAATTAGCTCAGTATGGTTAGAGTGTATGGAACATGGTGGCATATTGGGGGAGAGATGGGACGTAAGGCTTGAAGAGCTGGGCAGGGTCCAGATCAGGAAGGGCTGGAATACTACGCTCAGGAAAGCTGGGGAATCCACTGAAAGGGGCTAAGCAAGGCAGAGAGGATGTGATCTAGATTATTTCCACAGTTATCTCCGAATGCTGATTGTGATGGATTTGGGCTGATGTGGTTCTGTTTTGGGCTTGGAGTGACTCCCTTTCATCTGGATTGCATCTACCATGGAGCCCATGGTAGAGCTTCAATGGGAAGTTTGCTATCATTGTGAGAAATCAGAGCAAAACCAAAGCATTCAGAAGAGGCAGAACACCCTCATGGGCTGAACCTTGAGTGCTTTTTTTTTTTAACCCTCACCCAAGGGTATGATTATCGGTGTTTTAGAGAGCGGGGAAGGCGGAGAGAGTGAGAAGGAGAAAGGGAAAGAGAAAGAAACATTGATGTGAGGGAGAACATCGATTGGTTGCCTACCATACATGTCCTGATTAGAGATGGAACCCACAACCTAGATGTGTGCCCTGACTGGGAATTAAACCTGCAGCCCTTTGGTGTAGGGGATGATGCTCCAACCAACTGAGCCAAACAAGCCAGGGTGAGCCCTGGGTGCTTTTAAGAACCAGCTCTATCATCTTATATCCACATGGGCATGACAGACAGGAGGGAATGGCAACATATTCCACATCTGGGAACACTGCTCTGACTATATCAGGTGACACAGCAGGCTTCTAGGCTGGGGTGGACCCCAGAGACAGACAGAGCTCTGCACTGGCCTATGCTGTAGTACAGATAGTCTTGTTTGTACTTGAGTCATATGACTCAGTAGTCACAAGGTATTAGAGGAGTTTGAGGTAAGGAAGTCATGTGGAAATTCTGACCAGCCGCAGGAGTGGAGTCACATAACAGAACCCTAGGGTTCTTGAGCAAGGCCATATCATCCATAGCAGAGAACTGTTTGCTATTTGAAAAGCAGCTTTTGGCAAGCTATGAGACCCTAAAAGATAACTGAGTGTCTAATTATGGAACAGCAAGTTATCATGTGGTCAGAACTGTCCATTACGAGCTGGGCATATCAAACCCAATAAACCATGACTCAACATAAGAAGGAAGCGTTCCATTTAGTATTGGCTTGAGTAAATTCAAAGGGCACACATAGCTGAGTGGACAGATGGCGTAGATCTCATGTCACCTACCGCTTTTGCACTAATGCCTCTTCAACGTATGCCCATGGTTTCTCCATGACCAACTGATAGAAAGGGAGAAATCCTGAGCTTGGTTCATGGATGGGTTGGTGCAAACCTAGGATAGCTGTTGCACTACCACCTCACCTAGGAGTGGACCTAAAGGACACTGCTGAGGGCAATCCCCACGGAGGGCAGAGCTTCAGGGAGAGAAGCTGGTCATTCTCTGTGGAGGGAGAAGTGGTCTGAGGTCAAAGAGCGTGGTTGGAAAGACTGGGGACAAGGTGGTCTGGGATAGAAGCATATGGATGGGCCTGTGCGAGTAGGAACATTGTGTGGGGAACTTAGTACTGCATAGTGGTGTCCACCAGAGAATATACACTGCAGAAATATGACTAAATAACCACGTGAACAGGATCTCAGCCAGCTCTTTCCTTGGCCAACTCACTGGCAAGTAGATTACATTGGAAACTTTCCACCTGGAAACGTCAACAAAACATCCTGCACAAGATTAACATGTATTCTAGGTATGGTTTTTCCTTTCCTTCCCAAAGTGACTTCATTGGCATGATTATCTGACAGTTCACAGAGTATCTGAAAAACTGACAGGAGTTCTGCAAAACATCACCTGAATCAAGGGCAAAGGTGCCATGTCAGCGAGCACAAGATCATGGGACCCACTGGTCCTGCCTCATGCCATGCCATCCATAAATTACAGGCCTGCTATGATGGTGGAATGACCTCTTGAAGGCAAAAGCTGAAGTGCCAACTGATAGGTTGGAGCTAACCTTCAGGATATGATACACATCCTAACCCACACCATTGGAGAGAATACATGGCTCTGGCAACTTGGGGATGGAAATAGGAATGGCCCCCCTCCCCATTGCTTCTAGGGATCCACTTTGGGGATTTTTGCTTCCTGTCTCTGCAATTTTAGGTTCTGTGGGTGTACAGGTTCTGATTCCCAGAGCGGGGTACTTGCACAAGGGTTGCATACTGAATTTAAAGTTCTGGCTGTAACTGGTCATTTGGATTCGTCATGCCAGGGGAAGAGCAGGCAGAAATGGGAATTAGGGGTAACTGATCACTGTGCGGAAGCAGGGCTGCTGCTGTGTCATGGTGGCCAGGAAAATGTTTTTGCATTTAGAAGATTCACTGAGGCATCCCTTCATGTTGAGTTCTAACTAAATGGGCAATTTAGCAGCCCTCCTTTGGTGAAGACATGATAAGCAGAGCCTCAGAGTCTTCAGGGAGGAGGTCAGAATCCTCCACCAGTCACGTCACCTTGATCAGAAGTACTAGTTGAAGGTGAAAAGATCTAGAATGGTGGGAGAGGTGGGTGCTGAATTGATGAGTATCAGTTCTGGCTCCAGACTAACTAAGCACTGGAGACTGTACTTCTTCAAACAAATCTTCCTCTTATAAATTTCCCTAGAAATGTTGATGACTCAGAATCTCGGAGAAGCTGTGTATGGAAGGATAAACTTAAACTGGGAAACACAGGGCTCTGAGCAGTGCAGGAGGCAGACTCATTAGATCCTCTCTGCTGGGCTGGTGCATCTATCTCCTTGTGCATTGTGGTGACTGCTAAGGCTCACAGCTTCATTCATATCCAGAGAAACCTCTCCTGAGATGGGTGGTTATGCATCTCCCCTCCTGCAAGGGCAACCTGTAACCAATGACTGCATGGTATGATAGTAGTTATTGGTCGTGTCTAGCTGCCAATAGCATTAGGCTGAAGGTTGATATCAGCTGAAACCCTATCTTTGCTTAAATTCTTTTTCTTTTCAATAATCTTTTAAAAAATTATTATTAAATGTATGTATTGGGGTGACATTGGTTAATAGGATCATATAGGTTTCAAGTGCACATTACTATGATACATGGTCTGTATATTACATCATGTATCCACCACACATAGTCGAATAATCTTCGGTTGTCATATGTTTGGCCTCCTTTACCCTCTGTCTCCCCAAACCCTTTCCTTCTGGTAACCACCAGGCTGTTGTCTGTGCCTGAGTTTCAGCTTCATATCCCACATATGAGTGAAATCATGTGATTCATAGCTTTTCCTAACTTATTTCACATTGCATTATATTATCAAGGACCATCCATGCTGTCACAAATGGCAGTATTTTGTCTTTTCTTATGGCTGAGTAGTATTCCATATTATAGATGTACCACATCTTTTTATCCAATCCTCTATCAAAGGACACCTTGGTTGTTTCCATGTCTTGGCCACCATGAATAATTCTGCAATGAACATAGGGGTGCATACATATTTTTGAATAAATGTTTTTGAGTTTTTTAGGTAAATACCCAGAAGAGGGATTGCTGGGTCATATGGTAACTCTATTTTTAGTTTTTGTTTTTCTTTGAGAAATCACCATACTGTTTTCCATAGTGGTTGTACCAGTTTACATTCCCCCCAGCAGTGAATGAGGGTTCCTTTTTCTCCACAGCCTCTCAAACACTTATTACCAGTTTTATTGATAATGGCCATTTCCCTATTCTGCTCTCCTAACTCCTGTGTAGATTTCTCCTGAGACTCCACAAGAATCCTTCTTTTCTATTTCTGCTTCTAGGGAAACCAATGTAAGACAGCTGACCAGCAGTAGAGCGGTTTCTGAACAGGCAGCTCTTCTCTGTGAGCCTGGACACTATCCTACAGGCTCCCACAGGCTCCCAAGGCACCCTGAGGTAAGTGTGTGTGTGTGTATGTGTGTGTGTGTGTGTGTGTCAGACTTCAAGCCAGGTGAATCCCTCTTCACATTGATCCTGGGGGGATACAGGGCTGCTCTTTCACCACATAGTCATCTTTTAGAAATTCAAGCCCAGTAGGTGGGGAAACGCAGCCTTGCTTCTTCCACCTGGCATCTCCTGGAATAATGTGAGGGCTCCCTGTGGATCCCCCACCTCCATCTTCAGGCGCCTCGGGCTACTCTTGTCAGCTTGTGAACAGGAGGGCAGTGGGTGGATAACACCTGGTGAATAAATTTACACGCTGAAATAATGGTTTCCATGTTGGTTTTTCATAATTAACTAAACAGGCTGGAGTTAAATTTCATGTGTAAAAATCTTGTGAGGAACTGGACGAAAAGATGAAAGTTGATGACAGCAGTTAAGGTTTATAAAAACTTCTTTCCTCCTTGGGCTCTTCATTTCTCTTCTCTCTCTCTCTCTCTCTCTCTCTCTCTCTCTCTCTCTCTCTCTCTCTCCCTCCCTCCACACTCCTCATCCCTCCTTCTTTCATCCTCTTCATTCTCCTCATAAAACCCTCCTTGGTCCTGGTTGATTTTCATGTGTGTCCCTCCACACTTCCCTTCCCAGCATGTGTGCAAAAAGAAAAACAGTAACATCAACAGATTATGTCGGTGCTTCTGTAATTAGAAAATGACATCTACAGATGCGCCTCTGATCCTGCAGGGGGAAAAAAAATGAAAGTTTTGCTAAGTCTCCAGCATGAGAGATTTGGAAAATAAATGGGATGGCAGGTGGTGGGGCAGCCTTGGAGGATGCCACAGCCGTGCTGGGAGGGAGGCTAAGTCTTTTCCTCGTACCCAGCAGCTTGTCTGGGGTGGGGTGGGGCATACTGTGGAAACATTCCTCATTTGTGAAGGAAGACCTTGCACTTTTTGGGTAAGAGCCCACCATAGCTGCCCAGAGAACCAAGGCCTTTATCCCAGTGTCTGGCCAGATTTCAGCATTTTGAAACTTCACAGCTCACGTTGCTGGAGTGTTGGGGGGTGGGGGCATGCAGCATGCTGCTCTCTGAAGGGACCTATAAGAAAGGATGGCCCAGTGAAAATTTGCATTAGAATGGCTAATTTGTGCCTTCAGGAGATCCTGCCTCAGGGATTCTATGTCTCCTCAGCTGAAAGCACTAGGAGAATTAAGTTCTTTTCTTCTGATAGAAGAATGTTGGCATTGACAAATGAACAATTATATTTTCTCATCAACGGTTCCCTCAGAACCACAAGCCATAAAAAACTAACATCCACCTTTGCCGGTGGGCCTTTGGGACCCCGGTTCTCTATTAAGGTCTCAGGGATTAGGCTCCTTAACTAAGTCACAACCTTCCCAGTGCATGAACTCTCCAGGCCTGCTGTTTTTCTAGAGGGTTTTTGTGAGTCATATAATGTGGGATTTTATACTTTCTGTTGACATTTCAGACTCACTTTACTCTGACTCAGGAAGCCTCATGCTAGGTTTCTCTTTGGGATTGGACACAGACTGTGGACCTTCTGTAGGCTTCCTTGGGCAGTTTGGGGTAGAGGATGGATGTGTCTGGTGCACTTGATCATCCGAAGTGCCTCCAGTTCCCATCAAACACTGAAGTATTGAGATGCTGTATAGGTAAGTGGGTGTGGAAATCCATTTAACTGATAAAACAGAATTATCCACAATAACATATTACTTCAGAGATCCAAGTTCCTGAAAACAATGCAGTTTTTAATGTTTAAGAATTATAGGACAAAATTTATTTACCTGCCTTTGCTCCTCCCCATAACGTTTCTTTATTACAACCTCTTTTTTGATGGATTTAGGAAAACCATTACTAAGCAATAGATTGAACAGCAGACCTTCTAGTCTAGCCTATTGTTGAGAAACCAGATGAACTGCTTCTAATGTGGTTTCATCTACCAATACAGCCTTTCCTCTGCTTTCCCTTCATATGCATGCTCCGCTTGAGTATGCCCCTCGAAGGCACAGCCACTGTCTGTTAGGTATGCAGGCCTCTGCTCCCACCATCTTCCTCCCTGATGAACTTGCCTGTCATTCAAGGTTCAGCTCTTTTCCTAGCCTTTCCCATGAAGACTTCCCTGACTCTTCCAGCCCACCTAGTTTATTCTCTCTCTGGATTTCTGTTGCATTTGTAGTTAGTTCTATATAGTTCAGTGTTTATCTTGTGTGTTCTCTAAGGATTTTATGTTTATTTCATATATTCAATCCTTTGTATCTAGTAATAGTGGTAACAGTTTGTTAAGCACCTATTGTCTGTTAAGCACATTAATTACATTCATTGCAGCTAAACTTCAAAATAACCCTTTAAAGTGTTAGTAGCCTATTTTAGCGTTAAGAAGGTAGAGGCTCAGGCTGGTTTATAACTGCCCAAGTGGCAAAGCCTGACTAGGAGCCCAGGGCTGTCCAATTCAATTATCATGATCTCTGCTCGTCTCAGCCTTGCCTCTCAAAGGCAGGCACTGCACTGTGTACTTACCTTTTAGTTTTACATTATTCAGTCTACAGAAGCGGTGACATGTAAATTCCCAAGTGGTTCTGTGGTGACCACCACTCTACTCTCTGTTCCTATGAGGCTGGATTTTTTTGATTTCATATATAAATGATGTCATACATATAGTATGTGCCTTTCTCCGTCTGACTTATTTGACTTAGCACATTGCCTTCAAGTTTCATCCGTTCTGTCAAAAATGGCAGGATTTCCTTCTTTCTCATGGCTAGGTAATGTTTCATCATATGTACACTTCACATCTTCTTTATCCATTCATCTGTTGATGGCCACGTAAGTTGTTTCCATATCTTGGCTACTTAGAATAATCCTGCAATGAACTTGGGGATGTAGATATCTCTTAGAGAGATCTTGTTTTCATTTTTTTGACTTAGATACCCAGAAGTGGGGTTGCTGGATCGTGTGGTAGTACTATTTTTAATTTTTAAAAAATTAGAACCTCCATATTTTTTTTTCTCTAGTGGCTGTACCAGTTTACATTCCCATCAACAGTGCACAAGGGTTTCCTTTTGTCCACATCTTACCAATACTTGTTACCTCTTGTTTTTATGATTGCCATTCTAACATGTGTGAGGTGGTACCTCAATGTTGTTTTAATTTGCATTTTCTTGATGGTTAGTGATGTAGATCATCATTTCACGTACCTGTTGTCCATTTGTATGTCTTCTTGGGAAAAATGTCTGTTCAGTTTCTCTCTTTTTTAAATTAGGTTGTTAGTTTTTTTTTTGCTATTGAGGTGTATGAGTTTTTTTAAAAAATATATTGGATAGTAACCCCTTATCAGATATGTCATTTGCAAGTATTTTCTCCTGCTCTGTAGATTTCCTTTTTCATTTTTTTGATGGTTTCTTTTGCTGTGTGAAGCTTTTTAGTTTGATGTAGTCCCACTTATTACTTTCTACTTTTTGTGAAAAATCCAAGAAATCATTGCTAAGACCAATGTCAAAGAGCTTTTTTCCTTATGTTTTCTTCTAGAAGTTTTAAAATTTCAGATGTGTTTAAGACTTTAATCCATTTCAACTTATTTTTTCAGGGTTGTATAAGATAGGGGTCCAATTTCACGCTTCTGAATGTGGTTATCCAATTTTCTCAATACCATTTATTGAAGAGACTATCCTTTACCCATCAAGTGTTCTTGGCTCCCTTGGCTCTCAGTTAGGTGCCACTGGGGAGACTTATCTTTTATGAGTATATCATGGTACCCCTGTGAATTCTTCATGATATATAGATATATGTAGAATGTAGAAACCATGATTGTTGTGTTGTTGTTGTTTTTTCTCACCCAAGAATATATTTTTCCCATTGATTTTTAGAGAATAAAAGGGAGGAAGGGAGGAAAGGAGAGAGAGAAAAAAGCATCAATGTGAGAGAGACACATCAATTGGTTGCTTCCTGGAAGAGCCTCGACTGGGGCTGGGGATGGAACCTGCAACTGAGGTACATGCCCTTGACCGGCAATTGCCCCAGCGACCCTTCAGATCATGGGGTCGATGCTCTAACCACTGAGAAAATTGGGCAGGGCAAAACCTTGGGTTTAATTAAGAGATACGCTAAGTAGAAATATTTTATTTTCTGTCATTTATATATTATCACACACAAAGCTTTATGTTGTGATTCTGTTCATTGTTTTAAGCTTCTGGCTTTTAGCCAACAAGGTTTTTCTTCCAAATTTGCCCTCTTTTATTGAGTTGAACTATTTGTCCTTCTCATTTACCCCAGTCTGGGTCTTCCTATAAGAAATTTGCAGTCATACCATGAAAAATGCCTGTAGCACAGACATATGCAAAGTATTACCACTTTGCTTTAATCACCAGAGCAGAGCCACTCCATGAATAATTTGAGCCACAAGCATCCTGTTGAAAACCAAGACCTCTGGGTTGTGAGTCATCTGTTCTTTCTGTGGCAGGTGTTGGGGTCAAAGCACTTTGGTTCTTTACTATGGTTTGCTGAAAGGACAGTTAGCCATGGAAGTCCCAAAGCTACTGCAGGCAGTGCACTTTCATTAGATGAACATTCATTGGAGTTGGTTGTGTGCTATGCTAGAGAGTTTGCCTTTCTCCCTGTAGACTTGGGTTTTAGGTTCTCTGCAGTATTTCACGTGAAAGCAACTGCTGATGCAATCTAGTCTTTCAGAGCTGGAGCTTTTATCTGAATAACAAAGCCAACAAGCATTTTAACATGCCTATAAACCTGTCATGGTCTGTTTTATGGGGAGCCAGGTAAGGACAAAGGCTGGAGAGGCCATCTAGATCCTGCATTTGACTTGATTGAATCTTGCTGATACTAACTTTTAATGATTGTCATATCAAAGCAAGTGGGGAAAGAGACTACAGTACAACATAGTTACTTAAGAGGAGTATGAATACATGAAATATTGATTTAAAAATCATAATATACCTATGGCTGGAAGCTATCATTCAGTAATTCCTTCCTTCCTTCCAACAATCCTGATTAATAGCAATCAGGAGGCTTATGATAAGATACAAGATTAATTTGTAAGGGCGTTTATATGTGTATTATATGTCAAAAATTTCTGAGGATGCTTAAAATTTTTCTGTGAAGATATATATATATCTAGATTGGGGGTGGGGAACTATTTTTCTGCCAAGGGCCATTTGGATATTTAGAATATATACACACACACACACACACACACACACACACACACACACACACACATATATATATATATATATTCTTTGTATAGAAAGATTAATTACTACTTTACTTCTGTTACATTTTTCACTTGAAATTAATTCATACTTGCTAGAAACATATTTGGAAAACTTAGAATGGTAATGAAAAGTAGAGTTCACCCATGATGTTTTTACTTGGAGTTAACTATTAATTTTTATATATTTCCTTCTAGTAATTTCAAATACACATATAGAGCATATATACATATGAAACTAAATTTGATATATGTGTATGTTAGAAAATTGGAATCATTGTTGTACATAATTTGTACCATATGTTTTTAACATTAATATTTCTTCATAAACATTGCCCATGCTATTAAATATTCTTCAAAAATATGACTTTTAATTTCTACCTAATATTCTATTACAAGGCTGTACTCTAATTTACTGAATCTTTTTCCTATTGTGAGATCATGACTAGGTGATAAATATTTTTATATATAAATCTTTTACTACATCTCTCATTTACTTAGGATAGATTTGTAGGAGTGGTATTATTTATTCAAAAGTCTGAGCATTTTTATGGCTCTTAATATATATTGCCAAATAGCTTTCCAAGTTAAAATTCTAATACTATCATATGAGAATACCATCTTTTTTCATTTCTATTTGTATTTAAAAACATATTTTGATCTGATAGAAATTTCAACTTGTCTTTAAAAAAATCACTAGTTGAGCCGAAACCGGTTTGGCTCAGTGGATGGAGCGTCGGCCTGCGGACTGAAAGGTCCCAGGTTCGATTTGGGTCAAGGGCATGTACCTGGGTTGCGGGCACATCCCCAGTGGGAAATGTGCAGGAGGTAGCTGATCGATGTTTCTCTCTCATCGATGTTTCTAACTCTCTATCTCTCTCCCTTCCTCTCTGTAAAAAATCAATAAAATATATTAAAAAAAAATCACTTGTTGAACATTTTTTCCTTTTTTTTATATAACTTTTGTGTCCATTTTATTATTTGATAAAATTTCTGCTTATGTTCTTTCTTTTTCTATTAACGTATTAATGTTTCCTCTTGTTGATTTGTAAATTTAGTATAGTTATTAACCATTTATTTGCTTATAGCTAATAATTTTTTCTAATTAATCATTTAGCATTTACTTAGATTCTGTTATAGGCATACAGAAGTTTAAAAGACAGTTAAATGTATTCAAATATGCCAATATTTACTTTGTGATTTGACTAGTTTTTTATATTTTGAATGGCTTTCTTCAGATTAGTTAAATAGCTCCCTATATTTTCTTGTGCCATACTTTTTAAAGTGTACGATTCTTTAACTTATGTGAATATTGTTTTGGTATATACTGGTAAGATAAGACTCTAACTTTACGTGAGTTGACTGGTAGAGAACCAAGCTCTGGGGCTGAAGGCTTATATAGGTCTTATAGAAGGGCTCTAGAAACTTTCTCCTTTGTTATTGAATTGTTTTGCACAGAGCTAATAGAGAAAGGACTGATTGTGTGCTAACCCTGATGTGGAATCATTCACGATATTCTCTTCTTGCCCCACCTCATCTGCTAGGAGTTTGTACATTTATTTTTTAACATTGGTTTATTAATCTCTAAATTTGCTGTAATATGTTTAAAGAATGTGGCCTATATTTTTAGTTCATTGGGATTTCCATTGAGTCTCATCATGTAACAAAATAATTTTCTCACTCTTTTTGTTTTTAGCATTGTTGAAAGAATCAAATAGTTCTGTAGAGCTTATTATAAAGAGCAGGCATCTTTCTCTGGCCCCAACTTCCCATCATCTGCCCTTCTCAGAGGCTACCACTTCCAGCCCTTTCAGTAGATGCTTTTGGCATTTACCTCCGTTTGCCACATGACATATTAATATTGCTACTTTCCACAGTGGAGGACAAAGATTTATTCTTCTGATTTCTCCAGAGACATACAACCACACAGACATACTCGGGATCCTCACCCCATGCAGATACACCCTTTTCATTTTCTCCTGATATATTTGTAAATTTACAGTGTAATCTTGGTTTGGTTTCTATTTAGAATTTATGTTCTCATTACTCCATCAATACAATTCATAGCCAAGGAGCAACTTGGATGGGCTTATGGATTATTAGTGGTACTGTATTTTGAGCTGACTGGACTATTTCACTGGGAACCACTGTTGTTAGTGTCAGTCTTTCTTTTCGGACAGATCAGGTACACTAGATTGGCTTTTCGCACTTTCTGCTTATAGTGGACATCAGACCTGGTTGCCTGCATTGTGGGAAGTTCCCCCGGGAAGGAGGCTGGCACCAAGGGATGGTGGGGTTCGGAATGTCTGCTTAATCTCTTTATTTCCTGTATGGCTCAGGACCCTCATTCTCACCTGTATCTGATATCTCCTTGCCCAGGGCCTTCTGTTATATCCTAGGTAGAGATTAAACTTCCAGTCTTATGTGTGAGTTGGGAGAACTTGGGGGGAGGGGTGGCCAGTTGCCTCGCCACATGAAGTGGTGGAGGGATATGGGGATCTCATTACTTATTAAACAGACTTGCACAGATCCTTCTTTAGTCTGACCTTCACCTCCAACTAACAGAGGTACCTGGTGCTGCCAATTTCTGAGTCTTTTGGGTGTTTTTCAGGGTAAATTGGGTTTTTCATGGGTTTTCCCACTGTCAGCTTAGGATTCAGCTTTCTTGGGTCTGCTAAGTCAATTATCATGGGCCATCTGCTTTCCAGCTTCCAAAATTTTGTTGCTGTTGTCTTTTCTCCTGTTCTCTTTATCCTAATGGGTTTATATCTTTATAAAGACCCTTTTATTATCATTTTAGTGGGGAATCTTTGGGCACTATATGCAAAGACAAGCACTCACTTTGCCTTCTTTATCTAGTAGTCCATTTATTCTTTATTTAAAAAAAAAACTCTGTGTGTTCATTTTAGAAAAATTAGAAAATGCAAGGTAGGTAAACTATTTAAAAGTCACAAATAATCTCACCTTCTAGACATAACCATTATTAGTATAATTTTGATATAGAGCTATGAAGATAAATATATTTTTATTTATTAACTACAGGGATATGGGGTTATTATATGCAGACTTTTGGTAACCTCATTCAAGATCATCTTAACCTGGTAATAAAATTTACTTAATTCTTCATATTAGTCTTGATTGAAACAGGTAATAAAGATTGTCTAAATAACTTTGTAAATATGTTTATAATGCTAAATACAAATTGTTGAAAGTTAAAAAGAATTGTCTTATAATAATATTCTAGTTTTTAGCTACCAGATTATATTAAACAAAGAGTAAGGAATGAAGGTAGGTAGAAGTGTGGAGTATAAACTGCCAAATCATTTGTAGAAGATAATGGAATATAAAAATTCTGTTTTATTTTTTATTTTGATAATTAGATTAAAAATTCTTTGTTTAATTTATGTAGTGAAGACACAAGCAAAACCATCGTGGAGAGAAAAAAATAGCAATGAAGCAAATACAATACAAAGGAAAAACACAAAAACAGAAAATAAACGATAAAAAAAATAATTCCTCATGCAAAGTTCTCTTTTAATTTTTCTGTAATTTCCTGTCAGTCTCCTGCTAGTTAGTTAGGTTGAGTGGACCATGATGCTGATCACAGTAAAGGCCAATTTTCTTACTGAATGTAAGAGTGACTCTAGTCAGTCGATCTCTGGCACAAATGTGAATGGTTGGCAGCTCAAAGGCATTCATAAATCATGGAACAACAGATTACAATGTTGTGAGGACTTCTTTTTAATTGTATTAGATTGTAATATAATATATTCTATATATGTAACAAATATTCTATATTTGAAAATGGGCATCATTTATTGTGAACTTATTTATCAGGCACTGTTAGGCCTTTAAAAATGTATATACATCATCTCTAATTTTTGTGATAGTAAATGTAAGGTATATTTTATCCAATCATTTACTACATAAGGGAGCAAATGCTCAAAAAGGTTAAGTAACTTGCCCAAGTTAATGTAGCTATAGATTATGGACTTGAAGCAAGGGCTTTTGATATCCATTTCTGTGCTCCTTCATAAGGTGCTACCTTGAATTAAGGCCCACATATTTTCCCCTGAAGTATTTAACTGTGCCCCAGTTCAAATATTTCCCTGAAGGCTAATATTTGGAAAACTGTCAAGTTGTTAATTAAGAATTATAATCCTTGGTAAAATTTGGAGATTGCTATGTTGAGCAATGTTAAATACTTTTGGAGGCCTTGAAAATGGGTGTGTGTGAGTCATCAGAAGGAAGTACTGTGTACCCAGTTTTACAAACTTTCTTGATGATGGAGCCCTTTTTGTTTCTGTTATACCTGGAATTGACTCACCTAGAATAGTCTTATGGGGAACACTGATTTGGGACATTATGTTCCAGTAATCATCATACATTGCACCATAGATGTACATAGATCAAATGTACGGAGTCTTATAACTCCCTTATCTCTTATGAAAGAAAGAAATGGAAGGAAGGAGGGAATGTTGGAAGGAAGGAAAAAGACAAAAATGAGAGAAGAGGAAGCATCAGTTATAGACAGTATCTTCTTGGGGAATGTAGGCACTATGTTATGTTATTCAAATATACTTTCTTTGGTTTTGGAAATTACAATAGACAAAGAAACAAATGATATGAAGTTTCATGAGTGAGAGAATGTGTTTTAATTAGCTTTATATCTATAGTGCTGAACACAGAGCCAGTCACAGAGTTGGTGCTCAATAAATCAATGAACAAGCAAATGAATGAATGAGCAGAGCTACACAATCTGAGGTATGGGAGCGTTGGTGAGCTTGGGCACCACCCTTGATTTTTCTGCTCCTCTTGGGTGAAATGGAGATGAATGCTCCATTACAGGGTGTTGTGAGGATAACACAGATGGTACCATCCCTACCACAGTGTCTACAAGAGAGTAAAACCCAATACATTTCAGTTAACTTCCTTTTCTGTTCCAAGTGAAGATTTTATGCTTGATAATGGCATCTTATTTTAGAAAAACCTGTTTGTTTGTTTGTTTTTAGAGACATCTCAGTTAATGTCCCAAAGAAACAGGGGTTCCTAAAAGCTGACAGGAGTGGCCAACACTTAGTAACCCTTCAATGAAAGCAATGATGTTTTCCTATTTCTGAGTCGTCAGGTAGAATAATTCTGTACAACTTGTGTTTGTTTGTGTATGATGACATACAACAAGAAAATGCCTTCAGAGTAGACCAGAGACAGAGTGTCTGATTTCCCATAGATGTGTATAAATTAGTATACTCTTAGTATTCAGTCATCTGAATATCTCCAGGAATTTTTCTTCAAATAAGTAGTCCCTATCCTGATATACTTTTCTGCATGAGATAATGGGTTGTCTAGATTCATATGCTGAGTATTGATGGAGGCCCCATAATGTACAAATTTCTCCTCAACATAAATATGAGGATTATTTTTATAACCATCACTCAGCTGGTAACTAGCGGGGAAGCACTGTGTGATGCTTGGTTAGGAAAGCTAACATGTAAAAAACAATGGGCTCTTCATTATATGGGCCATCAAAGGAACCTGTTGGGAAGAGACAGGCAGGAAACAGTAGGGAGTGGGGCAAAGTTTATGGCTAGCTCATCTAATTAACACAGTTTTTTTCTGAAACAGAACAGAATCTCTGCAGATACTGAATCTAACATTTTCATTCCACCATCCTTTCTTTCTTTCTCACCTGCCTTTGCTCTCTGCCATGGTGGTGTTACCAAGAATCGAACCTTAGCTTGCTTTACCTCCTTCCATAGGCTTAACATTCTCAAAGGAAACAGGGGTGGCCAGAAGAACACCTAGTAACCCTTCAATGAAAGCAGTGATTTACCTTTTACCTGGTTATTGGATGGAATAATTCTGTGCAACGTGTGTTTGTGCGTATGTGGAAAAGAAAATGCCTTTCAGGACAGACTAGAGACAGTGTCTGATTTCCCAACCTGATAAGGCCTCCAAATGGAAAAGGAGAAAGAGAGTTAATTTTAAGTGCTGAATGTAGATACTTTCTGTTGCCTCTGAGGCCTTGCATTCTGAACTGGGGCACAACCGGACTTCTCAAATTTCCTTACACTTCCCAGCTTGGTTTTTGAGCTGATGGTATGTTGACGTCTCTCTCACCAGCAACAGCAAAAGTATGTTGATGTAGCTTCTTTCATCTGCATGGATGGATTGCTTTCTTCCAAAAGGCTCCAACTGCTGCAGGTGGATATGTTTTCATTATTTTTCACAGAAGAGCAAGGGGAGAGTCCTTGTCTGAGTGCATATCTATTCTTTAAGACCCAGCGAACCACATAGCACATACCTTCAGTGTATTTAGAAATATCTCTATTAGTGCTCAGCCAGCTAATGCTTTCAGGATAAAGGACAAGTTATTTTCTTTTTGTTCTCAAGGCCTCCCATCAACTAGCCTCTCCCCTTCCTTATTACCACACCTCCTGTTCCTGCCCAGAGACCTTCCTTTCCAATACTGCTTGCTGACCCACCTCCCTCATGGACCACATTCAGGGCTCAGCAGATCCTAGCTTCTCTTTAGGGACAAGTGTGGTGGAAAGATCCCTGCTATGAGTCAGAGCCATTTACTGAGCAAGACTTAAAATTAAAACCCCACTTTCTAATCTGTAAAATGGGGTGCTAAAATCAGTTTTCTAATATATAAAATGAGTAGCTGTATATAGACACATGGATTTGTGCAGATCAGAACAATAATGGTTATGCAAGCACTTTACCCTGGGGGATGTCTTGGGCTTTCATAGTCATTATGGCTTCACAGGAGGGGTGTCCCTGCTTATTTTCTTTTTCCACATCTTGGCAACCTCCCCCCATCCCTTCCTCTCTGCCTAATAAAATACTTTCCACCCTCAGGGCCCTCTTGGTTCTGCCTGCTTTATAATGCTTTATCCAGTGCTCTGACCATGTTGCTCTCTCACTGTTCAAATCACCTATAACCTTTACTGACGTAAGAATCTTATTTTGTCACTTTAATAAATAAATCAATTCTGTGTTTGATTTAACTTTCTTGCTTGTAACTCACAATGAATTGATCCTCCTTCTGACCAGTCCCAGTAGAATTACTTTCAGAAACTATGTACATTCAACATCTAAAAGAAATTGAACATCCATTAAATTTTACTATAACCTTTCTACAAACACCAAAGGCCTGGCATTGCGTGACAAACTAAGAAGTTTTCCTCCTCATCTCAGCAAATCTGTTGCCCCCTTAAAATCTGTGTGTGGGGAAAGTGGGGGTAAGGGGGAGAGATCAACCAAAGGACTTGTGTGCATGCATATAAGCATAAGCAATGGACACAGACAACAGGGGGTGAGGGTGAGGGCAAGACTCGGGGAATGAGGGGACAATGGGGGGATAAAGACACATTTGTAATACCTTAATCAATACAAAATTTTTTAAAAAAAACCTGTGTGTGTTTCACACAGTGGAGCCTGGTTCTCAGACCCCTTTCTTTCATCCTTCTGAGTCTACTTTTATTTTTCCCCCAGTGAGTAGCTCTCTGACATTTCTCACATAGATGAAGTTAGACTTTCTGACCATTTAGAGAGAAGGGAATAATTTTGAATCCTTCACAGTGCCTAGTACAACACTGTTCTGGGCATGGGGTAGGTGTATCCTCAAAAACTGTTGCATTGCATCCATACCGTAATAACCATGTAGCTATTGTGATGAAGAAACTCAGATTGATGGTGCCACAATTCTTGGGTCTCTAGGTGGCTACAATAAGTCTGGGAATGGCTATGTTGGAGCCTTGAGTAATGTAAGAAATGAGAGCCTTCATTCCATGACAGTCTCGGTATTTCCAACCTGGTAGTAGGTGAAGGCCTGCAGTTCACTGGAGTCAGTGGTGGGTGTGGGTATAGGAATCGGGCCTAGTCACTTTGCCTGGCCCTCTCTTCCTCCTCATCCAGTCTCCAGTGCAAGTTCCCCTCAGTTGGCCAAGTGGCCAGGACTCACGCAGTTGCTTTTTCTGGGGAGAAGAACCTTATGAGCACATCCTCCACAATCTTGTTTTACTACCCAGCCAGAATCTTATAATCCCACTTTTCCAGCCAATTTCACACATCTTTGATAATCAAAATAACCATGGAAAACAGACAGCACAGAGCTCTAAAGCCCCCTTCACAGATGAGAGAAGGGAAATAGAAGAATTATAAGGTTTCCTCTGTCACTGGCCACAGAATGTCTTTCTCAAAGGAAAGGCATCCCACTCCTTTACCTCTGGTTGCATTTATTTCTTTACTGCAGGGTGGGGCAAAAGTAGGATTATAGTTGTGAGTACACAAAACACAGAGTTTATTCTTGTATTATTATTTATTAATTATTGTATTATTTTCCACATGAACAACTGTAAACCTCCTTTTGCCCCACCCTATAGTTTAATTGATGCTATGGTCCATTTGTCTTACACCCTTTAGGTTTGTCAGCACTGAAGGCAAATTCTATCCATCTAATCTCATGGAAGGGGATTCAGCAGACTATTCTGCATGTATTATGGAAAATGTTTCTGTTGTGTTGGTGTTGAAAGTGGGGTTTGGGGGCACAGATGGTGACCAAAGGAATGAAGGTAATTTAGAAAGAGTCTCTCCTTTAATATGCAACAAAGTGGAAAGTGCACCTGGACTTCCATGGGAGAGGGGCCGGGAATGAAAGGGAAATGACTTCCAGGGAAGATGCACCTTTAACCAGCTCCACCCAGTTCATCTGGGTTAACTTTCAATGCAAACCCTGCACCGTCTACCTGCGGTTTTGTGAACAACATCTGGTTAAGAGATGCAGGTATGCCCTTTAATAAGTTAACCCAGCCTGTCACTGTTTGGGTTCCAGCTGAATTTTCCTGTTACCACTTCTATGATCAATGCTTCCAGACTTGACCCATGAAAAGTGGTGGGTTCCTTGAAATCACAGGCCATAGGCTGGAAGGCTTTAGGCCTCGTTTAACCCACAGATGTGTTTTATTCACTTATTTAGGGTTTAAAAATAAAAAAGAAAACAGTTCCAATCTTTACACATGGGGACGTTTCGGGTAACATTGTATTTTTGGCACCTTTAGAAAATTAATTTGTCTGGGGCCATGGGGGTTGAATAATTACATGTCAGTGTTTGGGTAGAACTAACTAGTAACCTGTGGGCTGTTTGCTACAGTTCTATATGGTTGCGCCCTCATCTTTGTTTCTTGCCTAGCCCCTGGGGTCAGTTGAGTTCCCCACTCTTCTGCTTAAACGTCACTGTGCTCCAAAACTCTTTTCATAGAGACATAATTAGAAGCTGAGAGAATCTGGTGGGGGTGGCTGGGGTGGAGAGAAAAAGGAAGGGGTGCCCAGGAAATCTCTTTAGGCTTCATTTAACTTTTCTTTTTCCATCCTACTCTTCTCTCTCATAGGTAATGTAATTCAGACCAGAATATTGTAAAGCAGGGATTGGAGGCATGCTAGGTTTGTTCCATGCACAGTAGGCTATACAGTGGTTGTCAATCCCAGCTGCACACTAAATTCTATGCATTCATTTAGAACGTGCCACTGCCGGGGCTCCACCCCAGACCAACTTAGTCAGCGTCTCTGAGGGTGGGGCCTAGACGTCACAAATGTTTGCAGCTCCCTAAGTGGGTCTAATGTGCATCCAGGATTGAGAACTGCTTGGCTAGGCTTTTGAGGAGGTTTACCGAGGTCCTTCAGGCCTTTGAAGTTATGAATGTCCTTTGCTATCTTTCAAGGCAGTTGTAGGGATGTGTCTTAGATAATGAACATCGTAACTATCTGTGTGCATCAACTCATTCTCCCGAGTGAGAGGTCGCACTCCTCACTGTTCTACTCTTCATTCCCAGAGTTCGCTGGGATGGCTGAGGGCAGGTTTCTTCTCCATCCAGGTAAGGGGTTGCTATGCAAAGAGCCAATGTCTGAGAAAACCTCAGCATATTGTTTGTGGATTTCAAAGAAATAACCTGGAGGACTGGCTGTGAAAGACATGGTTTATTAGGACTTACATGCGCACCCATGGCAGCCGATTGGTGAAACTCACTGCTGCACTGGTGGCAGCCACTACTAGGGAAGTTTTGTCAAGTTCCTTCTGGCTTGCGGACCGGCTGGCAATGGGGGCGCCAGACCGGTGCTATTGCTTTATCACAACCCAGACTTTCCCAGTACAAGGTTTTACAGAGTACAGAATACAAAGCAAACAGGGCATGCAGGGGGAGGTGCATGTGCCCATGCGCAAGCTGTGTGAGATAAAACACTAGCTGTTTACAATCGGGCTCACATCTAGAAGTAGTTTCTCTTTGGCCTTTCTTAGAACAAGGAGTTGGCCAGGCTCCCAAGGTCTCACTGTCTACTTACAGATGGTCTTCACTATATTCCCACAGTGTGGGATGGGGAGTTGGAGCATGAGAAGGGCCCCCCGTTCCCATTTACCATACAGGGGTCCAGTTCAATACTTACTCTCCCACCGCAGTGGAGGGTAATGCTTGTAGCAGCAAATGTCATTGGTTGTCACTATCCACTAACTAAATGCTCCATCCAAGATCATGAATCTTTTCTGAAGCACTAGGTTTCTTTAACTCACACACTGAACCACCAATAGAATAATAACAAGGCTATATTATTTTATTTTCTATTCCTAAATAAAGTATTAGAATAAAATATTATTTTTTTTAGCTTCAAAATAGATCCCAGCAATACAAACTGTGAAATTTTGCAGCTCTGTGTAGGGAAATAGAATCAGCAGACAGGGCTTGTCTCTCTGGCACTAATTCCAGCTGCTTTTCCAATGCTACTTTTTCTACACAAGTCAGAGCCACATGTGTGAGTAATTCCCAAATATATGAATAACTGATACATAGATAATGGGTACCTCCTGCAAGGGTGGGTAGGTGGTTTACATCAGAGGGTTCTAATCCTGGCTAATCATTCCATTTCCTCAGAAACTTAAGAAAAATACAGATACTTTGAACTTCACTTGAGACACACTTCATCAGAATTTATAATGGCTTCAGCATCTCTATTTTTAAAAAATTACCTCTGCTCATCCCTAGTAGGTCTTCTCATATATTGCTGGCAGGCTGGTAATTAGTGGACTCTTGTCTGAGAGGGCAATTTAATTCAGTCAAAATGTGAAATACACTTTCTTTTGAACCAGCAATTCTACTGCATCCTTTGGATGTATTTGTACTTGTATCAAACATATGCAACTCTGTGATAGAAAAAACCTGGAACAATCCAAACACTTATTAAAATGGAGTTGGTGATGCTAAAATCCTCAACAAAATTCTAGAAAATCGGATTCAGCATTACATTAGAAAGATCATACACCATGAGCAAGTGGGATTTATTCCGGGGATGCAAGGATGGTACAATATCCACAAATCAATAAATGTGATACATCACATGAACAAATGAGGGACAAAAATCACATAATCATATCAATCGATGCAGAAAAAGCATTTGATAAAATCCAACATCCTTTCTTAATAAAAACTCTCAGCAAAGTGGGAATAGAGGGATCATACCTCAACATAATAAAAGCCTTATATGACAAATCTACAGCCAACATCATACTCAATGGGCAAAACCTAAACTAATTTCCCCTGAGAACAGGAACAAGACAGGGATGCCCACTTTTACCACTCCTGTTCAATATAGTACTGGAAGTGCTAGCCATAGTGGTCAGACAAGAAGAAGAAATAAAAGGCCACCCAAATTGGAAAAGAAGAAGTAAAACTGTCGTATTTGCAGATGACATGATATTATCCATAGAAAACCCCAAAGACTTAATCAAAAAACCTACTAGACCTAATAAGTGAATTTGTCCATGTAGCAGGATACAAAATTAACACCCAGAAATCTATGGCCTTTTTATACACCAATAATGAACTCACAGAAAGAGAAATGAAAAAAAAACACATTTACCATTGCACCAAAAAAATTAAGATACCTAGTAATAAACTTAACTAAGGAGGTAAAAGACCTATACTCGGAAAACTATAGGACATTGAAAAAATAGATAGAGGAAGACATAAACAGATGGAAGAACATAGCATGTTCATGGATTGGTAGAATCAACATCATTAAAATGTCCATACTACCTAAAACAATCTACAGATTCAATGCAATCCCCATTACAATACCAACGGCATACTCAAAGATCTAGAACAAACTCTCCAAAAATTCATCTGGAATAAAAAAAAGACCCCGAATAGCCTTGCCCGGAGTGGGAATGGCTGTGGGGGACATCAAGTGGGGAAAAAGTAGACATATGTAAAACTTTAGACAATAAATAAATAAAGAAAAAAAATGGAGTTGGTTAAATAAATGAAAATATAGCTACACAATGGAATACTACATAGTTGTTAAAAATGATGTTAGATCATTTGGGAATGATATACATGTGTTGATGTGGGAAGATATGCATGTGTATTTTAAGTGGAAAAAAGTAGGTTGCAGAATAATTTGATTACTTTTGAATATGAATATCTGTATATGTGTTTATATTACACATCCTATCTAATAATAGACAAACATGGTAATTGACTGTACCTTCACTACGCCTCCCATTGGCTAATCAGTGCAATATGCAAATTAACCGCCAACAAAGATGGCGGTTAATTTGCATATGTAGGCTCCAAGCAGCGGAGGGAAGACTGAGGCGAGCTGGAGCAGCGAAGATGGAAGACTGAAGGCAGCTCTGGCCGGAGCAGCGGAGGCAGAAGACTCAAGGCAGCTCGGCCAGAGCAGCGAAGATGGAAGACTGAAGGCTCTGTCCAGAGTGAAGGCCTGGGTCCCGGGTGCCAGAGGAAAACCTGTGCCGGCAGCCAGGAGAAGGGAAAGCCTATTGCACGAATCTCTTCATGAAACAGGCCTCTAGTGTATATATACTCAGAGAAATGCACACATAAATGTATACATGCACATACATATATATTCCTTAGTTAATTTTTACAAGGATACTGTTAACCAACTGGATTTATTTACTTAGAGCATGTTTCCTAAGTCTCTCAATGCTCATTAGACTTGTCTGAGAATCAGTGTTGAGCTGCCAACCTTGGATTCTCAGGCTGTTAATGATCTTTGCATTCTCTCAGGAGACATCTGTGAATGTCCCTTGCCAACTGAAGGAGGTGCCTCCACTCTGCTCATATTAAGGCAGCAACTGGATTGGTTTGGGGATCCCCTTAAATGATGGGGCCCTTTCTGGAGTTCCAAAAGTAATATCTCTATTTTCAGGGAATGTCATCTTTTCATTCGTGGATGATGAAAATTCAGAAATATGTCTTTAGAATCAAAGAGGTGATCTTGTTCCCAAGTGGAAACAATATTTAAATAACTTTGTATAAATTTTATTTTGTAGGTTTTATTTCCTTAAGAGTTTCTTTTTATATTTTGTTAGTATAAGGAGGAGATTTATGATGATGAAAATTCATTTGAATCACTTGGTTTACTTCAGGAAAGCATGGGTGTTGTGAAGGTTCTTTTGCTTACTAATGATGGTAGGTACTACATAAGATGGTGGGGCACAAACATAGTTTCTCATTAAAGTGAAAGGACTACTGTTTCTTTGGTCCTGACACCAATTTTTCCTTTCTAAATTTTCAGATGGTTGTACAGTAAATGCAAGGACTATGAGAAAAAAAGAACATTTAAGTATTAGATAGGCATTGTGCTTCATATAAATTGTTTTATCTCTTTCCTGAATAACCCTGTAAGGAAATATTCTTCTTTTACAGATGAGAAAACATACAATGTGGCCTTGACTTACGAGTTTAATTCATTCCGTGACGGAGCTCGTTAACTCAAATTACTCGTATGTCAAATCAAAAAGTGAATGAATGAGACACGTGATGCTGGGCTGATGTTGTGGCGTTCACTGTGATGTTCGCTGCACCAACTAGCAGTGGGGTATCTGAAGCTGGCTCATAACCCGAATTTTAGCTCGCAACTCAAAGCAAAAAATTGGCTGAGAGACAGCTTGTATCTTGAAAAACTCTTTAGTCGGGACACTCGTAAGTCAAGGCCCCACTGTATTGAGAGGGATTTTGTGTTGCCCAAGATCCCATCTAGTCAGCAAATGTAGGGACTAGCATTGGGCCCCTATGGGCCCATATCTTTTCCACAGACTCTACCAAGCAAACCACGAGCTAATAAAATTTGTTTTAATCTTCACCCAAGGATATGTTTTCCATTGATTCTAAAGAAAGAGGAAGGAGGGGGGGAGGGGGAAAAAGAAAGAGAGAGAGAGAGAGAGAGAGAGAGAGAGAGAGAGAGAGAGAGAAACATTGATTGGTTGCCTCATGCATGCTCCCTGACTGAAATTGAACCTGCAACCTGGGTACATGACCTGACCAGGAATTGAGCCTGTGACATTTTGGTGCACAGATCAATACTCCAACCACTGATAAACACTGGCCAGGGTGACAAGCTAATAATGTTTCGTAATAATATTATGTTGGGTATTAAAACAACCCAGGAGTCACTTTATGAAGATTGGAAAATGCTGATAACATGTTAAGATGCTAAGCTTTTCCTAATTGAAATCCAAAATAATTCTTATTGTATAGGTCTTTCTTATAGGTGAAACTAGAGGCCCAGTGCATGAAATGCATGCACGGGTAGGGTCCCTAGGCCTGGCTGGCAATCAGGGCCGATTGGGGCCTTCCAGCTGCCAGTTGGGGCCTCCCTTCGTTCCACGCCACCTCCTGGTGGTCAGTGCACATCATAGCGAGCAATTGAACTCCTGGTCTCCTGGTCAAACTCCCACAGGAACAATTTGCATATTAGGCTTTTATATATATATAGATGGTAGCAGGAAAATATTTTTGGTATTTTCCCCAATGTATTTTGTCCTTTTGACTCTTTTCCAGTTCAGCCAAATGGACTGGAAATATTGATTGCTTTAGGGAAGGAATCTATGGTAACAATAATAAAATCTATATTAGTTTGCTAGGGCTGCCATAACAAAATATAATAAACTGAGTGGCTTAAATAACAGAACTTTATTGTCTCACAGTTCTGGAGGCTGGAGATCCAAGATCAAAGTGTTGATAGGATTGGTTCCTTCTGAGGGCTGTGAGAGAGAATCAGCCCCATGCCTTATGTGTAGCTTCTTGTGGTAGGCTGGCAATCTTTGATCTTTCTTGGCTTGTAGATGCCTCATCTTCATATGGCATTCTCCCTGTGTTTGTGCCTCTGTGTCTAAATTTCCTCTTTTTATTGAATTAGGGGCTCACCCATCCCACTATGACCTCATCTTAACTAATTACAACAACCCTATTTACAAAAGGGTCATATTCTAAGGTACTGGGGTGTTAATATTTAAATATATTAATTTGGGGGGTGGCACAATTCAACCGATAGCACAATCCCTGACATACTGGGGCTATGTGGGCCACATTCCTCGAGTAGATGACAAGACCTCAAAGTGGAAATGACCAGGTGGCAGGAACAGACAGAGAAGCCTCACCTTACAGGAGGCAGAGAGCAGCAAAATAGTCCTGTGTGGCTAAGCAGGCTTACAAGAGACATGGCCTTAGAGGGCTCATGATGTTTCCTGAAACCCCATGATGGTGCTGGAGCAGCAGGACCTGTTCAGGCACTGAGAAGATCCCCCTAAACTCAGAGTAAGATTCAAACTAGATGGTCTTTTTGGACAGAAATTGAGAAAGAATGAGCCTCCATATACGTGGAAATGTGGAGGAAGGAAAGTGATCTCAATTATTCTGACTCTGAGAGGACTCAGCTCTTCTCTCCATCCTCCACCAGCGTAGTGTCTGCAGCGTGGACTCAGGTGAACAAAGCTTGGCTTGCTCCAGGCCAGACAGAAATGAAGTCCAGAACTGTTCATGCCATTAGCACTAAAAGAGAAAAGCCTCGGGAAGGTAGGGGAGGCCAGGCCAACCTGAGGCTCTGGGTGTGGGATTCTCACGCAACCCCAGAGGAAGGGAAAGTGAGGAACTTCCCAGGGCGGCTGTTTAGGAAAACAAATTGATTGGTCTATTAGCCAACAGTTCACTGCACACTGGGGAAAAGCAAATGCTGACCATTTTTCTCTTCATTGCTGTTTATAGATTGAAACTCTTTCATAATAAAATGCCATGAGACACTAGAAGCCAGGTAGATCACTGAAATTTTCAAATAAAAACAGACTTTTCTAAACATTGGCAACAATTTCCTTTGTAAATAGGTTTAACCTTAGACCTGCTGTCATCTTGCATTTTTAAACAGGAAATTAATTTTCTCCATCCTATTGGTGTTTGAGGCAAGAGGGGAAAAAGTTGAAAAAGTGCCTGGGATTTCAAAAAGCTGCCATATAAACTTTAAAATTAAACAGATGTTATGTGAATCACATGTAAATTGGAGCCATGGGAACCTGGGTTGTAAATTGAATGGGATGTTCTGAAGCAGGAAAAGTGGATTTGGGGGCAATAATTGGGGACCTTGTGGATCACAATATCAAATGAAGATGGATCTTTGGGTTTCAGCCAGAGTTAAGAGGATAGTCCACATCATAAATTTTTTTTTTTTTGCAGATTTTAAACTTCCTGAGGGCAGACACCATGTCTTTCTCCACTTTCTATTCTCAGCATCTTGCAAGTATCTAGCTAGCATATAGCAGACACACAGACTATTTACTGAATTCAGTCCTCGGGGAGCAAGCTCTCAGTCACAGTAGGTAACTTTTAAGTGCTGAGATCCCTCTAGCTGACCTCTGTGTCATTCTTTACTGCTTTAGCTTAGATTTTTCCCAAAAGCAGAACCTGATGTAGGAACTTGGGTGCAGGTAGCATATTTTCCAGGTGATTCCAAGAAGCAGTGTGAGGGGGAGGTAACAATGGGACAGGAAATGGGAAAGAAAAAACATGAGGGAGAATTATCAAGGCCCCTGCTATAGACATTGGTGCGGAGTTTATTTTGCTGGAATTTCTTTGAAAAATACAGAGTACCTCCCAGACTTTCCAGCGTGAGGACAGAGGCTGAGGCATTTATGCACTGTTTCCAGTCCCCCTGTCAACAGAAGGTTTCGAGGCAGAGAGCGGCACGTACATGCACTTGAAGTGGGACACTTATCTTGAATTCACTGTGGGGGCTGGACTCAGAGGTGGGCCAAGAGGGTGTGAGGTGGGCATTGAGAGCGTCTTCACTTGCTGTAAGAGCTCCTTCCCTTCCTCCTCCTTTGGGAAGAGTCTCTCATTTGCTCTATCCTGGATGATGTTTATGGAGGCCTTTTAATTCCTTTTAAATAGAAACATTCACCCTTTATTTCATGTGATTATTTTTGCTATTTGGAGTAACACAGTGAGAGACCAAGGCTATTAAAAAGCCTGCAAACACATTCGCTCCCATAATCCTTAGGTGTATGCCACAGCCTTTCTAGGGAAAGATTCCTGGAGGGTCTTTCTGACCCAAGCTGAACCCAATTGACCTTATTGCTCTTTCTTTCTCAGTGCTTCCTATGGTGAGCATTGGCCCTGCTATACGAACCTTGTTTCTGCTCCTATCTTTGCTGACTCAAGTTTTTCACCTCAAAAGCTCTCTTTCCACTTTATACTCCTTTCTAGCTGTTACGGGGTTGAATTGTGTTGTTCCTTCCCCCAATTCTTACGTTGAAATAACCCCCAGTACCTCAGAATGTGACCTTATGTATATGTAAGTTTGTTGCAGATATTATTAGTTAAGATGAGCTTCCTTTCTTCTACTCATTTTGGGCATTGTTTGTTGTTATTTTTCTAGTTTCTTTAAGTGTAAAGTTAGATTGTTTATTTGAGATTTTCCTTGTTTCTTGAGGTAGGACCTGTATTGCTATGATTTTCCCTCTTAGGACTGCTTTTCACTGTGTCCCACAGATTTTGTGTTGTTGTGTTTTTATTTTCATTTGTTTCAAGGTGTCATTTGACTTCTTCCTAGACCTCATTGTTAACCCACTCATTCTTTAGTAATGTTATTGCCTCCATGTGTTTGTGTGCTTTTCAGTTTTTCTTTTTAACTGATTTCTAGTCTCATACCATTGTGGTCAGAGAAGATGCTTGAAAGGATTTCAGTATTCTTCAATTTACTGATACTTGCTTTGTGTTCTAACACGTGGCCTATCCTGGAAAGTGTTCCATGTGTACTTGAAAAGAATGTATATTCTGCACTGAAAATATTAATTCAGTCAATCTGGTTTACTGTATCATTTAAGGCAACTTTTTCCTTGTTGATTTTCTGTCTGGAAGATCTATCTGTTGATGACAATGAGGTGTTAAAATCCCCTACCATGACTGTATTACTGCCAATCTCTCCCTCTGTGTCCATCAGGATTTACTTTATAATTTAGGTGCTCTTATGTTTGGTTCATAAAGGGATACATTTTCTTGTTGTAGTGATCCCTTTTTGTGATATAATGTCCTTGTTTGTCTCTTATTATTGATTTTGTTTTAAAATCTTTTGTCTGCTATAACTTTTGCTACTCCAGCTTTTTTTTCATGAAATTTTCCATTTTCATGAAATATGTCTTTCTTTTCAGTCAGTGTGTGTCTTTCATTCTGAGGTGGATCTCTTGTAGACAGCATATATATAAATCTTGTTTCCTTATCCATTCAACTATGCTGTATCTTTTGATTGGAATGTTTAATTCTTTACATTTAAAGTTATTATAGATAGGTACATATTTATTTCCATTTTATTTTTTATAATGGTGTTCCTCTTCTTTTTAAAGAAGTCTCTTTAACATTTTATGTAATACTGGTTGGGTGGTAATGAACTCCTTTAGCTTTTTCTTGTCTAGGAAGTTCTTAATTTTCTCTTCCCATTTTAAACAATAGCCTTGGTGAATAGAGTAGTCTGGGTTGTAGGTCCTTTCTTTTCATCACTTTGAATATTTTGTGTGAAATCCTTCTGACCTGAAGTGTTTATATTTAGAAACCAGCTGACAGCTTTATGGGAGCTCACTTGTAGATAAATAACTGTCTTTCTCTTGCTGCTCTTAAGATTCTCCTGCAGGCCAATGTCACATGCTGCCTGTGACTTGTCCTGGGATACCTGTTTGGAGCTACAAAGAGATCTACAGTTTGTGGTTGCCCCTGCTGGGCCTGGGTGTTCATGATAGGAGGCAGGCTCCATACCAAGGCTGGCTTCCACCAGTACCCAACCCTGGGGCAGGTCAGCAAAAGTCTCAAGGCACCCTGGGATCTGCCTCCTCTTGCTGGCTGCTTGTTAGGCTCAGTTACTGAAAGAGTACACAGTTGTGTGAGTAGGTTCTCAATAAGTCACAAGGTAGGGGCGAGTGGTGTTTACCAATGGTGTTCACAGATTCAAACTTGGTGCCTGTGCTGGATCTGAGGCCACTTCAGCAAAAGTCTCAGTGTACACCAAGCCAACTGCCATCTTCCTGGGGCCTTTGTGGTGGTGCAGGGTTTTAGGGGGGTGTCAGGGCCAGAAGAGTTCATCAGACTAAAACAGATTAATATTTGGCCTTGTGTAGGGAGGGCTCTGCATAGAAACTGTGGTGCAGATGGGGCATGTGAGGGGGAAATGGCCATCACCAGAGAGCCACAAAACTCAGTCTCTCTTTGTCCTTCTCTGTCATCTTCTGAGTCTGGCTAGACCTCCTCAAGAGTCTTCAAGAAAGTTTGCAATGTGGGCCCAGGGTGGGAGCTGGACAGGGTGGGGCCACAGTGAATCAGGACTGATGCCCTATGGAGGGGAATGCTCGACCCAGGAAAGATGGCACCTTGGGTAGTGTGGGACATGGATTCAGGACAGGAACCTTGGCAGCTGTTCCTCCAGCCCTCTCCCTGTATGACTCCAGTCTGCTCTGAGCTGCCAGTCTCTCTACTGGAGCCCCAGGGGAGTGCTGACAAAGGAGATTTTGTGTGCTGGCCCTTTATGAAGGCACGTGATTTTTCTACCAGAACTGCCTAACCCCCTGTCTCTCCCTGGAGACAGATGGAATCCCCACTGATTTTCACCTCCAGTTGTTATGTGGGAACCTCTTTCCTACTCTGGTGCTCCAAGCTGGGAAGCCCAGTGTGGGGTGGAGACCCCTTGCTTCTCAGGGGGGGAATCTTTGCAGCTGAGATATCCCAGCCTATTACCCACCACTGCACTTGGGTGCAGGGCCAGGCCTTTCTGTGTCTCTGTCTTTCTAACCACACTAGAAGTGGTTTCTTCTATAATCCTTGGTTATAAGACTTCTGTTCAACTAATCTTCATTTGGTTATTCAGGTTGATTGTTCTATAATTTAGTTGTCATTCCCATTTGTCCTAGGAGGAGGTATGTGTACCTTCCACATACTCCCCTGCCATCTTGCATCCCCCCAATCTGTGTACCTTTTGTGCTGAGGTGTCTGTCCAGACCTTATGCCCATTTTTTAATTGGGTTGTTTGTTTCCTTATTGTTGAGGATTAAGAGTTTTAAATATATATTTCGATACAAGTTTTTTTCTCAGATCTGATTTTGAAAACACTTTCTCTGAGTCTGTGGCTTATGTTAAAACTAGGGGCCCGGTGCACGAAATTCGTGCACTGGGTGTGTGTGGGGGGAGGGGAAGTGTCCCTCAGCCCAGCCTGCCCCCTCTCACATACTGGGAGCCCTCAGGCGTTGACCCCCATCACCCTCCAATTGCAGGATCGGCCGCTTGCCCAGGCCTGACGCCTCTGACAGAGGCATCAGGCCTGGGCAGGGGACCCTCATTTCCCCCCATCACTGGTTCTGCCCCCAGCCCAGGCCTGATGCCTCTGGCCCAGGCTTCAGGCCTGGGCAGGGGACCCCCAGACCTCTCCGATTGCTGGCTTTGCCCCTTGCCCAGGCGTGATGCCTCGGCCAGAGGCATAGACCCCCATCACCCTCTGATCGCCTGATCGGCCCCTTGCCCAGGCCTGACGCCTCTGCCAGAGGTGTCAGGCTTGGACAGGGGACCCCCATCTCCCCCCTATCACTGGCTCTGACCCCCGCCCAGGCCTGAGGCCTCTGGCCCAGGAATCATGCCTGGGCAGGGGACTCCCATCTCCCTCTGATCGCTTGCTCCACCCCCTGCCCAACCCTGACGTCTCTGACCCAGGCTTCAGGCCTGGGTAAGGGGACCATCATATCCCCCCAATCCCCGGCTCCGCCCCCCCAGCTCCCCGCAGTTGCAGGCTCCGCCCCTGCCCAGGCCTAATGCCTCTGGCCTAGGCATCTGGCCCGGGCAGCGGGGACCCGCAGCTGCAGCGTCCCCACGATCATGGGCTCCGCTTTAGGCCCAGGCAAGGGACCCCTAGCTCCTGGGACTGCCAGCTTCGACCTTGCCCAGCTCCCATTGCTGGCTCCACCCCTACTTCCTGCTATCACTGGCCAGGGCGGCAAAGGCGCCTGATTCTCCGATCATGGCTGGGGGGCAGGGCAAAGGCGGCCCCAGGGCCGCCTTTGCCCTGCCCCCCAGCTCTTAGCTCCTCCCTGGGTTTCCGATCACTGTCAGTGGCAGGGGGCTTCTTTCTGCTTTCCCTTTCGCCTCCCTGCATTGTGCCTACATATGCAAATTAACCGCCATCTTGTTGGCAGTTAACTGCCAATCTTAGTTGGCAGTTAATTTGCATATAGCTCTGATTAGCCAATGAAAATGGTAGCGCCGTATGCCAATTACCATTTTTCTCTTTTATTAGTGTAGATAGGTAGAAAACTGACATCTGCAAAAGTGTCCTCTTTTCCCCTCTCTCCTAGTCCCTCTATCATTAGAGACTTCTTTTTCTTCCTCCAGGGAGAGTCTAGCGAGTCCCCACTTCAAGGACCTATGTTCTCTGCTCAGTGGGGGTAGACAAGAGATATGTCTCTGACTTGGCAGCCTCAGACTAAGTGTATTTTACTTGACATGACTTTGAATGAGATGACAGCTCTCTCCCTTCTCCCCACTGAGCAGAGCTCCACTCACAGAAGCTGGATGTGCTGGGTATGTGGGCTGGGCTGGCACAGGACTGGGACAGTTGTCACTGCTGGAGGACCTGTGTGGTTTGGTCGCTGTGGCCTGCCCCAAAGCCTCAAGGCTGATGCTCCGGCTTACCTTCCGTAAGGCCCCATGTGAGGTCCCTTCTGCTCACACAAGCTCAAGTGGGTCCTGCTGTTGCAACTGAGAACTTGTTACAGCATGTTCATGCTGGTCCCTGTGACAGGCTGAACCTCCCTAAACCGGCTTTTCTGACAGAGAGGAAGGGGTTTGCAGGGAGAGGGAGCAGGCCAGAATGTGTAGGCCCTACCCTCCAGTGTCCTGGATGGGAGGGTCAGGCTGCTCAGCTCAGGTAAGTTATGGAGTGTGTGTTGGGGGGAGGGGTGGGAGGGAGTAAGGTGGCGGGGGTTAAGAGTGGAGCAAAGGGCAAGGCTGAGGCAAGATGGATGGATCTTCTAGCTGGGCATGTCACTCCAAGCCCCTTCTCCTCCTCCCTCCCTGAGTTCTCAGCTCCAGGTCTCCTCACCCCTGCTTTCCCCCAAAAGGCTTAAAGTGGACAAGATGACTTCAGATGTAGTGACCTGCCCCCAACACCTTAAAATCATGTTTACATTAGACCAAGAATCTCCACTCCTAGAGACCTGTTCTAAGTAAAAAAAGATTTATGGACACAGATGTTCCCTTCAGCAAGATAATGTGAAAGAAAAATTTTAAATGGCTCATGTTCCACATCAGGAGCTTCATAAATTCCAATGTGGGGACACAGAAAATGCCACAGAGGAAAAGGACTGACTGCAGGGTCCACCCCTAGGGAAATGAGGTTCCAGAAGGGAACATGCCAGGGAATCCTCCCAGCTCAACACTCCCAAGTGAGCATGCACCCATGTGAACACACACAGGCGCCCACACATGCATGCATGAGCATGGGAACACAGGTACACACATGTGCACATACAGACACAATGTGCACACACAGGGAAAGGACTGGAACTGTGAGCGTGCCCGTCAGGGCTCTCCTCCCTGGGAGGACTTTGTTCTTTACTTGATTCTGAAATGCTTTAGAATTCATTATTGTGCCATAATAAGCCTTTTTTTCTTGTCATAAATCCTTTACAAATTAAACTAAATAATGTACTTTACACCATAGATGAGTGATCAGTGGATAACATTGAACATGTAACTTTAATATTTTTAGAACTATCAAAGTCATACATGCATTATAAAAAATTTAGATATTATCACCTGAAGAAGCTAAGAGATTTGCAAGTTGTCTGCTAGGTGACCATCATGAGTGCCTAGGTGGGTATCTCTCAGGCTCTCCCTTCCTCAATCTGTTTGTCTGTCTCTGTCACAGGCAGATTCATTTTCACATATGTGTGCCTGCCTCTTGAAATAACAGGTAGGATCATGGATGCAGAGAGTTGATCCATGTGTCTCACATGTGAGGACCCTGAGGTCTTTATCTCTTGGTACGTAGAGACCCATGGACCCACTTTAGCAGCTGCTCAGCTTCCCTCCTCCATGTGGACAGGACTGGTGGATCCCATGCCCTCTCCATGGACATTAGTGGTTTTACCAATTCCAGGCTATTCCATCAGTGCTCTGATGGGCAGTCTCAAAAATCCATCTCTGACCAATTGTGCAAGAATTTCTGTGGGGTAACCCCTAGGGGGAGCACTGCCAGGTGCACGTGTGCCCCTTTGGGACTTTGGCATGTCCTGCTCACTGTTCTCCCAGAGGAGGGGCCTTTCCCCCTCCTCCCCAGGGGACCTGCTGGGGCCTCTGCTGCCTCACTTTGTCCCCACCAGCCCAGAAGCCTGCCAGTCTGATGGTCACAGTGCTCTCTCCTCAGTGTTGACAGTGCATGTGTCCCCCATCGGGGAGGTGGGGCACCTATGACAGGTACTAGTGTGTGCACTGCCTCTTGTTGGAAGTGCATGTGTTTGCTCTTTGTCCCTTTAGAAAATGACTTTCTAGAGTTTTCTGCACCACAGGGCTTATAAATCTCTGGCCGTGGGTTGTGAGGAATGCTTTTCAGCTTGTGGTGTATCTCCCCAGATTTCTGTATTTCTTCTTTTAGTTTTGGGCACAGGAAGAGCTAGCATTGCCTGACTGGCTTTTGGCCCTGGGGTCACACTTAGCACAGAGGTCTCTACCCTGAGATTATGCACGCACTTACTAAAAGGGCTTCTTTTTTACATCTTATCTCTAATTATTTGGGATTTCCCTTTCAAATAAAAAATATCATTTCAGATAAAAAAATAAATTTATGTAAGCAGGCACCAAAAGGCACCTAGGGTAAGATTCCATGTATAAGAAACGTCTAGAACAGGAAACAGAGCAGAGACAGAAAGCAGGCCAGGGCTCACCAGGGGCAGGAGTGGGGAGTGAGTACTGCTGGTGCAGGGTTTCTTTTTGGGGTGATGGAATATCCCCCAACTAGATGGTGGTGATGCTTGCACAACATTGTGAATATCCTTCATGCTCAGGAATGGCACAATTTAAAATACAAACAAGACATTTATTTATTTATTTATTTATTTAAGTCACCCCATGGAGAAACAAAGCATGAAAAAGGAAGAATAGAGAAAAAGACCACAAAATACCCTGAATAATAAAAATTTAAAAATAAACAACTGAATCACCCCATGAAGAAACCTAAAACAGAAAAAGAAAAAGAAAACAAAAGAAGAGGAAAAGATCAACGAGGGGAGGGTAGCACATGTTTTTCTGAGGGGAGATAGTGAGCAGTCTCAGCCAGCGGCTCTGGAGCTGGCCCTGCTGGGTTTTCAGGAGGCAGCTCCTCCCCTGAGGCAGGGTCCAGGGCAGGGTCCAGGGAGGGCTCCTCATCCAGGGGTGGTGGGGCCTCAGTCATGTTGGCAGGTGCTTCTCAGGCCGGTCTGGCTCCACAGCTGCAGCTGGAGTGGCTGATGGAGGTGGCAGGACCTCTGGAGGTGCAACACCCCAGCTCTGCCTCAGGCACCTCAGGATGGGCTTCAGGTGTTACTACAGGAGTCTTCTCTGCCTCCTGGGCTGGTGCTGGGGTTGTGAGAGGATAAAAGATCACCCATGTGCCTGCTTTTCTATGTGCCCCTTTCATCTCCCCTCAAGGACATAACAGAAGCCATAGCCTTCCAGAGAAGCCATGGCTCAGGACCCACCACAGGACGTCCTCCCTGCTGGAAGTCCAGCAGATGGGTGGTCTGGGGCCAGTCTTTGCCCCTGGCCAGCCTCTGGGGGTGCTCTCTGTGTATCTGGCACTGAGACCTCCCCCTAAGCTCCCATGCACGTCCACCCCTCATCCCCGCCACCTCCTCCACCTTCTCACCCTTGGGCTCTGCCTCCTGGGGCTGCAGCTCCTCTGGCCCAGTGTGATTCACATGGGCCTGGTGCTCCAGGTAGGCATCACACATTGGGAACCTCCTCTGGAGCCTGGGGGGCTCCAGGAAGGGGTTGCAAAGTGCCATCTGTCTTTGCTGACTGAGCAGCTTCCATGATGGAGGTCTGTGGAACCTGATGGGCTTCTGGGGAGGACTCCATCTCTGTCCACTCAAGGGCCCTGGTCCCCCATTCCCCCAGCTGTCCATATGCACTTTGGGCCTGCTCTGGCCCTCAGTAGTATGGTCCACCTGCCCCTCAGTGGTGAAGGCAGGGCTGGGGTCTTCATGGACCAGCTGCTGTTCTTCCAGGACTGGGGTTGAGCTCTGCAATGACAGTGACCGGCAGCCGGTTCAGAGGCCTCAAGTCCTGCCCGGCCCTAGTCGCAGCTGCTGCTTCTGCCCACTGGACCTTCTGCTCCCGGATTAGGCCCAGCCCTGTGTCTGCACAGACCTCCACCCAGGGGAAATGAGATTCACCTTCAGGGCTCGGGATAGACCTCAGGCAGAGGGCGCCACCACACTCCACACCCACCCAGCCAGTCTTGACCCTGGGTGTGAACATGAGTGGTTCAGCAGGTTTCTGCTCAGGCCCTTTCTATGTGAGCCCCTCTCCTAAACACACACACACACACACACACACACACACACACACACACACATGGATGTGCGTGCTCAGTGGACATTGGGCTAAGAGTGGTGGCTTGGCCCTCACATAACCACCCTGGGCCTCCCTGTGTTACCTCTGGCTCCAACTGTGTCAATGGTGATAGGGGTCTGGGCTGAGTCCCGAACCAGCGGCAGCCACTGCGGAACCTACTGTCATCGCTGCCTCTCTTGAGACCTCGGCCTCGGGACACGGGGAGACAACACGAAAACATGGTGTCCTCTCCAGTATCTCTATCCGAGTGAGCCGGGAAGGGGCAGTTATAGAATGGGGCTCCCTCATTACCAGGCTTCCAAGTTCTGATGTGCTCCATTTTCAGGAAGTGAGGTCAGTGTTCATCAGGAAGTGAAGTCACTGCTCTTGTCTGGGCAGGTGCTGTGGTAGTGGACCCAGGCCGGGGAGACTCATGGACCCCACTGGCACAAGGTGCAGCTGGGTGTCATTGTCTCAGGAAGCTCCTGTTTCTGTTGCTCTTTTTCTGGAGTGCTTGTTCTCCCAGTTAACTCTTTTAGCATGTACTTCAATGTGCAGTGTCGTCTTTTGCAAGGCTCTTAGTTAATCCTCTTCCATAACTTTGAATTGTACTTGAATTAAGGGTGGCATTTCAGCAGGCAGGCAGCTTGACCATTCTTGTTGAACCCTGTTCAGTAATTACTGACTTTAGTCTCAACTAAAAATTCCTAGAATAATGACTGCTTGGCCCATTGGGGTCAGGCATCCATCTTTGGTCAGTTCAAATATAGCTGGTGTAGAGGGTATTCTCTTGGTTCATAGCAGTGTCTTTTTGGTGTGGCAACTTTTCTAGTGAAGAAGTATAGTGGGGATAGAGACAAGACCATCTTTAGAATACAGGTTATAGGTGGAATGTGCTTGGGATAGGAGGATTCATACCAAAGGATGCAATGTGATCTGGAGGAAAAAACCAATGGGAAAATGGAAGAGAGTAGGTATTATAGGAGGAAGTTTGGTGGCCATATGATGTAGGTTTAGATTTTGTCTGATTATTTCTTATAACATATTCATGTGTGCATGCACACACTTGTATTCCATGTGACACAACTTACAGAAAAAAATTAAATTTACAACTAGTTTAAGCTATTTCATTCTTATTTCTCTACCTTCTATAGACAATTGTTTATTTTTTACATATAATTTTCTATAATCAAAATTTAATTATTTAAGACTGCTATCTGCACACCAAAACCCACAATATTTTTATTTCTCAGCATATAGAAAAGCTGAGTGGGTCCATATAACTAGGTTTTGTTCAGTGGTACCTAATCCTGGCACCTGAAACCTTCTTAACCGATCTCCATACTTTGTCACTGTTCCTGTGTCTACCACCTCAATCCCAAGGATACAATAGTAGAGGACCCCAAATCCCTGGAAGTTGGTTAAGCCATGGGATAAAAAAAGTCCTAGGCTCTTGAATGAAAGTATGTATAGAGCAGTGAGAAAACCTTTGTCTCAGAGATTTCTATTACATATAACATGAATGACGTACGGGTAGTACCACTGAGTTTTTGATATTAATTGCTGTGGCTGTTAGTTTTGTCTTTGCCAGTCTATTAAGAATATATATTGTTTAATTACTTTTTTCAGTTATAGTTGACATTCAATATTATATTTGTTTTAGGTATACAGCATAGTGGTTAGACATTTATATAACTTATGAAGTGATCTCCCTGGTAAGTATAGTACCCACCTGGCACCATATATAGTTATTATTAACATATTATTGTACATTGCAGTGAGTACTTTAATAGTGCCAATTTGTATTTTTAATCCCTTCACCTTTTAATGCATCCCCAAACCCACTCCCAACTGGCTACTATCAGTTAGTTCTCTGTATCTATGAGTCTGCTTATGCTTTGCTTGTTTGTTTATTGGATTCCACATATAAGTGAAATCATATGGTATTTGACTTTCTTTGTCTGAGTTATTTCACTTAGCACAATACTTTCCAGGTCCTTCCATGTTGTAGCAAATGGTAAGATTTCATTCTTTTATATGGCTGAGTAATATTCCACTGTATGTATGTACCAAATCTCCTTTATCTAGTCATCTATTAATGGACATTTAGGTTGCTTTCATATCTTGGCTAATGTAAGTAATGCTGTAGTGAACATAGGGATGAATATGTATCTTTTCAAATTAGTGTTTTGGATTAATTCTTTTCTGGAGTTTCTGCCTTTTCATTTAGTGTGTGGCAGAGATGGTGGCATAAAAAATTAAATATAAAATTTAATATAAAACTAATAAATCCATAAGATAGATTGATAAGGTTATAATAGAATGAACATTAACTGCAAAGATAATTTGACACAAAAATTTTAATTTAATTTTTTAGTGAAATACCAGCAGTGTACTTAAATGTCTAATCCTCAGGAATGGCATATAATTATTTAGTTTTTTATTTTTTGACTACAGAAATTGTTTGCTTTACACAGAATGTTTACATTTAATCAGTCATAAATAAGTTCATTCCAAAATACCAGCTAAAGTGCACCCTTTTATTTTTACTTAGGTAGTTCAGGGATAAATTTTCTTAAGGAAAAAAAATTCTTCTCTCTGCCAAATGATTAGCTTTTGGTAATGGAAATGTAAAAGAGAAGTAATTTGTTAATGTTTATTTTTTCCCTACCACACATGTAGCTGACATAGATACATAACAAATTGATATATACAACCATATCAACACACACACACTCCCCTATATTAACATGCTTCACATGTTGGTATTGGTATTATGTCTTATTTTATTTTGCTGCTTTGAAGTTTCAAACAGTCTTGTACTAATTTGTGTATTTTGTTTTGTTATTAATTCTGAGTTTGCAAGTTACAAAATTTTCTAAACATTGTAGAAAAAGCCCTGGACTAGAGTCAAGGATTCTGTTCTCATCTCTGCCACTATTTGGCCTGTGACCCTAGACAGTACCTCATCTCTTTGGATCTTGATTTTCTTAACTATATGATTAAGTTGGACCTAGAGAATGGACCTTGGCATCAGACAGACCTAGCTGACTTTGGCAAGTTCTTAGCCTCTTTGATCCTCATTTCCTTAATTTATAACATAGGGATGATACCTTTTCCCTCTCAAGTCAAGGTGAGTATTCATGAGACATATCTCAAGTCCTGATTCATAGTGAGTACTTAATTATTTGCTTCCCCTGCCCTGCCCTCCATATATTGAAAACTAACCACTTTCTCCTCAGAGAAGCTGCAAATATGTAATTTAGTTTTCCTTTTTTTGTTGGAGCTTAGACTGCTGTAGCTTTTACTAGGCAGAAATGGACTTCTGGCCTATTCTCTTGGTGATCAAAGAAAATATGCCTAGAAAAGAATGTATGGATTGGAGATAATGACTACCATACATTACACACATTGTGAGCACACATACCAGGGGAGCACCCAGTCATGTGCAAAAGCAGGAATGCACACACTCACATACACACACTCAGAGTTTGAACTTGGTATCTATGAAATTGAGTTAGCCATTACATGTACCTTTCTGATCTTCTTACTCACTCTGTATAATACCATCAGAGACAGAGGAGGAGAGAAGAGGTGGGAGGAGGATGGGGTTCTTATATTTACTGCATGATGATGCTCTGACGGTATCAGAGAAAATTTACAAGGAAGTCATTGAAGAAAAGTTATCAAGATATGTCTCTACAGTCCATGGCTTATAGTCTATGTAGGGTGTTGATTTCTCTTTATAATTTGTAAAAGATCATAAATGAACACAAACACTACTGCCTTCCTTCAGCAGAACTTTTGTTGGTGAGATTGAGAAGTGTCCCAATTGAGAAGTGTCACCCTGTGAGCTGACCAAGGTGAGAAAGTTCCCTTGTTACTCTCCAGAAAGGGAGAGGTTGCAGACAGTCCACTCATTGTCCTGACTATCATCATACAAATGGAGAGCTAGCCTAGGGGCAGGAAACCTCAGTTATTGACCTGCTTTGCTGCTAACCAACTTATAACTTTCAGCTAATATTTTGGTTTTCCAGTCCTCAGTTTCCACATTGTAACATTAGGGAGTTAGATATCATTGGTCTCTAACATCTCGAGTTTTAGCATTATATGATTCAAATACAGTTTTTCTGGAGTATGTTCTAATGCATATGTCTCAAAATAAACTAATTTTTATGTCATCTTAGTCCATATTTTTGCCTTTGTCTATGCAGTATCTAAACTAGACAATAATTTGCTTAATATTTTATATTTCAGTCATGGTTACAATTCTCCTCCTCCTCCACAGTAATATTTGAGAATTTACAGACTTGATGATAAATACATACACACACAAATACACACATGCCGAATCTCCAGCTATTAACATTTTTGTGTATGTTCTTGCATGTAATAACACATTTTGAGAAATGTTGCTATGGTATTTTTTTAGAGCGATTAATATACAACTACTCAAATTTAATTTTTTTAGCTTGAATAACTTAATCTGGTGGGGATTATAAATTGATATATCAATATTTATGCTGGTTCATAGGCTATTTACCAATAGCCACAAAAAATTTGAAGTGTTTCATTTTTGCTCCAGAAAGCTGTGAGAAATGGTAACCTTGTCTTCCCAGTAACACCCGTTGATCTCCACCTGAAACTGTGTAACACAGATTATAAGATGAGAAGAGCTAGAAAGCAGCATTAGGAGGGATAGAAAAATAGCTCAGATCAAGCTATGGGTAATAGAACTTTCCTTGTTCCCTGAGAAAGCATTGGATCCTATGACAATGCATATGTATGTTCTTCTATCTCTTCTATGTTTTGGCATTGAAGTTGAATTGCACACACATCTCCTTTAAGCTCCCTTTTAGATATCTAAAATATCTAATGTGCTTACATTTAACTAATTAACCTTGGAAGATGAATTCCTTGGATGTCTTGGTTTTGAAAGAGTTCCACAAGAATTGGAATTCATGAAACATATAGCAAGTTTAACCTAGCCTATTTTGAAATCACCTGATATCAATTAGCATTCCTCCAGCTTGGGGCTGATTTATGATGCCCTTGTAAGGCCCTGAAAATATGAAAGCAGAGAAGCAGTATTTCAAAATGCAGCATAAAATCAACAATAAAATGTATATTTATAACCTGAAAAGTATGATTTCATCTTGGAGAATTACCAACCCAATAGCAGTAATAAGCATGATTTTCATTGTACCATATTGTACTTATTAAGCACTTCAGGGGACTTGTGAATAAATCAAATTGTGGGCTCAGTTTTGGATATCTGAATACATATTTTTAAACATTGTAAAAATGTGGAAAAGTATCACAACTGGTTATCATTTGCTCGTGTTTTCCAAAAGGGTTTAAATAAAAAATTTATCCTTACATCTTCCTATAAGCTGGACTGAGGCCGGAATGGCCTGTAAAATGACATACTTTTAATAAATGCAGATTTAATATGATATTGAGATAAGATTAGACCCTTAAAGAACCCCATTCAAGTACCACAGACTCTGATTTATGCTCATAAAAGTCAGGGAGAGCTAGGTGGTTTTGGGTATGCAGTGTTATCAGATAATTTAGGGTGATATATATGCCTGTTTTTTATTTAAAAGTTTAATAAAAAAATGTCAATATGGAAAGTTAAGGCACTGAATTGAAATGCCTCAACTTGTTCTTTTGGTATTATTTTGGCTTTCACAAGTCAAGTCAGTTCAACCCAACCAACATTTGTTGACAATGTGCAATGTGTCAGGCACTATGATAGGGGTAGGAGCTACAGAGTCAAAAGATGGTATTCTGGCCCAGCTGGTGTGGCTCATTGGTTGAGCATCAGCCTATGAACCAGGAGGGTTGATTCCCTTCCTGGTCAGGGCATATGCCCAGGTTGCGTGCTCGATCCCTAATAGGGGCCATGCAGGAGGCAGCCAATCGATGATTCTCTCTTATCATTGATGTTTCTATTTCTGTCTCTCTCTCCCTTCCTCTTTCTGAAATCAATAAACACACACACACACACACACAGATGGTAGTCTGGGAGAGCTCTCCTTGGCACATGGATTAATGTGAGAGAGCTGAAGTTCCAGGTTGACCTTAGAACATGGACTTCCCAGATTTGGTCAGTATTATGAATTAGTGTTTAGATTAATGATTACGGATTCCAATGGGACAGGGTTGCATGAGTTGGCGTGGGTCTGTAGAGGGCAGCATCCCCAATGAGTCATTTTAATGTGCTAGGTTAAGTTTCTAGTAGCAGCTCGGTTAACCTGGAGAGTCTGGTTTAAGAAGCCTCAAATGGATGTTTATCTACTAAGAAGTTATCACTTCTCTGTGGGGAGAGGGCATCTCTAAGAGCTTTATGAACAAGACGAATAAGGTAAAAAATTTTTATTGACATTCCTTTATTACTGGTCTATTAGATCATAGCAAAACAAAAAAAATTACTTTTGTTTCTGATGCCCACATGTGGCAGAGTGTGAGGCTCTGTAGGTTTCCCAAAGTGATAGAAGTGAATGAGCCCCAAAGAATTGACAGGTGAGCTCTCAAGTGTGCTGCTGAGGAGGGGGATGACATTGAATATTACCATTAGGATGGGTTCTCCTCCAAGCTTCTTAATTGTTTGCCAGTGATGAGTCACCAGGTCAATGATGAGAAAGCCATAGGCTCTGATGATCAGAATAGCATATTAGCCCTGGCCAGTGTGGCTTAGTTGGCTGAGCACTGTCCCATGCACCAAAAGGTCACTGGTTTGATTCCTGGGTAGAGCACATACCCAGGTTGTGGGTTCAATCGTTGTTTGGGGTATGTTCAGGAGGCAACCAATCAACGTTTCTCATATCAATGTTTCTCTCTCTCTACAAGCAAGAAAAACATAAAAAAAAATACTTACTGGTCAGACTGGCATATTAGAAATTGGGGGTCTGCTCAAGCAAATCCTGCCCTTTCCTTTATCACCCCAATATAGGAGATTCGGAATCTCTACTTAAAAGCCTGTGGGTTCTTGGCTTCGAAATAGCTGATCCACGCCCTCTGCAAACCACATACATATAGTGATGCAGTCATGGAAGTAGCTTTTATCCCATTCTCTTGTCTCTTCCTACAGGGTGACATATTCTCATAGTTGATGGGGAGCCAAGGAAACCACGTGTAGGATCATGGAGGTTGTTTAAAACATTTTCTGTTTACTTCCCAATGGGTTGCATTTTCAGTTTCAAATTTGCTTGGATACAAAATTCTGGTTCTCACTAAGCAATGAAATGTGGTGATGGTTTGGAAATAAATGTAAAACCTGATGTGTTCCTTCTCACATTGAACTATTCTCCTTTGGTAACATACACTGTGGAACTATCTTGCCAGAGAAGTGCAGACCACAGACAGAAGCCAAATTTCCATTGCACAGGCTACTAAAAGCAACCAATGGCACAGATACGTTCAATAAGCAGAGACTCCAGATATAATTTGCATTTGTGAATAATAATAATGGCTACCATTTAATCAGTCATTTGTAGGAAATTTTATGCTCTGCATTTTACATAACATGCTTTAATTTAATTTGAGACTCTATATTCTTGTGAATTAGTGATCATTGTAACAGTATACTTGAAAGATAAGAAAACTGAAACTTACAGACGTTAGGAACTGAGTTGAAGCCAGGATCTAAATCTAGCCATTTATCATTCCATAGCCCATCCGTTTTTATTATTACACTCTATTGCTTACTTTGGAATGATATGTCAAGTTTTTCTGATATAACTTTCATGTTTTTATGAGACTAGAGGTACCCTTCTCAGCAAAACCCTTTTATGGACCATTTGGACCCTGGAAGGATAGGCCCTAAGGAGTGTTTTTCAAACTGTGGGTGTTGTGAACTAAATGTTTCCATCCCCCCTAATTCATATGTTAAAGCCCTAACTCCAATGTGATGTTGGGTGGGGCCCTTGGGAGATAATTAGATTTAGATGAGGTCATCAGAGTGGGCCCCCAGGCTGGGATTAGTGTCCTTATAAGAAGAGGAAGAGAGACCAGAGATGCTCCCTCTCTTCCATGTGAGAACTCAGCAAGAAGGTAGAGAGCCAGGTGAGCCAGGAATAAAGCCCTCACTGGGGAGCTGAACCAGCAGGCAATGGTAAGTATTTTTTCAGGAAACCTTTGTTTTGGTATATATATTATACATGCATGCATATACATGCACACATAATTTTTTGTATGCATATGCTTATCATATGTGTATGCAATTGTATGTGTTCACAGTATAAAATATAAATTTTTTCTATTGAGCTCAATAAAACAATTTGAAAACCATTACCTTAGGACAGTGGTCGTCAAACTCATTAGTCAACAAAGCCAAATATCAACAGTACAACGATTGAAATTTCTTTTGAGAGCCAAATTTTTTAAACTTAAACTATATAGGTAGGTACATTGTTATTAACTTAATTAGGGTACTCCTAAGGCTTAGGAAGAGCCACACTCAAGGGGCCAAAGAGTCGCATGTGGCTCGTGAGCCACAGTTTGCTGACCACGGTCTTAGGATATGGATAGGCTGGGGGAGCAATAAGATTAAGAGATATTTAACATCTGCATAAGGAATGAAGAAGGATTTGGGGGGTACTTAACGGGGTGAAGCTAGGAAGCAGTAAGGAAAGAAGAGCAAGGGAATCCAGCAGCATGGATAGGGAATGGCCCCCGAGTGGAAAAGAAATGAGTACAATTTCCCAAGATGAATAAATGGTTGAGGGACTTTTAATAATAAGAATGTCTATTTCTTACATTTAAATTGTTTTCTGTGCAGTTCTGCACTGCACCTTATCTTTATCCCCACCCTCTCTCCTTTGTTAGAAATTTGTATGAGGTATATAACTTAGGTCCAGTGGAGAGGTGGACTGTAAAAAAACCAGGAAGGTATTCAGCAAAACTCAAAGCAGAATGAGAGAATTGAGCCCAGCTGGCATGACTTTGTGATTAAGCATTGACCTGGAGGTTGTGGTTTGATTCATGGTCAGGGCATATGCCCAGGTTGTGGGCTCCATCCCAGTGGCGGATGTGCAAGAGGCAGCCGATCAATGTCTCTCTCCTCATGGATGTTTCTATCTCTCTCTCCTTCTATCTCCTCTCTGAAATTAATAAAAAATATCTATCTGTATAAAAGCCTAAGTGGCCAGCTGACTGGCCGACCAGCCAGTAGCTTTGATGTGCACTGACCACCAGGGGGCAGATGCTCAATTCAGGAGCTGCCGAGCAACAGCAACTTTGCAGAGTGCCCTCTCATACTCCGGAACTCCTTGGGGGATGTCGGACTGCTGGTTTTGGCCTGATCCCCACAGGCCAGGCTGAGGGACCCCACTGCTGCATGAATCCGTGCACTGGGCCTCTAGTATTTTAATAAAACCAAACAAAGCAGAATGAAGAAATTGAGCAGAAGTAGAGACTGGGAGTTGAGCTGACTGAGGTTACTGGGAGGAATGCTGGCTTTTTTTTCTGAATCCTAGGAAATGAGGGTTGAAGTCAACTTTACTTACATCCGAAGGATAATGCACCTCTAGTAAGCTGGTGACATGGAGACATCCAAGCGGTTGAGATTGAGACACCCCATAGACTTCCCTGCCCAGTCATGCTTTCTCTTGTTTTCTGCCATATAATGGGTATCACAAAAGAGGAAGCGGGAGGGATGGAAGAACATTAGATCTGAAAGACAGATAGTGAATAAGTCTCAATCTCAGAGCAAAGTATGTATATATGCATATATCTCCTTTAGTACAGGTCCAGGGGCTCCCATGATACCAAAGCTTAGAGTGTATGTGATTTGTGGTATGTGTTGTTTCCAACATAGTCCTTTTCTAGGGAGATTTTGTTTTCATTGGAGGGCAGCTAGAAATAGTGACAATCACACTGATCTGATCTCCAGAGGTGTGGATTCCTGTCTGCTTTTGCCCTGTTTCTACTGTGAATTTTTGAGCAATCTATCACTTTGGCTTTTTTCTTATAAAAGGGAGAGGAAGGATTTCATTTTATCTGTTCTGCAGCAGCTCTAACATTGTCTGATATGAGTCAATATTGTTTGATGTGAGTTAATGTTGTTTGATGTGATATGAATGAATGGTGCTTGGTATGAGTCCTTGGAGGCTACAGAGACCCTTAAGCAGTTTCTAGATGGCCAGGGGGAAGAAGGGTCCCTCCCCTCAGCCTGTGTCAGCTCCCTCCCCTGTACCCTCCATAGCTTCACCAAGAGTAGGCCCGTGTTTCTGTTTTATGTTTTGAGATTCCCTTTACAAAAAGGAAAAGAAAAAAAGTGTGAAAAACTACTGTACTAGACAATCCACAAGGGATACTGTTCACTTTGCAATGACTAAGAAAGGACTGAAACCTGAAACTAGTAGGAAACTAAGCAACTGAAAAATATTTTCCATGGAAAAATTTCACAACTATGAAAGGATATAAAAAAAAAAGGCCTCACAGTCCATTTTACGGCAGGCCAGAGCAATATCATTAGTGACTGACATACTCTAAATATCTGGATGATACATGATGAGCTATACATATTATAAAATATCTAGCGGGTTACATTAATAAATTGTCTTTCTACAATTACGAGCAAATGGAATAACTTACTTTATGCTGGGACTGGTCTAGTTCAGGTTGAACACACAGATTTGGCCCATGTCTCCACAAATGGAACTTACCTGGCTCACTTCTGATGGGAGTAAATCTTCTCACTCTGGAAGCCTGACACCAGCCAGTTCTACTTCAAACCCATTTTGGTGTTGACCAGATGGAGCTGACTTGTGGAGCAGAGAGGAAACAGCAAGTAAGTCATGAATCCCAACAGCAGCTAATATTTATTGAATACTTTTTATGCACCAAAATCTGGCCCAGGTGTTTTTCTTATAACCCTTACCATGACTCTGTAAAGGAAGTGGTACAGATAAAAAAAAAAAAAAGAACTGAGGCTGAGAGAGGTTAAATTATTTTCCCAAAGTCACTACAGCTGGTGAGTGATTGCCCATCAATGGTTCCAATTTCTGCCCTTCCTTAATTATGCTGTGTGGCTTCTCATAACAGAAGACATCTTGAGCCGTGTTCATTCTAAGCATTCTAGGGCCACATTCTAATACATAGTCTTTAACCTCAGTTTATAATTATCTCTTTATTTAGTCAATCAAAAATAGTCATAGAGCATGTGCTATGCAAAGGGCATTATGTACGAAACTTGGAAGATAAAATATAATTTAAATATGCTTCTTTACCCATAAAAGCTTAAAGTCTAGAGCGTATAGGCTTTACATAAAAAAAATTACAATTCAAGAAAGCAAATGGCAGGTGTCCTATGAGGAGATATAAGTGTTTCGAGATTCAGAGGAGGGAATAAAATTTTCTGTATCAGCAGAGAAGTCTTGTGGAGGAGGTGGCTTCCCATTGGCCCTTGAAGGGGGATATAATTGATACATGTAAATTTGTGCTCAGAAAGGAATTCTGGGAGAAAGAAACAATGTGAATAGAGTTATGTGTTAATTACATAGTGGTGAGTGATAGCAAAAAAAAAGTTGTTTGGCTTCAAAGTGTGGTATATGAAAGGGAGCTTTAGAAAAATAAGTTGAGAAGATAGACTGGATCAAGTTAGAGCATGGAGGGAGGGATGTCTTGGTTCAAGCTAAGGCACGTGAGCCTTACTCTCTGGGAATGATGGAAAGCCACCAGAAATTCTTGAGCAGGAATGTGGCATAACAAAACAATGCCTCGGAAAGATTAGCCAGACCATCATGCATAGGATGGATGTGCAGAGGCTGGAGGAGGGTAGAAAATTTAGGAGGCTTTTGAGATAACCCAGGTCAGGGACATTGAGTACCTTGAATGGGAAAGGGGAAAAGAGAGGAGGGAAATATTGTGAACATGGATATGGAAGTAGAGACCAGTGATTGGGGAGATGGGCTGGGCCTTTGACTGAACAGGGAACATGGAAGAAGAAGCAGATTTCCAGGGTAAGAGGATGTGTTAGTTTGGAACATGCTGAGTGGGCCCACTGGAGGGACATCAAGAGCAGTTGACGACACAGCAGGGGGACATGGGCACATTAAGGTTAGTGCAGTGTAAGGGTGAGTAGAAGGGCTAACACACAGTTGAAATAGGCAATACAGCAGTATCCAAATTGGCGCTAAGTTGAAAGTTTTATCTTGGTTTTGGTGGCAGGATTTATGTTTTTACCCTAATGTTCCCCGCACCATTGTTGAATGCCCCGAAAGAGCAGTGAGGCATTGCCCACTGGCTGTGGGAGAGTCCAGACTTCGGTATTTTAAGACTGTATTACTACTAGTAATACAAAGGATTTGGTTTTGGTTGAATGACTATTAGTATTTTAAAACATAGTTATTTTTGTCAAACATCTGTTTTGTTTTAGAAAAAATTTTTTTTTTCTCCACTGAAATGACTGATGATTTTAACATCCTTGGGACACAGTCATCTTTGTCAGGAGAAGGGAGAGGAATCAGCCCACTGCCTTTGAAAACTGCCTGACAGTTTGGCATTAAGGAAGGAAATTTGTCTGATCTTCTCTATGGATCCAATCCCAAGAGTAGAAACATAATTGATATCTTGTGATAGCATTAGGTCTGAGGATAATGTATCCTCTATTTAGATGTTTTTTGGTTTTTTTTTTTTTTTTTTACAGTGGAATAACTTTTATTGCTCCTAAGTAAAGTTTAACTGTGTGGCCTAATTTACAAGCACGAAACCACATGCTACTACACAAATATTTACTTTCCTGACTTTGCCCTTTCTGTGGCTTTTCTGGACCAGGTTTACCCAGTGTTCAGTTCCTCTGCCTTATTGGATTCTGGTGATGCGAATCATGCGTCTGCTGGGTACTGTGCCGATGTTCCCCCAGAGCACCAGTTGGTCTCCACAGCAATGCATGTGATCAGATGTGTTGTACAGCTGCAGAGCCTGATGTAGTTCTCATTCTTTGATGAGTAGCCTGTGAAAAATGGAAAGGACCAGCCCCTGATATTGGACATCACTCTCTCAGTTTCAGCAGTGACCTCTGAGGTGACTTGTTTTGGGAATCCTATAGGAACAGAGTTTAGTGATTTGTGGGCATTTAGCAGACCAAATTACTAGTACTTCCTCTCTCATGTCTATCCTGCTCTCACCGTCCTCAGACCTTATGATAGGTAACACCCAACAATCAAGCTGCTGAAAGCACAGCCTCAATAGGCTTCTCTGACATCAATTGCATTCTGCAGGAGAGCCCTTGTAATAGATCCACCTCCCCATGATTGATGGGTCAGTTGTCACATCATAAAAACCTATCTTATTAGCTGAAGGAAAGTGTCATGAAAATAAGGGATCCCATTAACATCAAAAGAGAAAATCCTGAACTATACGGGACATCTTTTTTAATATTTTGAAACCAATTATTTATTATTTACATGCTCTTAGAAATTTTAAATGTACTAACTAGACATCAATTGTGAGATAAAGCAAATAGGATGGACATGTTCTTTGCATGCCCTATGCTGGTTAAGTCTCATTTCTTGGCTTAGTTTTGTTTAACTTTCAAAAGCCATTTATGAATCCAGAGATTTAACACTCAGGAACTTGTAGAATTTTTAGGAATATGGAATATGTGATGAAATATGATCCTCGTGGGGCCTGGAAGGTCAGAACTGGAGCTGGGACAGAAGTGGACATGAGATGGGGAGCAAACAAAGAGGAATGAAGGTAGTGGTCAACAGGGTATAAATAAAAGGAAACTGAGGAGGTGCAAGTTCCCCGTAAGTCAAAACAGCCCTGTTTGGGGAGAACGAGGAGCATTCTAATAGCTAATAACTACTAATGAGAATCAAAGGAGGGAAGTACCTGGAGGATCCCTATGACAACATATAAATCATGTTGATGTTGTCTTTACTATTTTCATTTCCATTTTTTCAGATGAGAGAACTGAGGATCAATAGATCATAGAACTAGAAAGTAATGAAACCAGATACTTTTTATTTCAGAGGCCACACTTTTTGTCTTCAGAAAAAACATAGAAGAACCTATATTTCAAATAAAAAAAAAATCCATTTAATTAGTTAGATTCTAAAGCAGCCGTGGGCAAACTACGGCCCGCGGGCCGGATCCGGCCCGTTTGAAATGAATAAAACTAAAAAAAAAAAAGACCGTACCCTTTTATGTAATGATGTTTACTTTGAATTTATATTAGTTCACACAAACACTCCATCCATGCTTTTGTTCCGGCCCTCCGGTCCAGTTTAAGAACCCATTGTGGCCCTCGAGTCAAAAAGTTTGCCCACCCCTGTTCTAAAGGCTGTAATCTATTACTTATCCCTAATTTCTATTAGGTGGCCGTCTATGGCGATAAAGAATGGGGGTTTGCTTGGTTTGGTTACTTCATAGGCTTGAGGACCATTTTTCTTTTGAATTAAAAAATTATGATGTGAAATATGGGGTCTCAGAAGCCTTAGAAATTTTCATTCTGGAATCTTCAGCACCAGTCCAGTGGGTCCGATCTCTGATTATTTTCCCACACAGGATTGTGTGGTGTAACTCTTGGAAGCACCCTTTATGTTATCATCTATGTGAACACTTAGTCCAGATGAAGCTGTGGAGTTGTGTGATGTCAGGATCCTGGTCCCACATGGCCCCATTCTGTTCAACTACCTTCTTGATGTTAAAGCTGCCACATGGTTCACCTGCTCTTAGTAAGCCCAGATTAGCCTGTTCAATAAACTCCAAGTGTGGACGGACCTGAGTCTGCACAGCTCCCCAGGCATGAATCGGAGAGCTCTCTCGATTTTGAGGGGCAGGTGAGGGGTCATCCAAAGGTGGGATCAGCTTTGGAGGCACAAATATGTTATGCTTGCCATGCTTGTACCATTTGGTGACCATATTTCCCCATGGTCTCAGAAATGGAGAATTTTAAGAGCAGGTTGTAGAGTACTAATATGATATCAGATGTTTCTATTATGGACTAATATTTATGAAAGAGGGCGTCAGGGACAGTAATTTTTCAAGGACAGTTTTGCATGTTAATCCCATCACAACAAACTGATTGATACAAGGATGTTGCAGTTCTTCCCTACTTACTCCCATAGTCTTTTGAGTTACCTACTGTGTGCAAAGAGGGCACTCAGGTTCCTGCCCTATCGGAATTTAAGCTCCACTTGTCTACCAATGGATAATGTTTTTACTGAGGAGTAATTTACCAAAATTCTATTTATTTATAGTGATAACATATATGTTACTTAAAGTTTTAGTGGACCTATAAAGGTTAGACAGTAGAACCACACAAATAAGTGACTTTTTAAAATGTGAATGCTCAACATTATCCATACTTCAAAAATTTCCAAAACTATAGATTTCATAGATTCCAAAAATATAGATTATATTTTCACTTGAAAACCATCTATCTGCTGTTAGTTTTTCTTATTCTGTTTCTTGGGCTGTGGATGCCTCTCTCTGGCTCTCTCTTCTCCTTCTGGCTCTAGGACTCTGAGACTTTTCCTTTCCTCTTATCACTTAAGAGCAAATGCAAAACATATCTTTTAACTATACTCAGAACACCATTAATTCTATCTCCTAGTTGGTTCACTACTAAGTAGTTGAGTTGACCTGGCTCAGTGTGGAGTCTGCTCCCACAGAATTCTCTGGACAAGTTGAACCAGAGTGTGTGACTTGGCTCTCCCCTTTCAGCGGGATATTCCCACTGAAGTGCTGGGTCTGTGTCCTGTATAGGGATGCACAGGCAGTGTGATGGCAAGTCTCAGGGCCCAAGCACCCACTGAAGCCCTGTCAGCATTTGTCTATCTGTCTGTACATTGTTGTCTTAGTAAATGTCAGTAGCAAATTTTGAAACCACAGCAGGCTTCCTCTTCTCATCCAGGATGCCATTAACTATCCTCCTCTAGACAGATGATGTGTGTTAAAAGATGCAAACTAATATGAATCCAGCATATAAATTGTAGACATAAATTCTGAAGTCTACATAACCTAAAAGCTCAAATACTGGAAAAATTTTCTGCATTCTCTCTCTCTCTCAAATAGAAAAGATATGAAACAAAGTTGAGCTTTGAGATGACCTTTGTGTCCCCCCTTTCCTCACCATCAGTCTTTGACCTTGTTCTTCTTCCCTTCCTCTCCCCTTCTCTCCCCTCCCTTCCTTTCTCCTGCCCACCTGAGGATATGTTTATTTATTTTAGAGAAGGGTAAAGAGAGAGAGAGAGAGAGAGAGAGAGAGAGAGAGAGAGAGAGAGAGAAACATCAGTGTGAGAGAGAAACATTGATCAGTTGCTTCTCATAGGTGCCCTGATGAGAGCTCAAACTCACAACCTAGGTATATGCCCTGACTGTCCTGACCTGGAATCAAACCCATGACCCTTTGGTGTTCAAGACGATGCTCCCACCAACTGAACCACCAAGTCAGGGCAATCTTTGACCTCTTTAATGAAAGAGGGCCATATATGTAGCAACTAATATGTAGTAAAGACTGGTTGGGCCTTCAAGTAGGTTATGGACCCTACTGCCTTAGGGTATATATTCTTATGTATGGTAATTCCACAGTGGTTCTATCTTGGGCTCTGGCTTAACACCATTGGGTTTGGGAGATCTCCAACCTCTAACTGTCTTCTGAGGTGTCCAGATTGCCTTGGATTCCTATGTGATTATCTGTTCTTTCATCTGGAATCTCTGTTCTTTCTCCCATTTCTCCTTTTGCTTCAGGTGTGAATACTTAGATTTTATTCTTTTGAGCCCAGAATGCTACAAATCTCTCATGACTCTGGGAAAAAAAATAAGGTTATTGTGCTTGAGCTAAAAGCATTTTAATTTTTGTCAGGACTCAGTAATATGTAATTCATTCATTTATGTATTCATTTGGCAATTATTGGATTATTGAGTACCTTCTATGTACCTGAGAATGTTCTTGAAATTGAGATTTACAGGGTTGAAAATCTCAATCCTAACCAAAAAGAATCTGTATTGTTTTGTCATTCTTCTTCAGGCATGTATGTGTCTTATGTCTCAACTAAACTTAGTTGAGGTCAGAGACTGCCAGTTGAATTCAAACAGTTGTAGCTTTCTTTTCATCTTCTCTAGACTTGCTCAGCCATCAGTGATTTTGAAGGATGGAAAAGACTTGGGATCCTGTCCACCCACAGTGTGGCAGTGCATTTGCAGAGTAACTGCTATCTGAAGATTAGTTTCCTGAGTTAGCATATTTATATTGTTATACTGGAGGTTCAATGCATGAAATTTGTGAATTGGTAGGGACCCTAGGCCTGGCCAGTGATCAGGGCTGATCTGTGGGGCGACCGGCGGGGTGATCAGGGGGGCCCCGCTGGCACCCTCCTTGGCTGGCCTGGGGCCTGTGGGCTGGGGGCATCTCCTGCATTGAGCATCTGCCCCCTGGTGGTCAGTGCGCATAGTAGCGAATAGTCATTCACTGTTCTGTCAATTTGCATATTAGGCTTTTATTTTATAGGATATTTTCTATGACGGAGAATTTCATGTAATTTTGGGGGAGGGGGTGGATCAGTCCACTAAATAGATAACTAAACATGCTAATTATAATCTTTTTGTAAATATTTCTTTCTTTATTGATTAAGGTATTACATATGTGTCCTTCTTATTTAAAAACCTTTTAATTCTTTTCACAAATCAGAATACTAGTATATTCTTATAAAACTCAGAATTCTGAATTTTGGTTTAGAAAAATATGCAGGGTATAAATGTATGTTGACAGTTTTCAGTACTATCTCAGCACAATTGACATTTGCCTTCACCAGAGATTAAGTTCTGACAGCAGTTTCCAACTTTAAAAGGAAAGGTAGAGAAGTCCCAGCCATGTGTTTGCTTTCTGTTAGATGGAGTAATTTTAGGATCTTATTAATGATCACTAGAGGCCTGGTGCACAAAAATTTGTGCACTCGGGGCGGGAGGGGGGTCGCTCAGACCGGCCTGTGCCCTCTTGCAGTCTGGGACCCCTCGGGAGATAACGACCTGCTGGCTTAAGCCTGCTCCTGGGGGGCAGAGGGCAGGCCCAATCCCTAGGTGCAGCCCCTGGTCGGGCTCAGAGCAGGGCTGATTGGGGAGTTGGGGCACCGCCCCCTGTCATGCACAGAGCAGGGTGGATCGGGAGGTTGCGATGCCACCCTCAGTCACGCTCAGGGTAGGGCCGATTGGGGGGTTGGGGCACTGCCCCCTGTCACTCACAGAGCAGGGCCCATCAGGGGGGTTGGGGCTCCGTACCCTGTCACGCACAGAGCAGGGTCGATCAGGGGGTTGGGGAGCTCCCCTCTGTCACGCACAGAGCAGGGCCGATCAGGGGGTTGAGGAGCTTCCCCCTGTCACACACAGAGCAGGGCGGATCAGGGGGTTGGGGCGCCGCCACTGTCAAACTCAGGGCAGGGCCGATGGGGAGGTTATGGCTCTACCCAGTCAGACACAGAGCAGGGTCAGTGGGCAGGGGGGGGGGAGGGTGTTGGGGCGCTGTACCCTGTCACACACAGAGCTGCAGGGTGATCAGGGGGTTGGGGAGCTCCCCCCTATCAGGCACAGAGCAGGGCTGATCAGGGGGTTTGGGCACTGCCCCCTGTCACGCTGATCCCGGTGCTGGGAGGCCTCGTGGCTCCCCTGATCCCAGTGCTGAGAGGCATATTACCCTTTTACTATATAGGATAGAGGCCTGGTGCACGGGTAGGGGCCGGCTGGTTTGCCCTGAAGGGTGTCCTGGATCAGGGTGGGGGTCCGCTTGGGTGCCTGGCCACCTGGGTGAGGGGCTGATGGCTGTTTGCAGCTGGTCACACCCCCTTCAGGGTGGGGGTCCCCACTGGGGTGCCTGGCCAGTCTGGGTGAGGGGATAAGGGCTGTTTTCAGGCTGGGGGGTGACTGAAGCTCCCAACTGCTCCTTTTTTTCTTTTCTTTTTTATTCTGGGCCAGCTTTAGCTCTGAGGCTTGGCTCCAGCTCTGAGGCCTCTGCTGCTGAAAGCAGGTATCTGGTTTGTTTGGGTTCTATAATCGAAACACTGTTTCAACTCCAGCTCTGAGATCCTGGCTGGCTGAAAGCAGGGATCTGCGTTTGTTCTATAATTGAAACAATGTTGCGGTCCTGCTGGCTGAAGCCCTGCTGGCTGAAAGCAGGTTTCTGGGGTTTTGTTTAGCTTCTATATTTGTAACAATGTTTCAAACTGCAAGCTCAGAGGCCAGCAGCGGCAGGCGGGGAAAGTTGGCTTCCTCCGTCACTGAAGCAAGCAAGCCTCATGTTTGCTTCAAGCTGCCTGGCTGCCAGCCGCCATCTTGGCCTGCAGTTAATTTGCATATTGCCTTGATTAGCCAATGGGAAGGGTAGCGGAGTGACACCAATTTGCATGTTTCTCTTTTATTACTGTAGATGTTTACAAAAGGATGGATGCATTATTTTTCCAATTAAAAAACCTTAAAAAATAGTTCCCCCTTCCCTCTCTCACTCTCTGTATGAACCTGGGCAAAAACAAATGTGGTGGTGTGCTAGGTAATACAAACAGGGGGTACTGATGATCTGGAGAGTCTTGATATTACCTAGTATAGGTCTTGTGCATTTGGAGCTTTTTCAGGGTTTGAGATGGAGGGAATTGGAGTCTGTCCTGTGAGTGACTTGCTTGATTAGCCAACAGCATCAAACCAAACCAGCCCAATGCTTGACTCCTTACAGACTCATCCAGAGTCTTCCTAAATTGTCCAGAAGCACAGAATTGCTATCTTTTGTGTACCCATTCTGCCTTTTCCTTTTAAAATTGAATTTATTGGAGTGACAGTGGTAAATAAAATTATATGGGTTTCAAGTGTACATTTCTTTAATATTTCATCTATATATTGTATTGTGTGTTCATCACCCAAAGTCAAGTCTCCTTCCATCACCATTTATCTCCCCACCCCACCCATTTACCCTCTTCTACCTCCCCTAACCGTCCTTTCCCTCTGGTAATCATGATACTGTTGTCTGTGTCCATCTATGAGTTTTTGTTATTGCTTAATCCCTTCACTTTTTTTCACCCAACCCCACAAATCCTTAGTTCTCTGACAACTGTCAGTCTGTTTTCTGTATGTATGAGTCTGTTTCGATTTTTATTTATTTTGTTCATTAGATTCCATATGTGAAATCATATGGTATTTGTCTTTCTCTGACTGGCTTATTTCACTCAGCATTATACTCTCCAGGTCCATCCATGCTGTTGCAAAAGGTAAAATTTCCTTCTTTTTCACAGCTGAGTAGTATTCCATCCTGTAAATGAACCAGAGCTTTTTAAACCACTCAGATACTAATGGATACTTGGGGTTATTCCAAATCTTGGTTATCCTATATAATAAAAGGCTAATATGCAAATTGACCAAACGGCAGAATGACTGGTCACTATGATGCGCACTGACCACCAGGGGTCAGTGCAGGAGCTGTCCCCTGGTGGTCAGTGCACTCCCCGAGTGCTGCTCAGCCAGAAGCTGGGCTCATAGCTCGTGAGCATACTGGCAGTGGCGAGAGCCACTCCTGCCTCTGCAGCAGTGCTAAGGATCACTCGGGGGATGTCTGACTGCTGGCTTAGGCCTACTCCCTGCAATCGGACATCCCCTGAGGGGTCTCAGACTGCAAGAGGGAATAGGCCAGTCTGAGGGACTCCCCCCCGCCCCCCAGTGCACGAATGTTGTGCACTGGGCCTCTAGTTATAAATAATGCTGCAATGAACATAGGGGTACATGTGTTATTTTTTTGGATTTTTTTTCCTTTTTTTCTCTTTTTTTTCCTTTGTTGATTAAGGTATTACATATGTGTCCTTATCCTCTCATTGCCCCCCCACCCCATTCCCATTCATGCCCTCACCCCCCTGGTGTCTGTGTCCATTGGTTATGCTTATGGAGCTGGAGACCATTATGCTAAGCGAAATAAGTCAGTCAGAGAAAGATAATTATCACATGTGTTCTTTTAATCAGTGTTTTGGGTTTCTTTGGATATATTCCCAGAAGTGGAATCGATGGGTCATAAGGCAGTTCCATTTTTAATTTTTTGAGGAGGTTCCATTATGTTTTCCACAGTGGCTGCACCAATATGCATTCCCACAAACAGTGCATGAAGGTTCCCTTTTCTCCACATCCCTTCCAACACTTGTTTGTTGATTTATTGATGATAGCCATTCTGATAGGTGTTATGTGATATCTAATTGTGGTTTTAATTTGCATTTCTCTGATGATTAGTGATATTGAACATCTTTTCATATGTCTGTTGGCCATCTGTCTATAGGTCCTCTTTGGAGAAGTGTGTATTTGGGTCTTCACCCCATTTTTTAATTGGATCGTTTATTATTTTGGTATCGAGATGTGTAAGTTCTTTATAAATTTTGGGAATTAACTCCTTATAATAGGTATCATTGGAGAATATGTTCTTCTATTCAATGGATTATCTTTTCATTTTGTCCATGGTTTCCTTTGTTGTGCAAAGCTTTTTAGTTGTATATAGTCTTATTTGTTTATTTTTTCTTTTATTTCCCTTGCCTGAGGAGGTATATCAGACAAGATATTGCTACAAGAAATATCTGAGATTTTACTGCCTATGTTTTCTTCTAGGATTTTTATGGCTTCAAGTCTCACATTTAAGTCTTTAATCCATTTTGAGTTTATTCTGTGTATGGTGTAAGAAGGAAGTTTGGTTTCATTTTTTTTTTTTTACCTGTCTGTCCAATTTTCCCAACACCATTTATTGAATAGACTGTCTTTACCCTATTGTATGTTCATCTCTTTTATCAAATATTAATTAATCATAAGGGCATGGGTTTATTTCTGGGCACTCTACTGTTCCATTGAACTATATATCTGTTTTTATGCCAGTATCGTGCTGTTTTGATTACTATGACCTGGTAGTATAGTTTGATAGCAGATAGCCTGATTCCTCAAACTTTGTCTTCTTTCTCAAGATTACTGTGGCTATTTGTGGTCCTTTGTGGTTCCATATAAATTTTTGGGATACCCTCGATCTTTCTTGGATCACTCACTCTAGGAGAATCTAGTTGCTAGTTTGTGTATGAGAATGCTCAAACAGCCCCATAGTGAGATCCATGAGTCAATGAACTGAGTTCTTTCAATAACCATAAAAGATTGTTAACCCTAGTCGTGCCTCCATTGACTATATTTCTGGTTGACATCTTGAGTACAACTTCTTTAAAGACCATGAGTCTACCTGGCCAGCATGGCTCAGTGGTTGAGTGTCAACCTATAAACCAGGAGGTCCTGGTTCAATTCCAGGTCAGGGCACATGCCCGGGTTGCGGTCTCGATCCCTAGTGTGGGTGTGTGTGTAGGAGGCAACCAATCAATGATTCTCTCTGATTATTGATGTCTCTATCTCTCTCTACCTCTCCCTTCCTCTCTGAAATCAATAAAAATATATTTTAAAAAGACCATCAGTCAGAACCACCCAGATTAGCTGTTTCTAAATTTCTGACCTATAGAAATTACAATATTTGTTCTCGTTCTGTGAAATACACCATTGATATCTTGAAAGGAATTGCATTGAATTTATAGATTGCTTTGGGTAATATGGACATTTTAATGATATTAATTCTTCTTATCCATGAACACAGTATATGTTTCTACTTATATCCACTTCAATTTCTTTCTTTAGTGTCTTATAATTTTCTGAGTACAGGTCTTTTACATATTTGGCCAATTTTATTTCTAGGTACTGTAATACTTTTTTAATGCAGTTGTAAATGGTATTATTTTCATAGTTATCCTTTCTGATATTTCATTATGGGTATATAAAATATGCACCTGATTTCAGGATATTTATTTTTTATCCTGCTACGTTACTGAACTCAGTTATCAGTTCTAATAGTTTTTTGGTAAAATTTGAGGGTTCTCTATATATAGTATCAAATCATTTTCACATATAGGTGTCTGCCAGTTAAAAACACATGTATGTGGTCTAACAGGTGGGATCCTGGATGCAGAGAGTTGGTCCATGTGACTCATGTGAGAGGATGCCTGAGGTCTTTATATATCAGCAACTAGAGACACCTGCACCCACTTTAGCAGCTGCTCAGCTTCTCTTGTCCATGTGGGCCAGGATCGGTGGATCCCATCCCCTCTCCATGGACATTAGTGGTATTTTCAGTTCTCAGTTATTTCATCAGTGCTCTGAAGGATAGTTTAAAAATATATATCTTTGAATGATTGAACAAGAGTATCTGTGGGGTAACCTCCTACCAGAAACCTGCCAGTCTGATGGTGACACTGCTCTCTCCCCAGTGTTGACAGTGCATGTGTCCCCATCAGAGCGGTGGAGACATGTGGGGTGTGTGTGCACTGCCTCTCCTTGGAAGTGCATGTTTTTGCCTTTTATTCCTTTAGAAAACACCCACTTGTGAGAGTCCTCTGCAGCACCTTTCTCTGGCCTTGGATGGGGAGGAATGCTTTTCAGCTTGTGGTTTGTCTCCCCACATTTCTGCATTTTTCTCCTTTTAGTTTTAGGCACAGGAAGAACCAGCCATTGCCTGACTGGCTTCTGGCCCTGCGATCACACTTAGCACAGCGGTCTCTATCCTGAGATTATGCACACACTTACTAAAAGGTCTTCTTCCCCCGACTCCTACATCTGACCTCAAATCCGCATGGGATTTCCTTTTCAAATAACAAAAATACTATTTCAGATAAAAAAAAACACACAAAAGTATGTGAGCAGATACAAAAAAGGCACCTATTGTAAGATTCCATGTATAGGGAACATCTAGAACAGGTAACTGAACAGAGACAGAAAGCAGACCAGGGGTTGCCAGGGGCAGGAGGAGTGGGGAGTGATTACTGTTGGTGCAGGGTTTCCTTTTGGGGGATGGAACATCCTGCAACTAGATGGTGGTGATGCTTGCACAGCATCATAAATGTCCTTCATGCTCAGGAATGGTATCATTTAAAATACAAACAATAATTTTATTTATTTATTTATTTATTTACAAAATTGAATCACCCCATGGAGAAACAAAGCATAAAAGAACAGAGGAAAAGGAAAATACCCAAAATACCCCAAATAATAAAAATTTAAAAATAAATAACTGAATCACTTTATGAAGAAAAGTAAAACAGAAAAAGAAAAGAAGAGGAAAAGGTCAATGAGGGGGCATACCTCAAGTTTTTCTGAGGGGAGACGGCAAGCAGTCTCAGCCAGTGGCTCTGGAGCTGGCCCTGCTAGGTTTTCAGGAGGCAGCTCCTCCCCTGAGGCAGGGTCCAGGGCAGGGTCCAGGGAGGGCTCCTCATCCAGGGGTGGTGGGGCCTCAGTCATGTCTGGAGGTGCATCCCAGGCCGGCCCCGGCTCCACAGCTGCAGCTGGAGTGGCTGCTGGAGGTGACATGACCTCTGGAGGTGCCCACACCTCCAGCTCTTCATCAGACTCCTTGGAAGCCCCTGCTGTGGACCATGAGCCATTTCTGATTTTTCACTCCCATCATCCTGCTGAAGGGAACATTTGCACCCATAAATCTTTATTTGTTTAGGACATGTCCTAGAAGTGGAGATTCTTGTTCTAACGTAAACATGATTTTACGGTATTGGGGGAAGTTCTGTACACCTTAGGTCAACTTGTCCATTTTAAAAAGATATTTTTATTCATTTTTAGAGAGAGAGGAAAAGAGAGAGAGAAACATTGATGTGAGAGTGAAACATCAATTGGTCGCCTCCTGCACGACCCCTTTCGGGTATTGAGTCAGCAAGCCAGGCATGCGCCCTGAACAGTAACCGAACTAGCACAATTTTGATGCATGGGACAATGGCCAACTAACGGAGCACACTGGCCAGGGCTACCTTGTTCACTTTGAACTTTGTTTGGGAAAGCAGGGATGCCAAGACCTGGGCCTGAGACCTCAGGGAGGGAAAAAGAAGGAGGTGACTACTCTACCCAGTAATAATATTGTTTAAAATGGAAGTAGAAATGAAGAGCTTCCCAGACAAGATAAAGCTAAAGGAGTTCATTACTACCCAACTAGTGTTATAAGAAATATTAAAGGGACTTCTTTAAAAAGAAGAAAGAAAAAAAGAGGAACACAGTTATAAAGAATAAAATGATAATAAATATATACCTATCAATAATCATTTTAAATGTAAAAAATTGTACACTCCAATAAAAGATATTGGGTACCTGAATGGATAAGAACACAAGACCCATATATATGCTGTCTACGAGACTCACCTCAGAATAAAAGACATGCAAAAACTGAAAATAAAGGGATGGAAAAGATATTTTATGACAATAAAAATAAAATTTGGCAAGTAATACTTATATCAGACAAAATAGATTTTAAAATTAAGGCTATAAGAGATAAAGAAGGACCTTATATAATGAAAAAGGGTTCAACATAACATTTATGCACCCAACACAAGAACACCTATGGGGGAAAAAGGGAATGTATGTAATATTTTCAACAATAAAGATTTAAAACAAAACAAAACAAATCTTGATGGGAGAGATTGACACTAATACAGTCATACTAGGGAATTTTAACAGCCTATTGACATCAATGGATAGATCTTCCAGACAGAAAACTAACAAACAGTTGCCTTAAATAACACAGTAGACCAGATGAGTTGAATCAATATTTTCAGAGCATTTCATCCTAAAGCAGCAGAATATACATTCCTTTGAAGTGCACATGGAATATTTTTCAAGATTGGTGACATGTTAGGACACAAAACATGAATTGAAGAGGTTTGAAATCATATCAAGTATCTTTTCCACCCACAATGGTATAAAACTAAAATCTTTTAGGTATAAGAAAACACTGAAAAACACACAAACACATGGAGGGAAAATAACATGTTACTTAACAATGAATGGGTTAACAATGAGATCAAGGAAGAAATCAAAAGATATCTTGAGAAAAATGAAAATAACACAACACAACATCTATTGGACACAACGAAAGAAGTTCTAAGAGGGAAATTCAAAGCAATACAAACCTACTTCAAAAAAAAGTATAAACCAATATTTCTGATGAAAATAGATGCAAAAATCCTCAACAAAATATTAGCAATCTCATATAAACAATCTAACTTTACACCTCAAGGAACAACAAAAAGAACAACAAAGCCCAAAGTGGGTAGAACAAACAGATAATAAAAATCATAGCAGACATAAATAAAATAGAATCTAAAAAAAATACAAAATCTCAGTGAAACCAAGAACTAGTTGTTTAAAAAGATAAACAAGATTGATAAACCTTTAACCATACTCACCAAGGAAAATAGAGGACCTAAGCAAATAAAATCAGAAATGAAAGAAGAGAAGTAACAACTGAAACCACAGAAATATAAAAGATTTTAAGGAAACAACTAAATGCCAACAAATTAGACAATCTGGAAGAAGTGAATAAATTCCTAGAAATATTCAATTTTCCAAAACTGAATCAAGAAGGAACATAAAATCTGAACAGATCAACTACAACTAATGAAATTGAAGCAGTAATAAAAAAAAACTTCCAGCAAACAAAAGTTCTGGAACAGATCGCTTCACCAATGAATTATACCAGACATTCAAAGAACAAACACCTTTCTGACTCAAACTATTCCAAATAATTCCAGAGAGGAAAGACTTCCAAGCTCATTTTAAAAGGCCAGTATTATCATAATTCCAAAACTAGCTAAAGACACAAGAAAGAAGGAAAAGTATAGGCCAATATCCCTGATGAAAATAGATGCAAAAATTCTCAACAAAATATTAGCAAACTGAATCCAGCAATGCATTAAAAAGGTCATACACCATGTCCAAGTGGGTTTTATTCATGGGTTGCAAATTGGTACAATACCCACAAATAAATTAAAGTCACACACTACATAAATAAAATAATGGATAAAAATGACCTGGTCATATCAATAGATGCAGAAAAAGCATTTGATAAAATCTAGCACCCATTTATGATAAAAACTCTTAGCAAAGTAGGAATAGAGGGACCATACCTCAACATAATAGAGAGCATATATGACAAACCCACAGTCAAGATCACACTCAACAGGGAAAAGCTAAAAGAATTTTCTTAATATCAGGAACAAGAGAGAGATGTCTCATTTCACTACTCTTATGCAACATTGTACTGGAAGTTTTAGCCACAGTATTCAGACAAAAAGAAGAAATAAAAGGCATCCAAACTGGAAAGGAAGAAGTAAAACTGTAATTATTTACAGATGATGTGATATTGTACATAGAGAACTCTAGATTCTACCAAAAAACTATTAGAACTAATAACTGAATTCAGTAAAATATCAGGATACAAAATAAATCTCCAGAAATCAGTTATAATTTTATTCACCAATAATGAACTATCAAAAATGTAAACTAAGGAAGCACTGCCATCTACAATTGCATCAAAATAAATACAATACCTAGGAATAATTTTTTGACATTGAGTATTTTTATTGAGAAATAGAAATTATATATATTTATCAAATTTTATTGCTTTATGTTCCCAATATTTTGTAGTTTTATTTATATAGGCCTAGGAATAAATTTAGCCAAGGATGTAAAAGACCTGTACCCAGAAAATTATAAGACTCTGAAGAAAGAAATTAAAGAAGATACATATAAGTGGAAGCATATACCATGTTCATGGACAGGAATAATTAACTTTATTAAAATGTCCTTACTACCCAAAGCAATCTATAGATTCAATGCAGTTCTTATCAAGATAACAATAGCATATTTCACAGAACTCGGACAAATATTCCAAAAATTTATATGGAACCACAAAAAACTCCCAATGGCCACAGCATTCTTGAGAAAGAAGAACAAAGTTGGAGGAATTATGCTGTTTGAAATCAATTGATACTACAAGGTCATTGTGATAAAAACTGCATAATACTGAAATAAGAACAGATTTATAGATCAATGGAACAGAATAGAGAGCCCAGAAATAAACCCATGTGCCTATGTAGTCAATTAATATTTGACAGGGCAAGAACATACAATAAGATAAAGACAGTCTCTTTAGTAAATGGTGTTTTGAAAAGTGGACAGACAAGGGCAAAACAAAAATGAAGCTAGACCACAAAGTTACAGCATACACAGAATAAACTCAAAATGAAGCCAAGACTTAAATGTAAGACTCCAATCCATAAAAATTCTAGAAGAAAACATAGGCAGTAAAATCTGAGCCATTTCTTGTAGCAATGTTTTTTCTGATATATCTCCCCAGGCAAGGGAAACAAAAGAAAAAAAAAATGGGTCTAAATGAAACTAAAAGTTATTTGCTCAGCAAAGGAAAACTTCAAGAAGATGAAAGACAGCCCATTGAATGGGAGAACATGTTTGCCAATGATATATGTGATAAGGGGTCAATAGCCAATATTTTTACATAACTTAAAGAGCACAACACAACAAATAAATAATCCTATTAAAAATGGGCAAAGGGTCTGACTAGACACTTCTCCAGTAAAGACATACAGATGACCAATAATCATGAAAAGATGCTCAAAGTCACTAATCATCAGAGAGATGCAAATTAAAGCCATGAGATATCACTTATACCTGTCAGAATGGCTATCATCAATAAATCAACAAACCATAAGTGTTGGCGAGGAGGTAGAGAAAAAGGAACTCTTGTGCACTGTTAGTGGGAGTGCAGGTAGTTGCAGCCAGTGTGGAAAACAATATGGAGTTTCCTTAAAAATTAAAAATGGAACTGCTTTATGACCCATCAATTCCACTTCTGGGAATATATCTGAAAAAACAGAAACACCGATTCAAAAGAATATATGCACCCCTATGTTCATTGCAGAGTTATTTACAATAGCCATGGTTTGGAAGCAGCCCTAGTGCCCATCGGTAGATACTCTCTAGCTTCTCTCATCACTTTCCTTGTGAAAGAAAGGACAGTCCAGTCTACTTTTTCTGCCCTTCGGAAAGGCCTAGTTCTTTTTTTTTTTTAATTTTGTTTTATTGCTTCAAGTATCACAAAGAGTAGTACATATGTCTCCTCCCCCCCCCCCACCCCCAGCCTTTGACCTTCCCCCGGCCTCCCCTACTCCCCAGTGTCTTGTGTCCAATGGTTATGCTTATATGCATGCATACAAGTCCTTCAGTTGATCTCTTACCACTCCCTTCCCCCCCCCCCCTCGCCCGGCCAGGAAAGGCCTAGTTCTTATTCTCTCCTCAGGTCCTTGCAGGAGTCAACATTTCAGGCTTCAAAAGAAAAATGAAACTATAAAAGTGAGTGATGTCTGCTGGAATGCTTATACCTATATTTAATGCCTGATTTTGGTTAGCATAGATAAAAAGATAAAACTATTTCATTTTTTGATGCTAATTTCTTTTTCTTACTGTTTGTGCGTGTATATGAGGGAAGAGAATGTTGGGTAGGGGTAGGGAAATTCAGGGGAAGTGTGTATAGGGTGGTTCAGAGCTTAATAAATATGAGACCTAGTCTGGAAACAAAGGTTATATACCTCTCTTAGGCCTTTAGCAGAATTTGTGAAGCATCAAAATAGGGCTTGAAGCATCCTAGGTAGGACCCACATAGACTTCTGATGTAGGTTATTAGCCTCGATTGAACCCATGTTAAGTACCAGACACCGTAGGAACATTTCATGTGCATCTTTATAACAATCGTGTGGGGTAGGTACTGTTAGCACCGTTTTCATATGAAGAAAATGATGTCCTGAGCAATCAAATAATTTGTCAAGTTCATAAAACTGCTAGTGACTGAGCTGGATTCTTGTCTTCCTTAAAAAGCCTCATGGGTTCCCCCAAAGAGCTATTGAAAGAAATGCCAAGATACTCATAGCGCTATTGAAAGAAACGCCAAGATACTCTTGAGTATACTGGCTGCAAGCATCCAGTTACACATCCCTGAATGGCTCCAACACTGGGGAGGAGGAAACAAGGCATATATGAGAGGAGTGTTTATGATGGAATTGAAAACAGGCAGGGCTCAGGCTGAGGGCCTTGCATAGAGTCCCTTCATACCCAGGGTCCCAGCCTTCTTGTGGAGAGGGAAGCAACTACTTTCATTTCCTGAAATCTCAAGATCCCAGGGAGAGCAGGGGTCTGACAACGCAATATTCTGCATGTGAAATGCTGACACTTAGGTGTGTGTGAGGGTATATGGTGTGTGCTGTGGGTGCTGTGTGTGTGCAAAGGCACTGAAGTGGTTGGAACCCCTTTCCTTCCAGAATACCCAGCCAACCGCAGAGAAGGAGGCTTCTTGTCAAAATCCATGTCCGAGTAGAGAGAGACATGAGTAGCCACTAGCAGATTATGCCAAGATATTGGTTAGGAAATCCAGCTTCATATGCTCACTCATTTTACAAACCCAGGAAAGCATGTCACGTATAATATGGATCAGAAAACAGAGACAGCAAGAGAATTCTGGGAATAACCACAAAGCCCAGGCAAAGGCTCAGGGTGTTTCAGCAATCATTTTGAGTAAGGTGTCAGAGTTATGCTTAAAAGACACTTTGTGTAGCATGTTTATGCTCCATGTAGTTAGAATAGGCTGTTCAACAGTGAGCTAGGTGTTCAACAGTGAGCTAGGTGCTCAACTTGAGTAAGGGTCTCTGTTCTCTTGCGATTGAAATTTTGGTGCATGGCACCAGTATAACTGAAAGCTTGTTGGAAATGCCTAATCTCGGGTCCCATCCCAGACCTACAGAATCATTTGCAATTTCAAAAAAATCCCCATGTGCTTGGGATGTACAGGGAAGTTTGAGAACTGTGATAAAACATAGTTCCAGATATAGCATAGTGTATCAATGCTATTGATCAGTGGTCTCAATCCTGCTGCACATTCGAATCATTTGGGTAGCCCCACCCCAGACCAATTAAATCAGACTCTTGTGGAGCAGAACCCAGGTATTGGCCTTTTTAAAAAGGTCCATAATTTGCTCCCAGACGGTGGGTGCCCATATGAATCTGGGAGTGTTGCTTTATTGATTGGAGTTCTGAAAGAGTTGAACCCTGACGTGGTACTATGTAGCATGTTCTTAGTGATTTAGAGGAGTAGGTTTAGGATATACAGATTCCATCAGCCAGTGCTAGGGAATTGCACAGCTAACATTCTGAAAACCATCAGGACTGAAATGTTAAGTGACTGTGACAAGAGGGGGAAAAGTGTGGACAAGTGTAAGAGCCCTGCTGGGTCTCAGAGGACCTCCATCCTGTCCCTGCAGTATGCAGAGGTCAAAGTGCACTACAAGTGGACAATGACTCAGCAATGAGGACTGATTAAAAAGGCAGAGAAAAATCAGAGCATGTGAAGTGTAAGTAGCAAGAAATCATGACCGAACCTTCCCTTGGCACTTGACATCGTTAGACCTTGACATTGTATTGTCCAAGTTAGGATGTTGGGGACTGCAGTGCAGTTAGGATGAACTTTGAATACTTTGAGAGGAGACTGGCTAGTAAATATCAGCCACAAAGTAAAGCAAAAAAGGTTGATTTTATTTAGCATGCTGAAAAGAAGACTGACGGGAGTACTTAACATTTTTCAAATGTAGGAAAAAGTGCTATTACATGAAAGATGGAGATTAGCTGATCCTTATTTTGCCAGAAAGAGATGAGAATATAAAATAAACATTAGAAAGAACTTTACAACCTAAAATGTGAAAAAGCATATGAGGGAAAGGAACATATATGCTGATGTTACTTTGGGGCCTAAGAGGCAAAAACAAGTTTTAATAATATATCTGGAATTTGAGGCCCTATTCCAAAGGATAAATAAATGACTCTTGTAACTTGCTGTCTCTATATGAGGGGTGAGATATTGTTCTGGAATTCTGCATACTGTCACACATTGACAAAAGTTGGTGCACCTCGAGTCTGCTAAACACCTGAGCCAACATTGATTTCTGCACACCCAGTCTTAGTCTACCAGAACTATAGGAAAACTTCTTTATCCTGATAAAGAACCTCTATAAATTACCCTCAGCAAACATCAGACTTGATGGAGAACACATGTTCTCTTGTATTCAACATTGTATAGGAGTTTCCAATCAACATGAAAAACAAGAAAAAGAATTCAAGCATTAGAAAGAAAGAAGCAAAGTTATAATTCACAGAAGATATGCATCACTAGGTGTTTCGTTTTGTTTTTGTTTGTTTGGTTATTTTTTAGAAACACAAATGAATCTATACATAAATGATTGGAATTACTCAGAGAATTTGGTAATGTTGCTGGATATAAAAATAAATTTTTAAAAAGCCAATTACATTTCTGTACACCAATCCAATTAAAAATTTATTTGAAAAAGATAGCACTTACGGTAGGATCAAATGTCTCAAGTATCAGAGCTTCACTTCTAGTAATGGCTCACGAGGATAGCACAGACCAAGCCTCAGAGGAAAGCTGGGTGAAATACAAAAAGTAAATGTTTGAAGTTACAGTGAGAAGTTTCAAGTCCAAGATCTGGAATAACAGGGAAGCCATAAAAGAAGTGAGCACAGAATTTGGGTGTTGTTTTCATCTTGAGACAACTATAGATTTTGAAAGCAAATGCAATGCCTGAGACACCCAGAAATGACCAGAGTTTTCAGGACTGTTAGGGTTGGAGGGACAAAAGTAGAGTTCAAGGCCCTTTAAGAGGAAGATGCCCTGTTAAACATCCTAAGCTTTAGTTAGGACATGAAAGGGCTACACACTAGGAATGTGCATGAACCAGAAGTAGTTAAGTCCTTATAGGAATAAACCTCAAATCAACTTAATCCTGACTGATTTAAGGTGATCTGTTTCCATATTAACTGCCTGTGATTTATCTGTATAATTAAATCCTCTTTGGAGGAGAATATCATCTAGAGCAGTGATGGCGAACCTTTTGAGCTCGGCGTGTCAGCATTTTGAAAAACCCTAACTTAACTCTGGTGCCGTGTCACATATAGAAATTTTTTGATATTTGCAACCATAGTAAAACAAAGACTTATATTTTTGATATTTATTTTATATATTTAAATGCCATTTAACAAAGAAAAATCAACCAAAAAAAATGAGTTCATGTGTCACCTCTGACACGCGTGTCATAGGTTCGCCATCACTGATCTAGAGCCACATATTATGTCTATAATTTTTCCTAAAAATATCCTGACTACTATAAAAATAATTAGATATTCAAAAAGATAAGACTTGACTGAAAAATAAGAGTAAAAAGCAGACCCCACGGGGAGGTCCAGTTATTAGAGTTATTAGATATGGACTTTAAAACCTGTGATCAGCATATTAATTAGTTAAAAGAAAATATGCAGAATGTGGGCAAAGAATGAGAAACTTTTTTAAAAAAGAAAATCAAATGGATACTTTAAAAGAGAAAAAAATACAATATTTATGTTAACACATTGGATGGGTTTAACTTCAGATTAAACACAGCAGCCAAGAGAATGAGTAAACTGGAAGATCAGACTAAAATATCTATACTGAACAATGAAATGGGAAAGGATGGACAGTTTTATAAAGAGCATAAGAGATATATGGGACAAATTGAAACTGTTTAACAGAAGTTGATAAGAGAGAATGTGGCAGAAACATTTGGAGAGGTAGTGGCTGAGAATTTTCCAAAACAGATGAAAGACTTGAAGTTATAGTTTCAAGAGGTGTCATTATTCCAAAACAAGAAAAATAAGAAGAAAATTATACTTGGGCACAGTATTTCCTTCTGCCTCCTTCCTTCTGCAGTTTCTTTTACATCAGCTATCAGTTTTGCTTTGGGCCCTGTAAAGGTCCTACATATTTTTTCCTCTGACTCATTCTACTAAGTAGATGGTTATTGGGAGATGGGTAGAAAATAAACCACTTGAATAATATAGAGAGACTAGAAATAGACCCATAAATACAAGGGAATTTGTGATGATTACTTGACAGAGTTAAAGAAAAAATTTGATTCCTACCTCACACCATATTCAAAGGTTAATTTCAGGTACATTAAAGACAATGTGAAAAGCAAGGTTATAACATTTTTTTAATTGATTTTAGAGAGGGAGGAAGAGAGGGAGAGAGAGAAAGAGAAAGGGAACAAGAGAGAGAGAGAAGAGAGGGGAGAGAGAGAGAGAGAGAGGGAGAGAGAGAGAGAGAGAGAGAGAGAGAGAGAGAGAGAGAGAAACATTGATCTATTGCCTCCCATACATGCCTCGACTGGGGATGGAACCTACAAGCTAGGTATGTGCACTAACCCGGAATCAAAACCTTGACCTTCCAGGGGTAGGATAATGGTCCAACCATCTGAGCAACACTGTTCAGGCTTATGAAATATTTTGAAATTAATATAGGAGAATATCATTGTGACATTAATATAGAGAAAGATTACTTATGACACAAAAGCATAGCACTTAAGGAAATATTGATTAAAATAGTCTACAGTAAAATTAAGAATTCTTGTTCATTAAAAAAGTGAAAATATTATTCAGAGTATAGAAATTCCTATTAACTAATAAGGAAGAGAAATAACCTATTAGAAAACGGGCACATGAAATAAATAGCAATTTTATGGAACCAATTTCATAGGACAAATGGATAGATGGTCAATTTCATTACTAGTAAGTGAAATGCTAATTGAAATCACAATGACCTACCATTTCATGCTCAATTGCTGGACAATGCCAAGTATTAACTAGGATATGAAGATATGGGAATTCTTTTCTACTGCTGTTAGAAGTAAAAATGAATCTAGCATTTTGGAAATGAGTTTGTCAGTGCTGAACCACGAGCATGACCTATGACATATGAATTTCATGGCCAGGTGTATACTTTACAGAAAATCTTGCATATGTATACTAGGAGACATGTACAAAGATATTTACAATGTTATCTTTTCTTATGAGCAAAATATTTTAACATATTTATATGTCATGAACATAAATAATACTGTATGTATAAATAGTCCAGTTGTTTATTATGATAATTAATTTTAAGTGTTATCTTGACTGTGTCATGGGGTACCCAGATTAAACTGTATTTCTGGGTATGTCTGTGAGGGTGTTTCTAGATGAGTTTAGCACTTGAACTGGAGACTCGGTAGACTGTTCTCTTTAATGTGGGTGGGCATCATTCAATCCATTGAAGCCCTAAGTTGAACAAAAGGCTGAGGAAAAGGGAATTTAATGACCAGGTGTATACTTAACATGACCTACCATTTCATGCTCAATTGTTGGACAATGCCAAGTATTAACTAGGATATGGAGATACAGGAAATTTTTTCTACTGCTGTTAGAAGTAGAAATGAGTCTACCCATTTTGGAAATGAGTTTGTCAGTGTTGAACCATGAGCATGACCTTTTGCTCCTTGCCTGACTATTTGAGCAGGGACATGGTATTCTCCTGCTTTTGAACTGAGTCCTACACCATCAGCTCCTCTGGTCTCGGGCCTTCAGACTTGGGCTGGAATTACACCAGCTTTCCTGGGTCTCTGGTTTGCAAATGGCAGATGATGGGACTTTTCTGCCTCTATAATTGCAAAAGTCAATTCCTCATTATTTGCAATATACATAAACAGATTATCTATCTATCTATCTATCTATCTATCTATCTATCTATCTATCATTTATTTACTTAAATTTATAGCAGAACCAATAGACTATATGTTGCTTCTGCTTCTTTGGAAAAGCCTAACCAATTTATCCAAAGAAAGATGTATACTTATATAGTGGAATACTATACAGCAGTGAATATAAAAATCATTTTTGTGCCTCTTTGTGATCAACCTCACAAACACAATATTAAATTGATAAAAGGAAGTCACTAAATAAGAATATATTGGAATGATTCCATGATTGTTTCAGGATACCTACTGAGGTGGCAGGAATGGGTTGCAATGGGTGACATATACAAGTGGTTTTGTTCAGCTTTGAGATGGATGGTGGGAGTGTTCATTTAAGAAAAAAATGCTGCAGCCATCTCTCTGTTTGGGCTGGATGGCATTGCCCAATGATTCTGCAGTCACCCGCATCCTGGCAAAGGATGTGCACCTTGAGTGAGCTGAATGTGTTGAGCCGATTTTGGTTTTAGCCAAATGTCCAGTGTAGTTTTCTCTTGAGCACTCTCCCCTTCAGAACTAGCCACATATATTCATTTAAAAACAAACCTAACCCATTTCAAATCATTTGTGACCAAATTGCCAAAAATAATTTTT